>NC_080032.1:72114229-72418429 GCF_030020395.1 Manis pentadactyla
AAAGTAGTTTTTAATCTAAATTTTCTGATGATCAGAGCAATTCTGTCTCATTACAAAAGTTCAGAAGACCTAGAAGAGTGTAAAGGAGGAAAAGATTACCCATAACCATCACCTGCAGAAAGGGACTATTTAGATTTAGATTTTGGTTTTACACACACACACACACATTCTGGGACTGAGATAATATAGTATGCAATTTTTCATAGTGTTAAAGTTAACATTTTAGTGTAAGCACATGTCCCCATATAATTTAATGCTTGCTGAAAACTTCAGTTTTTTATGGTTGTACAACATTCTACTACAGATGCTACCAGGCAGTGAAATATGAGGCAGATCCATGGACTATACTATCTCAGAAGCAGATCGATTAGTGAATAGAACATGGACTCTTTGAGACACCTCAGTTCAATTTCTGGCTCTACTACTTCCTTAATGTTTGACCTTGGGCAAGGCACTTAACCTCTGTGTAGTGGAGATAATAATAATAGTACTCACCTCATTGAATGCTTTGATATATTCATAACCCTTAAAATACCACCTTACACTGAGAAACTGTTCAATAAATAAAAACATCATTATTTGTACCAAAGTTTATAGAATAAATATCTTATGTTTTCCTTGACTGAGCTTTCTACTATTGTAAGTAACGATTCATGAACATGTTTTAGACATATATCTTTGCTTCTGCAAGTTGTAAAACAATTCTAGAGATGTGACCACTGATCAATAATATGCATATTTTTTGGACTTCGTGAAAAACATGAGTAGTGTATGAAAATATCCCTTGAAGTCTTTTGACATTCTTAAGATTCCTCATGATTAACTGTTAACTTAGGAATATTGAGGTGTCATGAAGAGAACTAGAATTATTGTCTGAAAACTTCGGGGTCTAGTTCTACAGCTTTGCTGGCTAACTTTAAAAAAAAATGGGCAAGCTGTGCTGAGCCTCAGTCTTCTCAACCTTATAGAGTTGTCAAAATGAAATAAGGTGATCATAATAGCTTTTCATGGAGTCTATCATTCTTCAAGACCCTTCACTGTGTCACCTCAACCCATAAGACAGCTGTGAAGAGATTCTAACCTCCTCTTTATGGGTGTGTTTGCTGAGGCCTGTGAGGTTAAATAACTTGACAGTGATCACAGGCATTTCCTCTCACCTCTGTGGCCCACTGTCTTCAAAAACTACAGGAGTGTAAGTGTCATTTTATTATTATTGCCTACAAAGGCTTTGCTGATTTTTCTAATGGGACTGCCACTTCCAGAATACAACCACTAGGGGGCAGAAGGAACCTTGGTAACGTTTCTATACAGTATGGTCTGGAATTTAAAGGAGACCAGCAGAGAGGAAGGGAGGGAGAGGCAGGGAGACAGAGACCGGGACAGAGAGACAAAGACAGGGAAGAGCCAGAGAGACAGGAAAGAAGGGAGGGAAGAGAGGGAACAGCAACAATAAACTGAGGTAGGGAAAGGCCAGAGGTCTGGAGTGTACATGTATGTACATTTTTTGGATTAAGATGAAAAAAAAGTTTTCTGACAATGTTTATAGAGTCACTAAAGAAAACATCTTTTGCCTTGAGGACAATTTTATTAAAGTTCCCATATGATAATTTAATACTAGTTAATTGAGAGCTTGGAGTTCACTATTTTCTTGATGATACCCAATTCTTTAAAAGTACAGCCTAGTGGTTCTGCCTTGGTGGGTAAAAGGGATGTGGCTTTTGAAGCTGTACAGAACTGTGTGGTGTTTTGCCTCTATGACTTCCTAGCTTTCATGCATTCCAACAAGTTGTATTAGCTGTCTGTCTCGTGTTCTTCCCGTGTGAAAGTGGAGATGACGAACACCACCACTCTTGCAGGGCATGTGGACTTTGAAATTGAGATACTCTGTGAAATATCATTGAGTGAATCCACAAACTATATTGTTTTGGGAGAAGATTGATTAGTGAATAAAAATGACCTCCTGAGAAGGACTCACTTGGTTCAATTCCTAGTTCTATCATTTCCTTAATGTTTGACCTTGGACAACGCGGTTTTACTTCTGTCCCTCAGTTTCTTAGTGCCACTGACACTTAGCAGGTGCTCAAAGCATATTGACTCTCTTCACATTCTATTGAGATGTTAGGGAGGAAGAGTTTTCCTCTATCCTTCAAGGTTGTTCTAGCTAGTCTAAGGGTCAAATTACGTGAGATGACTAAGCCAGGCAGGTTTTAAACATTTTAGACAAAGAAACATAAGTTTGTGAGAAAACTTAGGTTTGGGAGCTTCAGTCGGTGAGGAATTCTAAGCAGTATTTGGGCTACCATGGTAAATGAGTAAAAGTAAAAAGGTTTGTTTATATAGGCTTCTTTGAATTCCCTGTCTGTCATGATAAGGATGTTTCTCTACCTCCTGATGCAAGGAGGATACCTTTCCCAAGGGAGATTTATTTCCTGTGTTCAAGGTAAGGGGGACCGAGACAGGTCAAGGTGAGGGGGACAGAGACTCCTGTTTCTCCAGTCATTTTAGGTATGCCATGTTGGAGATTCGCCTGCCCGTGGTCCCTACACAGATATTTGAAGACAACACAGGATATCCAACAAAGTGAAAGTTAATTTTTAAATTATTACTTTTAAAAAATAGCTGTTTAAGAAAAGGTTTTGCTAATTTTCTAGAATAAATTCTAGACATTCTAGACTCATTTCCCAAAGCTACTTTCAGAATGTGGGTTGAAGTAGCTAGAAGGCCTTGCCCAGGGGGTAATTGTTTGTATCTTGTACTGTTGGCCTCAAGGTTTGGTGTTTGTTAAGCTCTTTTGGACTGGTATCAATTTAATGGGGTTGTTTTACTGCCAGAAGTCCTTGTTATCTAAAGGAAAATAGGTTGAGAGAGACCCCCCAAATACAGTAGTCAGAATTATTTTAACATTTTGACTTATCAGTTCTTTTTACCCTCCATACCCTTAAAGAAGTGAGTAAAACTCCATCAGTGATTTCATATTTTTATAACTTTTTATTTGGATACAATTTTAAACTTAAAGAAACCTTCCAAGTTTCTATACAAGGAAAGACATACATCCGAGGAATGCCACTGTGCCCCATCCGTATTCATGGATTGCTTAGATTTTGCCCCCTTTGCTCTGTCATTCTTTTTTCTAAACCGCTTGAGAGTAAGTTACAGACACCACATCCCTTGTTAAAAGATAAACTGAAGACTATTAAAATGTTTGAAGAGTTTGACTGAAAATAGATTAGAAACCAGAAGTGGTTCCACTGGTAGGAGCAGAGCAAGACTTTTATAGAGAAAAAGCAGAAGCAAAGCAAGAAAGATACTTGATTGGCTAGAGCTTAAGTATTTGCCTTATTTGGGAAAGTCTGGTTGGCTGTGGTTGGTTGTTTTTTGATTTCTTAACCTTGAGGCCTTTACAGGCTGAGGTTTTGCTTTGCTTACATAGGCTGCTAAGGTTTTAGAACCATCTCACTGTAATGGCTTCTTTGTTTAATTAATTTAACACCCTCTACCCTTAAATACCTCAGAATTTATTTCCTGAAATCAAGGACTTTCTCTTACACCAGCACAGTACAGTTACCAGTATCAAGAAATTTAACATGCATACAATGCTATGATCTGATCCACATACTAATTTTATCACGGTTCCTATAATGTCCTTCGTAGCTAGCTTCTGGTACTATAGTTTGTATTTAGTTGTTTAGACTCTTTAAACCAGAACATTTCCTTGGTATTCATTTTGCGTTTTGACATTGACATTTTTGAAAATTATAGGCCAGTTATTTTCATAGACTGTCTCTCAGTTGGGGCTTGTTGATGATTTCCTGATGATTAGATTTGGGTATTTGGCGGTTCTGTAGGGAAGTCATAGAAGTGATGATGTACCATTCTCAGCCAGGAAGCAACTAGATCCATTGTTTCAATACATTTTGTAACAGTGCTTTTTAGATCAGTTGCTTCATTATGAAACGTTATCTAACCATTCTCAATTCTGCTTTTTCTCTTTAAGCAGAGGACCTTAGTGTTAGAAGGAGCTTTGTTTTCCACCTGCTGTAATTCTCCTCCATGTTCTTGTCAGAACAACGTCTTGTTCTTCTCAGAACAACGTCTGCTGTGTGTGTTCCTGTGATGCTGTGATTTATAATAAATATACATTTGGTCCTGTCCTTGGTTCCTGGCACACAGCTCTAAAAACTTTTATAACTTCCCAAGTGATAAGAGCTATAGGGTCATCTTTTTTTCTCAGTTCTTGAAGTAGTTCCAGAGCCTGAAAGATGAAAGGGGTGTCTTTTTTTTTAAATATGTAACAAGCCCCTTTGAACTACCTCTGAGTTTATGTTAATAAGGTGACATAGGAAGCCCCTAAGGATGGTTGCTGGGGGGACCAACCTTGATTAGAGAGTTGGAACTGTCAGTCCCACTACTAACAGGAAGGGGAAGAGGCTGGTGGTTGAATCAGTCACCAATGGCCTATGATTTCATCAATCATGCTTATGTAATGAAACCTCCCCAAACCCCTGCAGGATGGAGTTTGGAGAGCTTCCAGGTGGAGGCACACATCCATGTGCCAAGAAGGTGCTGCACACCAGTTCCACTGGGACAGAAGCTCCTGCACCCGGCGTCTTTCTGGATCTTGCTCTATGTGCCTCTTCAGCTGGCAGCTTATTTGCATCCTGTATAATAAGCTGGTAAAAGTAAGCAAATGTCTCTCTGAGTTCTGTGAGCTGCTCTAGGAAATTAATGGCAACCAAGGAGGGGGTTGTGGGAGCGTCTGATTTATAGCCAGTTGGACTTGTGACTGGCACCTGGCGTTGGGGAGGGCACTCTATAGGACTGAATCCTTCACCTGTGGGGCCTGGCATTACCTCCAGGTAGATTGTAGAACTCTAGGTAGTTGAGGCTGCATATACAGCAGTCGAGAAACAAGCAGGGCTGAGCTTTTCAGAGCTGGAATGAATGGACACATCTGGGGGAAACAACAGCAGAAAGGCAGGAGGAAGCAAGGGAAGAGCAGCATCACGACACAAGAAGCCCTAAGGTTTCATTTTAGTAAGGCTTCCAATATTTCTATTTTGGGGATTTTAAGAAGTGTGTGTGTGTGTGTATGTGTGTGTGTGTGTGTGTGTGTGTGTGAGTGTGTGTGATAATATAATATTTTGGGGGCACATATTCTCCATGATGTAGAATTTCCTACTGAACTGTGTTCTGAGCTGTGTTCCTTCATTTTCTGCACTTTCCCCGCTCGGGTAGTTTTGATTGAAGTCCTCATTATTTCTCACGTGCACTGAACTTGTTAAGGAGACTGAGGTTTCTAACCAGCCAGAGCAATTCTGCATTCCTTGGATTAGTCGCTGTAAATTCAGTCCCACACTCAGGTCGCCTCCCCAGCGCCTGTGAAATTAAGAAACTTCTGATTCAGTATCATATTTTTACACTCATTTTTTTCTTTCTTTGCATGTTTCCATTTTGCTCATTAAAGTACAATGAACTGGAGACTTTTTACCAGGTTTATATCTGTGTGGTCACCCCTCTTTTACATTTCCCTTTCTTTTACCAGGTTTATACCTGTGTGGTCACCCCTTCCTTTTATTTCCCACATGATGTGTTTCTACTACTAAGGGCAGAGATGTAATTCAGGCAGGATGAACCTTACATTTCTCCTGATGATCACTGAGGAAATGTTTCTTGTCGCTCAGAAGTCTGTCTCTTGAAGCTATCTTTTACCTGATTAACCCAAGATAAAAGCTTTGACCCCATCTCCTTCCCTGGGATCGCAGACCATTCCCCAGAAACTAATTCCAGTACCATCAGTCTGACTGCATGTGCAAATTTAGTAGCTTCTGCTCTCTACTAAAAATGGGTGGTCTTTAGCCTATGACCCATGTATTGCCTCCTTGCAGAGGAAGGTGAAGTCTGGGTTCCCTGTACATTGCTGTTTCTTGAGAGGTGAGAAGAATGAGAGCGGTTTCCATGGATGGTGGTAAGGATAGACAATCATCCACACTACAGCCCTTTTCCTCCTAGGTTCTTTCAACATCTAAAGTCAGATCCATTCCACTAATTCAAAGATTTTCTTTGAAAAATTCTCACCTCCTACTTGAAAAATCACTGTTCAAGTCATAAACCTATTGATCTTATTCTATGCTAACAGAACTTTTGCTCTCCTCTTCCTCCAAGACATGTTACAAATCTTACTTTCACTAACCGTGAATGGTATAAACATAAATCACGTTTTTCTAATCATTTGTTTTTAGGGTTTTTTTCACTGACCAAAGGAAAAATATTTCATTCTGTCTTGCTCCAAATGTGATAACATATTAAATAATATATATTACTACATTAATTTCATCATTCCAAATTTCTTTACAATTGTTTTGAATAATCTCTGATGTGTTGTGGCCAAATCCACCCCACCCTAACTGTTCTTTTCTAAATTTGAAGATGCTGTTCTGTTCTTTCAAGTTTTCTGTTTCCAGACTCAACATTATGACTCAACTGTTCCTCAGTCTATCATCCTGGCCATCTTCCTCTTTCTAAATTGCAGAAAGTCAATGACCCTTGTGAAATGTGGCAACGGGACACTACACATGTGTCTAATCAATGGGACTAAAGGCTTCTTTTGTCCTGAATGCTCTCCTTCACTGATGCAACCAAAAAGCAAAGCAGCTCTTCTGGGCAATTATGTCATTGGTTTGACTTCATGAATTTGCACCTATTAGAAATTACACATCCTTCCCATGTGAACTTCTATTATTAAGTCAGATATTACCAATCCTATGCACCTGCAAATTTGAAGTAGATGTGGCTATCTCATTTTAGGACCTTATATTTATGCATACTTAGCCTCTTTATTTTAACCTGTCAGTGACTTCCTGAATCCTCATTCTGTTATGAAGTGTTAGAGCAGTAACTCCTGATTTAGTTTTGTGCAAAAATTGGAATACTATTCTTTTTGTATCTTCATCAAAATATTAATTAAAATATTTAAAAATAGCACAAAACTAAGTAGAGATTCCTGGATGTGACAATAAAATTTCCTATTGGGTTGAAATAATGCATTGTGAAGTTCTTTTTAGTTAGGCACCAACCAAGTTTAAACACATCTAATTCTACTAACATTTTAGCCAGGAATTGCTACTTGTCAGTTGAAATCAGAAGATATTTTTGGTTTAATATGCATAATATCAAAAAAAAATTATTTGCTCCCAGATGGATTTTGCATTGTCCTTTCAGCCATAATTCATACCTTTCATTCTTAGGCTAGTTTAATAATATATGCTATTTTTCTGGACTTTCTAAACATTTGAATTTGCTAAGCCTATCTGAATCATTTCACTGAGGATGTAGAAATCTTAAGAGCATGTTACCCCCACCCTAAAGATGAGAAAAAAGCCATATAATCTACAAAAATCATAAAATTTCTGGAATTCATGACAGGTCAACTAAATTTCAAAGGCTGTTTGACACCCTGAGGAGAGATGGGACACATGAATTGAAGTAGAGTAGTAGACACATTTTTGTTGAAATAGAACAGAGGCAGTCCCCATGAAAGTGGGTAAAAAGTAAACAGTCAAATTTTAACAAATTCTTAAAGGTCAAATGTGGGTGAGCAAGAGAGTTTAGAATCTTCTGGAGCCCAGACTCAAGGAGAGCAGGCACCTATTCACAAGCTCTTTTCTAAGTGTCCACTGCATGTTCACAAGAAAGACTGGGGACAGGACAAGAGACCAGGGATATTTCTCTTTGTGGATGAAAACAGGTACAAGATTTCTCTCACTTAAATCAAAGGCTATCTGCCCCTGGGGGATGGGCAGAGAAACTTGTCTGGCCCAGGAGCCTGCAATGATGCAAAACAGAGGCCTACTACCATTGGGAAGGGGCAGAGAACACCATGTAAGTCCCCCTCATAGATGCAAGGCAGACTTTGGCTGCCATAGTATGGGGGTAAAGGGAAATGACTGAGGAGGAGAAGGAGTGCAGAGAGCCCCATCTTGCAGGCCAGGCCAAGTTTCAAGCTGTATCAGGAGAACAGAAAATTTCTTCCCCCACTCCATAAAGAGCATAGCAGCAAATAGCAAGGAACAGTTGACTGCTGCAGGGGGAGGAGAAAATCACCCAGAATGATGAACCCCTAGGCCTGGTAGTGCAGGCATAGAGGGTCTTGTGAAGACAGAGTAGAACGGAACACTGAGGAAATCCCTCAGGCACCTCAGACCCCACACTAGGCACCAGCTAATAGCAGCCCACTGCTGGGGGAGTTTTAAAGTCTGTTATAGTGACAGCAACAATAGTGAAACAAAACCCAAACCGAGCTCACCTACTGAGTAGGTTGGCTTAACTCCCCAAACTAATAGCCTGACAGATGTGTGTCTTTTCAGGGCAGGAATACAACTGGCCTTGGTCTGTACTGTTTTTCTACATCCAGCATCCAGCATAAAACCACAAATTATGACACATCCACAAAACCAAGAAATACAACCCATTGTCAAGAGATAAAGCAGTCCACAGAACCAAACATAGACATGATCCTGATGTTGGAGCTGTTAGATAGGGACTTTAAAAAATCTGTGGCTAATAGGTTAGAGATATGATGAAAAGTTGTCAACTGTTTTCCTAAAATCTTGATATAACTTGTTTAATTCAGCTGCTGTTTTAAGAGTCTCTCCATATAGTTCTGTCCATTTTCTCTTTGAACTTCTGGAAACCTACTTCATTAGAACCTGATCGATGATGTTCATTAGTTTTAAGTTTCTTCATGCTAATCATTTTGTTTGTTTTGCTGAATTCTATGATTTTCCTTACCTTTTGGTAGAGGTACTGCTCAAATATCCTATACATAGCTTAAAAAATATTGATTGGATTGGATTGCCATCCCTTCTGCCTTTTATTCTCTCTGCCTTTCAAATCAGTCAACATATTGGTTATCTCATGGTTTCCATTTTCTTTACCTTCTTCTGCCATTTTTTTTGCATAATTCAGACATTCCTGAAATTTTTATAGGCTTTTAAACTTTGCTATAAGCTTTTTCTCCAGTTCCTATCAGTTTTATTTATGCATGTTGGAGCTATCATTACAGATTGCATTAATATAAAAATTACAGTTCTACCATTTAATATGCTCTATTTGTTCTAGGATTTGACAACATTTTATTGTTAAAGCTTAGGTTCCATGTGGCTGACAAAAGAGATGAACTTTTGTTTCAGATGAGACTTTTGAATTACTAAAGTGAGCCCCAAGGATCCCTAAATTCTCCTTATATTTAGTAGCTAATTTTGTTAGGAGCTGATATCTTTACTTAAATGTATATGCCTTGGAGAAAATAGCTAGTGTTTTAAGGGTTTGCTGTCTTTGTCTTCTCAATGGATTTCTGTTCAATATTTTGTTCTTGTTTTTCTTAGAGGCAAAAACATGTTCTTGTATTTTCACTTATATCTGTGATTCTGCTTATTTACTACCTATTGATAAGTTGCGTGTGTTGTGTTTCTAGTGGCTAAGATGACTTTATGCTGACTCCTCTCTGTCCTAAACAGTGATGAGTAATCTTGTTTCTTCATTCCCCTTGCCTCTATTTTTAGTCTGATTCACCCACTTGTTTCTACTAATGAGTCAAGTTTGTGGGGCTATCATCCTTAGAAAATCATATTACTAGCCTGATTCAATATGCAATTCAGATCAAACAAATACTTAAGTAGCGTTCTCAGAGTGTAAGCCTCATGAAGGCAGAAACCATAACTTTTGTTCACTGCTCTGTCGTCTCTGCTTATAATAGTACCCGTCACTTGGAAAGGCCCTCGATAAATTTTGGTTGAATACATTTTTTGTATATGTGCTTGCCTAATACTAGACTAAACATTTTCTAATATATCCTTACTTAATCCACCCAATGATTTTGTGAGTAGGCACTATAGTCCCTTTCTTACAGGTGAGCATATTGAGACTCAGATAGGTAGAGTGCCTTGCCTGGCATTGCTCAGTTCCTACAAAGCAAACAACAGATTTAAACCAGGTCTGCTGACTCTCAGTCAGTGAGTATTTGCACTAAACTGCACGATGTTAGAAAACTGAAGGTGACTGTCTAAAACAGCCAAACCACCACCACCACTTACTGAATACATTCCATGTGCCAGATACTGTGCTAAGTACTGTATCTGCTTAATTTCACTTAATTCCCCCAACTGCTGTTCCTGGTAACAGTATTATGGTGACTCCAAGCTTCCTGACTAACTGAAGTTTAAAGTAACTGAAGTAACTTTCAGCCTTCTCCCCAGTTTCTATTATCTCTTGCTCCAGATCCTTTTTGGGGGTGAGGGGAGTGGAAAGGCATTTGTTCCTGTTGTCCTACCCTCTCCCAGCTTGTGTTTTTGACCCATTGCATTCTGAATCTTACTTTCTGAAGCTGATGGTACAAGCCTGTTTTTTTCCCTATCTGGAAGATTTTTCTATGTTTGATTCTTGTCTAAATGAAACTATATATAGTAATTTGTGACTCCTTTCTGACTCACTTCTCCGAACTTGACAGGGTTTGTCAAATTCACAAACTGTGATTTGCAGGCTTTGTGATCCTCTAATCCAGCCTTGATGAATTCTAGATGTGGTTTTATCATCTCTTGGCCAGCCTGTGGTCTTGATGTTCAAGTTCTCAATAGCATTATGTCTTACCTGCATGATCAAAGGACTCAATGTTTAAGAGACAGGTGGATGTGGACTTCAATCCTGATTCTACTTTTCCTAGTATGATGACACTAAGCAAATTATTCGCCCTGTTTGAGTCTCAGCTTTCTTTCACTGTTGGAAAATAGAGTTAATACCATCCACTCAAATGGTCATTATTAGGACTTAATGGGCAAACTTTATCAGGCATTGTAGAACAGTATGTGTTACAGAGGGAGGTCTCCACTGATGGCAATTCCTATTGTTTTTATTACCATGATTATTCTTGTTTAGAAGGAAGTTGGTGAGACCCAAATTTGTGTCTTTATTGTTCTTAGCAATGTTGCCTAATCAGCAGATCAAACCAGTCAAAATATCTATCTGCACATCAGTTTCCTAACAAGTGGGTCTCGCTTTTCACATATCCATGTTTTCAGTTGTGTTCAATCAGTTGACAGCTTGGCAGAGGCCTTGGGGAGAGGGGTGGAGGGAAAAGAGATTTAAGTATCTGATGAGGGGCATTCCAGGCTCTTAAAAAATTTTAATTATATAATTCCTTGAACTCGACATTTTATTGCTGTTTGCTTTTCTTTTTAAGCAATCACAAATGTTGTAAGGATGGTTATTTTTTCCTTATAGAATAGAATATCTGTATATTTTGCAAATAGATGATTTATAATTTCAATATTTAATTGAAAAACTGTAGATTCATAGACACCATGTTATTGTTCAAATGTAGAGAATAATAAGAATATTTTAACTGAGATAAAACAGGTTATCTGGACTTGGCATACAGTTCCATTGCATAATTAATAGAATTTTCTCTCCTTAATTTTAAAAATATGCCTTTAAATGTTGTTTCAGGCTTGAAGATCTTTGGGTAAAACCCTAATTGCTGTCAAGGAAAACATAATTTTCCAGCCAGCTTAATATAACCACACAGTTCTGCATTCATGTGAGTTGTATACAAAAGCAGAATTGTACTGTAAAATTAAGAAGGAAAGTTTTGGTCAAGCTGGTTCCTCCTGATTTTAACTGTAGTTGCATAAACATTGACATTTTGTGACTAATGGCCAGGAAAATAGCTACTCACACTAACAGCTCAGGGTTAGCGTTGTTCACTATGTTGGCTCAGCAGAACAGCTCGCTACGGTTCTCTCAGCGCCTTGAATGGCGAGCTTTGGCAGCCAGCTGGGGCTGAAGGGCTGGGCAGCGAAGCACGTGACCTTTCCTACTTGCTCACTTGTGCCCCCTGTCTTCCTTAGATCAAACGAGGGCTAGGCTTGCGGCCCACAGCTGGAGATGCATCTGGAAAGGCGATTTTCTATGGAAAGTGTGACACACTGACTTTCATGTATCAGGGTACACGTACCCGACTACAGATTATTTCCTAAGGGGAGATTTTTGATTGTGGTATGGCTTAAAGGGACTGGCATCCTTTACCTAGAGTAAGGGGTAGTGGTGGAAGGCAGGGCAAACAAAAGGGCAGTGAGAGACACTGAAGAAAAACAAACCTATTTTAGGATTTTATCTTGAGATGGTTCTTTGTACGAAGAATCTTCCATGATGAAAGTTAGGTTAGAAATATTGTGAATTATGAGAAAACACAGATATATGTAAATTAGTGTTTATTTCTGTTTATAGCGTATAGTAAACTCCTATTTTAAAGATTGGTGTTAGAAATTAAAAAAAAAAGGACGTGATTTATGATCTGCTAAATAGTGGTTGACTAGTGTATATTTTTATAAGTTCTATGTCGAGTAGTATTTAATAGTGTAGATAAAAATATCTAACCTAGGTCAAGAATTCTTTTTATGCATGTTTCCCCCTCATATACTAAATATGCACTTAACAGTTTAAAAATTCTCATTATTCAATTTAATCCTAATAATAACCCAACAAGTAGGTATGATAGACTTTATTAGCTTTATTTTTCAGGTGAGGAAACTGTGGGTCAAATAGGTTAAATAACTGCTAGGTAGCATATGACTAGCATGTGTTAGGATTAGGCATAGGACCCCATCTACTGTCTATCATTTTTAAGCCCAGATTCTTTACACTATATCACACGGACCACAGCAAAATAAAATGTGTAATACATGTTTATGTTAGTTTAATTACATTTAAGGTTATGAGACACAAGATGCTTAGAGAGTAATAGAAATTCTTTTCTTCCTTGTCAAACTCTAGTTACCTGCATTTGACCACATTAAATTCACAACCCAGGACTATGGTTACCACGAGACCTAAAGAATTAAGTCGGTTATCCAAAAACTAAAATCCAAACTCTAAATATACTTGCCTCAAATATATGTTACCTGTGCGTATTAATGAAGAGTCAAGATGTGGGCTTGAAATGCCAAATAGTTACTTAATTTTATTTCTGTGACCATTTGTCAAATAGCTCGATTATAAACATCTCCTTATTTGCCTACCCTCACCTGCTCTTCTCCCTCTCCTGAAGAACCTCACTTCCTGCAGCCTGTTTTTTTTTTTTTTTGCATTTTATGCTATATAATCCTCTCCCTATTGTGAATAGAATGGGGGCTAACAGTTGGCTTTATGGATCTAAGTATTGGCTTCATGTATCTCTCCCCTTTGAACAGAGATACAAAATCACAGAATATTAAGGTTTGAAAGTTCATCTAACTGACTATCCACTCCAGGAATCCCCTTTTATTTGTTCCTGTCAAGTGGTTTATCCCCATGTTTAAACATATCCCAAGATATGACTTATCTTGCATTTCATTTGGTAGTTGAGCCCAGAAAGAAAGCATTTTTCAATTCTCTTCGAAAGCCCAAATTTATGTGTAGCAGGATTAGCAGAGCCAGAAGATTTCGATGGTAGATAAACTAACTATATTAGTTAGTGGGGTGGTCTCTCACAAAAGATCCTGGAAGCCTAGAGGCTTATAAATAGAGATACTGGAAGAACTTTGTAGTATATGTAGGGCTAATTCCAGAGCTTGAATATCTAAATACCTAGTTTATCCTGTCAAGAGCTTATTTAGCTTCTGCAAGTAATATCTGTTTGTTTTTAATGTGAGGGTAATAAACCATGTCATTGTTTAAGATAGTAAGGTATGTGTACACCGGGCAGGCACAGATCTGAATTATGACTCTGAAGCTTTTTCACTGCAATGTTTAGAAATCCAGTTCAGCTGGTGGAAAACCATGGATATATTTTGGTTTGGCTCAGAACCTTCTTTTCATCTTCCAGGTCACTGAGTGCAAAGGAAAAAAAAAAACCCAAAACTGTAAATATTTTTGAAGCACTCATTTATTTTTCTCTCTTGCAAAATTAAAATTGAGTTTTTGATTTTGTCCAATGGATCTAGTTTGTTCCAAGACAGGAGACTGACTCTTTATCACTGAAAAGTGCTTTTTAGACTGATTTCAAATATGTGACTGTGTCTTCTCAGAAACTGAAAGATGACTGTAAAGGGGTTTGCCATTCTCAACACTTTTCCTAGCATTAGGGTTGGTTATTCTTTTTTCTATGCCTTTGGAAGTCTGGTCAGTTTGCAGATATTGTCCATCCCCAGTTTTGACTTTGCAAAAAAGATTCCCAGAGCCTCTTACCTTCAGTAGATGGAGGGGTATTCAGGTGCTGCAGTTGACTTCCAGTGCTGGTTTTGCTTTTACCTTTCTTGTGACTTTACCCCAGCTGACTTTAGTTTTCACATCTCTTCATTATGTATAATAATTCCTCTTTGCTTACATCCCATTGATGCTATTAGTGCCAGTGGAAATAATGTACATATGTGAAAGCATTTAAAATAACCCAGTTATAATAATGGAAAACAAGTACCATACATCCAGGGCTCCTAGAGCAGAAGTAAGGGCAGAGCTTGTATACTTGTGTGGAGAAGGTCTTTTATTGGGTTTGCAGTAAGCTGGGAGAGTGGAGGATTATTTGCACTGAGATTGCTTCTCCTCTTTCTTTTGTTACACACGTGCACACACACACACAAAGACACATACACATGCATGCATGTGCACATACCATCTCTATCTAGGTCTACATCTACAGCTGCTGTTCTAGAGATTAGGTCTAGCACGGTTCTCTTTCAGACCAATTCTGACTTCTTATAGATACTGGGAAAATGCAGGGGCTCTAGAAACTGGTAATTCCCAGAGGTCCAGATATGTGTCAGTTCCCCTTCCTCATCTAGAGAATCCCTCAGAGACCACTTTGGTCTGGGCCCCTTTCCCCCTTACTCTTGGTGCACAGCTTGAGAAATGTGCCCAGCTGTTCAGCTGTCCAAGAAGAACCTCTACTTGTTGGTAGACAAGGTTGCTACTCTGTAGTAGGATTTGAGAGGTACTTTGAGAGCTATGCCCCAAAACATCTTGTTCAGGAGCTTGTCTTTTCCCTTTAAGGCCACTAGTTGAAACTAATCGTTTTGTGTCAATGTAGTCCTCTCCAAGTTCTATTTTTAAAATATAGACGTCTCCTTGGAAAGACAAAGGCAAATTTGTTTTGGCCAGTAGTGGGGAGCGAGCAGGTAGAAAAAAAAGAAACTGGAAAGGAAAAGCCTGGATGTGTGAGATAATATTTTCCTTTTTTGTCATAGTTCTATCTCAAACGGACCTGGTCGCAGGTCTTCCAATGCCAAAGCACATGTTAGTACCTGCCTAACATGGACTCAAAGCTCGGATGGGGAGAAGTGAGTAAGTCTGGCCTGGGAAGTCCTGTAAACAGCCTTCATCCAGGAGACTTCATCTGACTCATTGTAAACATTTCATGAACTTTCTTTGCCTTCTGTCCTCTTATCCCTGTTAGCTGGATTTTTACTGGATTATATTTTAGCTAATCATGTAGCACCTGATAGCTCTGTTAGGCATAATGAATGGTAAGGGAATCAAACAAGGCCGAGTGACTGACCACCGATATCACATGTTATGAACGTGCTGGCTCCCTTAATCTGCATTGGGAAGTCGGTAGAGCAGGCCAGACCAAAGGGGATGCATGTGCTACAGCAGTTTGTACAGTTAACTCTCAAGTGAATTTGAATACCGAGCACTCTCTCAGGCTTTTCCTCACTCTGCCCCTTCTGGCTCCTTCCTCCTGATGAATCTGTTGCTCATCCCTACTGGTAAACATATTTTATTCAAAGGCATGAAAGAACATATTCTCATCAAATTTGCAGGGGAGTCAAATCTCCAAGAAAGAGCTAACGGAATGAATGACAGAATTATCTCAACTATTGAATTCAACAAGATGACATTTTAAACAGAGTAAAACATACTTTGCATTTTGATTATAAAATGTTCTTACAAGGTCAGGAAGGGTGAAAGATATGACTTGCTAGCAGTTTATGTGAAAAGCACATGAAAGTCTTGACAGGACATGAGAATCAACCATGAGAGAAGCAAATATATGTTTAGACTTCCCAACAAAGTTTGGGTCATGAGCAGTCAGTGAGGTGCACTCTGAGACCATCAGACAATATTTTGTGCTTCATATTGGCTCCTATAGGACAGGTACTGATAAACTAGAACATATTTAAAAAAGACATAGTGGGGGCACTGACATAAGCAGGATATTGAAGTAGGAAGCCCTGGATTCTCCTCCCAACAAACACATCAACTCAACAATAATTCACAGATCAATTCCCTTTATAATAAATCAAAAAATAACTTAAAGGCTCCTTGCACCTGGATGGTCACAAAACCAGACTCACTGAAGCTGGTAGGGAGATTGGGGACACCTTCACTGGAGTCTCTGCACCCAGCACAGCCATATGGTCTGGAAGAGACCCTTTAGTTCCTGGATCTTCCTGGGGAGGAAATGTGTTGGTTTGTACATCCATCACCCCAACTTTTTTGAGGGGTATACAGAAGACAGGCTTCTGTCTTATGAGGCTTGGGACTCTGAAAGGCCTGATCCTGTTTAGCCACCTGTGGGAGAATGGAGTGGTAGGTGCAATATATCCTTCTCCATGCTCAGCACAGAGTGAGTAGAATGAAAAATCTCAGCTCTCAGCTATACCCCAGGGAAAGAAAAAGTTGATGCATGTGTCCAGTGCCCCAACTTTTCCAAGGCTGCCCAAAGAACCAACATCTGCCAGCCTTGGCAGTCTTGGAGGTCTGATGGATCTAGCACAGTCCAGCCAGAGAGGAAGAATGGGAATGGTGGTTTGGACTGGTCGGTAGCTTAAGGGACTAGTCATATTCCACCCAAAAGATCAATATGTACATTATTGGAATGCTATAAGTAAAAGAGAGAAAAGACCAGAAAGTTTATTCAAGGAAAAACTGGCTGAAATCTTTCTAAATCTGGGGAAGGAAATGGACATCCAGATTCAAGAAGCTTTATAAAAACCCAAAGAAAATGAACCCAAAGAAATCTACAGAACTTTCTCACCTTATGTTGGGGTTATATCCTGCTAAACATGTCATAAGTTGAAAATGTAGGTTGAAAGTGCATTTAATACACCCAACTTACTGAACATTGTAGCTTAGCCTAACCTACCTTGAACATGTTCAGAACACTTTCATTAGCAGTTGGGCAAAATCATCCAATATCTCATGTAACTCATTTAATACTGAACTTTAAGTGATAAACAGAATGGTTGCAGGATGATTGTTAAGTGTCTCAGTTCTTTATGGTGTGATTGTGTGTTTGACTGGGAGCTCTGGCTCACTGCTACTCCCAGCATCGTGAGAGAGTATTGTATGTATATTGCTAGCCTGGGGAAAGATAAAAACTTAAGATTTGAAGTACAATTGCTACTGAATGCATATTGCTTTTGTGTCATCATCAAGTTGAAAAATTCTGAGTCATGCCATTATAAGTGTGGGACTGTTAGTGTACAACAACCACAACAAAATGTAGAGAGGAAGAGAGAAGTTAAAATGTAGGGTTTTTGTATGTGATTGAACTTAAGTTGTTACCAGCTTAAAATAGACTTTTAGAATATTTTATATAAGCCCCAAGGGAAAAAAAAAACTATAAAAGTTACACAAAAGAAAAAGAGAATCAAAGTATGCAATATCAAAAATCCCAACAAAACATAAAAGAAGACGGCAAGAGAGGATAAGACAGACCAAAGAGCTATAAAACCAGCAGAAAAAAACTTAAAAAAATGTAGTAAATCCTTCCCTATCAATAATTACTTTAAAGTAAATGGATTAAACACCCTGACTTAGTCCATTCAGGCTGCTATAACAAAATACTTAAGAAGGGACAGCTTACAAACAACAGAAATTTATTTCTCACAGTTCTGGAGGCTGGGGAGTCCAAGGTCAAAGTGCCAACATGGTTACGTTCTCATGAAAGCCCTCTTTCTGATATATACATAGCTGACATTTTCTTAACTGTGTCCTGTACAGCAAGGGGCTAGAGATCTTTTTGGAACCTCTTTGGTAAGGCACCAATCCCATTCATGAAGGCTCCATCCTCATGATTTATGCACCTCCCAAAGGCTCCACCTACTAATAACATCACCTATGGAAATAGGATTCAACATATGAATTTGAGGGGGACACATTCAGATCATACCATTTCCCAATTAAAAGACATAGAGTGACTGAATGGATAAAAAATAAAGACCCAACCATACATTTTCTGTCACCAGGAACTCACTTTAGGCTTAAGGACAGATAGGTTGAAGGTGGAGGGATGGAAAATGATATTCCATGCAAATAGTGATAAACAAAGAGCAGGGGTGTTTATACTTTGACAAAGTAGACTTTAGGTCAAAAACTGCAAAAGATACGAAGAGAGTTATTGCATAATGATAAAAGGGTTAATTCAACAGGAAGATATAATAATTATAAATATATATGCACCCAATATGAGAGCATCTATATGAAGCAATCATTGACAGGACTGTGAAGAGAAATAGATAGAAATATAATAATAATGGGAGACTTCAATAATCCACTTTCAATAATGGATAGACCATCCAGACAGAAAACTAGTAAGAAATCAGAGGACTTAAATAATACTATAGACTGAATGGACCTAACAGATAAATACAGAACATTCCATTGAACAGCAGCAGAATACACATTCTCCTCAAGCACACATGGATCTTGCTCCAGGACAGATCACATGTTAGGTCATAAAACAAGTCTTAAAAACTTTAAGAAGATCGAGGTCATGCCAAATATCTATTCTGACCATAATGGAATGAAGCTAGAAACAACTAGGAGGAAAGCAGGAAAATTCACAGATATATGGAAATTAAATAACATATTTTTAAACAACCATTGAATCAAAGAAGAAATAAAAAGAAATTAGAAACTGCCATAAGACAACAAAAATGAAAAATAATACCAAAATTAATGAGATGCAGCAAAAGCAGTACTAAGATGGAAGTTCATAGCAATAGATCCTCCACTAAATAAGATCTTAAATAAACAACCTAACTTTACACAGCAAAGAGCTAGAAAAAGAAGAACAAACTAATCCTAAAGTTAGTGGAAGGAGGGGCATAAAAAAGATTACAGTGGAAATGAACACAATAGAAACTATAAAAAAAATAGAAAAAATCAGTAAGAGTTTTTTTTTTTTTGAAAAGGTAAATATAATTGACATACTTTTGGCTAGACTAAGAGAAAAAGAGGAAAGATACAAATAAATAAAACAAGAAATGAAAAAAGAGACATTAAAACCTATGTCACAGTAATAGAAAGGATCCTAAGAAACTGTGGTCAACAATTATATGCCAACAAACTGGATAACCTAGAAAAATGGATAAATTCTTAAAACATACAACCTACTAACATGAAGTAAAAATCATGGATATTTCTCCAAATCATAGAGATACCACAAAGAAATAAAAAGTCTAAACACACATAACTTGTATGGAGCTTGAATTTGTAGTCAGAAAACCTCCCAACAAAGAAAATTACAGGACCAAATGGCTTCACTGGTAAATTCTGCAGTGCATTTAAAGAAGAATTAACATATATCCTTTTCAAACTTTTCCAAAATATTGAAAAGAAGGGAACACTTCCAAGAGCCCAGCATTACCCTGATACTAAAGTCAGACAAAGGCGCTACAAGGAAAGAAAAATGCAGGCCAATGTCCCTGATGAACATAGTCACAAATATCTTCAACAGAGTATTAGCAAACCAAATCCAATAGTACATTGAAAGGATTTACTCTACCCAAGTGGGATTTATGAGATGCAAGAATCGTTCAGCATATGAAAATCAATTAATGTAATACACTACATTACCAGAATAAAAGATTAAAATCACATGATCATCTAAATAGATGTAGAAAAAGCATTTGGCAAAATTCAATATCCTTTCGTGATAAAACCTGTCAACAAACTAGGAATAGAGGTGAAGTATCTGAACATAATAAAGATAATAAATTATCTCAACATAACAATGGCAAGCCCACAGCTAACATCATACTCAGTGGTAAAAAGCTGAAATCTTTTCCTCTAAGATCAGGAGCAAGACGAGGATGCCCTCACACTACTTCTGTTCAGCGTAATACCGAAAGTCTGAACCAGAGCAATTAGGCTGGATAAAGACGTAAAAGGCATACAAATCAGAAAGAAAGAAGTAAAATTATCTTAATTTGCAGGCAGCATGATCTCATATAAGAAACCATAAAGACTCTATAAAAAAAAACCTGTGAGAATGAATAAATAATTTCAATAAAGTTTGGTATACTTCAGTAAAGTTTCTGAAGTTCCCACACTTGTTGGTGGGAATGCAAATTGGTGCAGCCACTATGAAAAGCAATATACCAGTTCTTCAAGCAATTAAAAATAGAATTACCGTATGATCCAGCAATCCCATTTCTGGATATATATATATATATATATATCTACAAGAACTGAAAGCAGGATACTGAGAAATAGCTGTACTCTCACGTTCACTGCAGCACTGTTCACAATAGCCAAGATGGGGAACAAGCTAAATGTCCACTGACAGATAAATGGATAAATAAAATATAAATGTGGTCTATACATACAGTGGAATACTATTGAACTTTAAAAAAGAAGGAATTGTGCAACGTGCACCAACATGGATGAATCTTGCAACACTATACTAAATGAAATAAGGCAATCACTGGAAGAAAACTACTGCATTGTTCCACTTAGATGAGGTATCTAAAACAGTCAAATTCATAGAATTGAAGAATGTATGGTGATTGCCAGGGATATGGGGTGGGCGGTGTTGAGTTACAATTCAAGGGGCATAAAGTTTCAGGTAAGCAAGAGGAATAAACTCTAGAGATCTGCTGTCCAACACTGTACCTATAGTTAACAATAATGTACACTTAAAAAATTAAGAGAGTGGATCTTATATTAAATGTGCTTATCACAATAGAACAAAATAAAGTAATAAAAAGTAGTATGTAGCTTTGCTGTCTTAGAATAATGGAAAATGGAACATACGGCATTGGATCATTTTTTGCACTGATATGAAAAGGAAGTTTCAGTTAGTAACATAAAATAGACCCTATTCCTGAAGATTGTGAGCTCCTGGTCACCATGTCCTTGTCAGACCCTGACTGATGTACCAGGTTCCATGTGAGTTTTCTCATTTTCTCAAAATTACAAATAAATGGACTTTGTGTTTCTGTTTGCTAAAAAGAGGGAAAAAAAGAAAAGGTTCATGAGTGTGAAGGTGTCTGAGAAACATATCAGATGCAGAAGCTTGAAAAAAAAAGTGAGGCAGTAGGATATATTCATTCTGTTGTTCTAGAGTGAATTAAGGCAAAATGTTTAAATTGATTCAGTATAAGAAAGTTTTCTATCCTAACCCTCTTATCCTAAAATGAACTAGTGCATCATGTGACCTAGAGAACTTCATGACCCTGGAGTTTTAAGTGCAAACAGAATGAACATCTGCTACTGTATGGCCGTATTGTATGGCATAAAGCAGGTACATGATAAATATTTTTCAAATGTTAAATACATGCTAGCATGGTAGGGAAGGAAAAAGTGAGAGGTTGAGCTTCCTAGTAATTCTAAAATAAGCTGTGCAAGATACTGATTAATACTCCTTGAAAAGAATGTTCTACTGTCAAATTATCTTATGAACCCCTTTGTTAAATAAACTCAGTTTCCTTTATTGATGGGGCACATAGAGGGTTTAATATATTAAATTTCATGTATATATACACACACATGTATATACACACATATAGATATTTGTGTGTATGTATCTGTATCTATAGATCTATATCTAAGAGGAGATATTAAAGACAATAGACTAACTTGGTCATAAAACAACTTTTGGCAAACACAGCTGACTGGAACACTGTTCCTTAGAATACTTAGAATACTAAATTTGCTCCATTTTTTTCTTCCAACTCTTAATTATTTTTTATGTTTTCAAAGAGAGAGTTGCTATTTTTCTGCATGTTTCTACTCTGTAGTTCCAGCCACCTTTTCCTGTGTACTGGTGCTATTCTATAGAAATGTGTTTACCAGTTTAGTAAAAAATTTATTTCCTCTTTCTTGGCTCTCATGTCTTCCTTAGTATACTGTCATGTTTGATGTCTTACTCACTCCCATGAGTAAGCCATAACACTCGTGATTTTCTTTGAATACTTCTATAAAGCAAAATCATTGTCCTTTAGGAATCTCTCCAAGACTCCTTCTAAGGAAGAAAATTCTCTCTCAGAATGCTTAAAAACATGTATGTAAATGTATGTGGACTATTTTCCTACTTTATTATAGGTTCATAGTCTAAAGGAATGATCATTATCCTTAGATGAAACAAGTAGAGACAAATTTTGTGTATTGCTTTCTCCAAAGTAAAAGAGTGTTTCTAGGCAAATACCATAAAGATCTCCTGTATTAACTGAGAAAGAGCCCATTTCTTGAACAGTATTTTTCAAAGCTTAACCTCATGTTTTAACAACCCCAGATGACTTATGTTCCTGGCTTTCTTGTTTGTTGGTTAGCTTTCAATGCCTGAATTCAGAGAAATGAGGGATTGGAAAAAAACCCCAACAGGTCACCCAGGTCATTTCTTTAAAGAAATTAAAAGATGAACCTCATAATGTAGTCTATCATATCAGCTTACTTGAGGGTAGTTGGGGCAGCATTTACATTTTTAAATCAGAAAAATTGGGGCCAATTTCAATCTCAGGATGAATTTAGAGTCCACCAAGAGGTTTCCAAATCCTACCTCAGCTTTTTGTGAGTGTGTGTGCCTGCTTGCATGTGTATGCATGTGTACATCTGTTCATAAACTGAGCAATTAAGCCCAGACACAGTCTGGCTTTTAAATATTGAGCTGGCAGGGGAAGGGAAGATAAGAAAGAAGCAACCACAAGACTGAAAAATGTCAGTGTCAAGGCAAGGGACCTAAGTCTTTAAGCCCCTGCATTGACCAATTTTTGGATATGGGCTGTTTCTGGAAAGGGATGTGGCTTGGGGCGAGCTGCCCTTTTAGGTAAGGGCAATTTTAGGAGGGACTCAACTAGCTGAAAGCCATCAGCTGCCAGCATCTGAGGGAATGAGCTCTTCAGTCCTGAAGGAGGATGTGGACAGAGCATTAATTAGAGTCCATACCTGCAGTGTTACAGCCGCTTGCTTGATGCAGTATGTTCCAGATAGATCTTCCCCAGGATTCTGGTTGGTCTCTTTTCCAGGAAAAAATGATAAGAGATAGGCTCTAGTCACAATTTCCTGGATTCTCTGTCTGTTTTAAAGAAGTGTATTTCACATTTTTAGTGTAACAACTACCTCCTCTTTCCCAGCTTTATAATTTCTCCTTTGGTATATTCTCTCTGAAGTCCGGTTCACTCCTGGAGTAAGTCAGAATGCTTGTGAGGGTTAGTGGGACACACTCCATCCCCTGCTGCTGCAGCTGGTTGCAAGACCATTACTAATACTCATTGTCTCCCTCTTTAACTACCTATCCTAGGTACCCTTACTCTTAGCACATCTAGTGGTCTGTCTAATTTAGTAAGAGAAATAGACCCTCATTTGTAAGAATTGTGAGCTGGTCACTATGCCCTTATGAGACTGTGGCTGGTATATTTGTATGTTTACTATCATGATTGGATAGAGAAATATGAAGGGATATTCCAGTGGATTACCTGGATACCAGAAACATTTTTCCCTTCTTGGATTCAGAAGCCCTACCTTCTACTGATGAACAAACTTAATTACCCCCTTTAGGAAAGATGACTCCTTTACTTGCTAACTGTCCTCTTAGCATGAAGTGATTAGACAGCATATAAAGATGGGATGGGACTCTTCCAGTGTCCCATGGTGGACTTTTTCCTGTCCATATGAATCAGGGTTTGCAGGCCCATGGATACTAGAATGGTAAAGATAGAAAATATGAATTTCTTATGTGCGTTTCAAAATATGATAGAGTCACTCCTGCTTCCTTATCTTGGTTCTCAGACCCTTGTATTCTTCCTACTGAGGACCTATCATTATATAGTTTGGAGTATATAACACATCCTGGATAAAGGTGTGCCATTCTTTTTTTTTTTTTTTTCTGGTTTAACATCAATTGCCAGGGATTCCTACTGATGAATGAGGCATGGCAGAAGACATATCTGACAATTGTTAGAGAGGTAACGATGTCTGTGTTCCAGAGGAAGGCCATCTAGGATGAAAAAGAACCCTAGTTCACAAAGAGAGAAACAGGCAATCTAGGGTGCCAGGTTTCAAATCCAAATGAGTTCAGGATAGGATTTACTCTCATTAGAGTTCTGTTTTATCATGAGTCCAGAAGCATTAGGATTGAGGAATTGAAAGAAAGGCTACTAATGATGATGGATAATCAAGGTACTCAAAAATTCATACAGAGAAAAACAGTTTAATTGCAGATTTCCCTTACTGAAAATGTAGATGTAGTGATGAAAATAGTGCTTGAATATACTACTGCTACTAATTAAGCATATAACTTTAACTCCCTTCTAATATGGATACTTTTATGACTACATCAAAATATGGCCACACAAATACCAGAAACAGCTGATCATGAAAGCTCAGATCATGAATTTTCCTTAAACCAAAATGAACTTCCCTGTCCTAGTCTTCTGAAACTGCATGCTTCCTCAGCATAGGCAGATATGAGATATGACATGGTGGAGAAGAGAGGAACGTAGAGTGCATATAATCTGACCGCTGCTGTCAACAGTTCTTGGTCTTGCTGGCTGCTTTCAAGGTATGAGTGGGAATCCCCAAAGAGGAATTGTCTCGCCATTTCTTAATATCCATAGTACATTTCAATGATCATAATAGTACAATAAAAATAACTGTGGAATTTGCTAACATTTATTAAGCACTTACTCATGCCAGGTACTGTTTTGTGCACTTTACATGTATTCATTTATTTCATATTTACAATAACTCTAGGATAAATACTAGAATCATCTTATTTTACAAATAAGGAAACTGAGGCCCAGTGAGATCAATTTCTTGTCTAAAAACTTCACAGCTTTAAGTGGTGGAGCAGGGAGGTCTAGTTCCAAATTCCATATTCTCAAATATTATGCCAAAATGCTAAATTGCTTTGTTGGGGAACAGAGCATTCCACCTGTGTTTAAATACTTCTTGGTTTCCAGGATGTTCTATTCCATGAAAGGTCTTACCAAGATTGTGAAAGGGAAGAAAATTAGACATGTGACCTATCACTATATATGTCTTGGCTCTAAAAAACCAGAGTTTATCAAAAAAGAAATTGAACTGAGAACGTGGATAAATAAAATTGTGACTGAAGTGGATAACAATAACTTCATCAGATTAGAAAGTAGGACCATATACAATGGGAGGTTGGAACAAATACATGGAACATTTGTGTGTAACCTTTTAAATAAATTGGCTTGAGGAATTAGATTTTATGAGGTCACTACAAGTGAATTTTTCCAAAGAATAGTATTACCTGCCTTTGGAACAACAGTCATTTGGTCTCTATGATCTCAAATTAGTCTGTGTAAAATGAAGGGGTTGAATTAGGTTATTGTTGAACTCTTTCGCAGCCCAAAAACTATGAATCTAGTGTTGTGTAAAGGATAATACAAGAGGTCTGGAGCTAGAAGACGCTTGTCTTCTTTTTAGAGCTTTTCTTCTATTTGCCATCTGAGTGACTGTCATAGATCTATTCTTGGGAAACAGACTCTAAGACTTGAAGACTTGTGTACAGTTGGTTTATTTGGAAGCACTCCTGAGCACATGAGGTGGATGAGGGAAGTAGGACTAGGCAGAGTGAGCGTTTGAATTCTTATGCAATTGCAGTCAATGCCTCAGCTAATTTTATGGGGAAACTCCTAGGCTGGGATGACCATTCAAAGTAGTCCTTTCTATTAATGGGATTCTAACTAATATGGTGTGTCTGGGATGGGATTTACCCTCTCTTAGAAACAAAAAGCAGACAATATATATGAAACAATGATTTTCAAGATACCAGACACCAACAATGAAAGAACAATGAAGGATGGTGATCTCTAAGAGATGGGAGAAAAAGTCCTGTGACTGCCCCAGCTTATTGTCTTAAGAGAGTTTCCAGGCCATGGCTCAGGGTGGGGAGGAAGCAAGATGGAATCCAGTGGATATTTTGAGTTGAGATGGAGTTGAAAGTCCTTGGAGAATATGTTGGTTATAGTTTACATGGCAAAATGCTGGAAAGGAGAGAGCTACAGAGAGAGGGATCTCTTGATATCCATAGAGGGCACTCCTCATATATGTAGCAAAGAACTGATTGGCATATATAATGGGAAATAATCATCTAAAAGGGAACAGTGGCTGGCATTGACTCAGGGCTGGGGTTATTGCCTATTCCTACCACCCAGTCATGGGACACTGGGTGCAGTACTCAGAAGATCTTGCCTCAGTGTAGGGGAAATAATTGGCCCTAGACTAAGTACTGCATTGGTCCTATCTTAAATGCAAGACCTAAAAGGATCAATATTTTTCCAAGTGATATAACTTTATCCTAGAACAAAGGCTCAAGAGTATACCTACAGAAATATGCAGGAATATTCAGCACACAAACAGGTAAAATTTGCAATGTCTAGCATCAAATAACAGATTACTAGAAATTCAAAGAAGTGGGAAATTATAATTCCCTAATGAGTAGAATAATCAAACAAAACCAACCTGGAAGTGAAAAGAAATTGTAATTAACAAAGAAGGACATTAAAATGGTTATCATAATGGTATCCAATATTTTAAAAAGTTGAGTCATGGAAAATATGACAATGCCCAAATTAAACTTCTAGAGATGAGAAGTATAAAGTCTAAGATGAAGAATACACTGGATAAGATTAACAGTAAACTAGATCTTGCTGAAGATAAAGTTGGTAGATTTGTAGTCACATTAAAAGACATGATCAAAAATGGCACACAGAGGAAAAACCACTTGTAAAAATAAAATAAATCAGGGAGCTATGGAACAATTTCAGGCGACCAAATGTGCATGTCATTAGTCTCCAAAGGATAAGAGAGATGAGGAATGGAAAATATTTGAAGAAATAATTACTGAAAAATCTAAATTTTGTGCATCCCAAGAAGCTCAATAAACCCCAAACAAGTTTAAAAAGGAAAACCACACAAAGGTACATCATAATCAATTTGGTTAAAACCAATGATAAAGACAAAAACCTTGGAAACAGCCAGAGATGAAAGACACAGTACATACAGAGGAATAAAGATAAGAATGACAATGGATTTTATAACAGAAACAATGCAAGCTAGAAGGCAATAGAACATCTTAAAAGCATTAAAAGAAATCACTGGTAACATAGCATTTGCTATCCAGTGAAAATATATTTCAAATATGAAGGCAGACTTTCAAAGCTTAAAGAATCCAACAGACCTACACTATGAGAAATGTTAAAGAAAGTCCTTCAGGCAGAAAGATGTCGTCAGATGGAAATCTGGATACTCACAAAAGAATGAAGCATTTTGGAAAGGGAAACTACACGGGTAAATGTATGAGATATTTTCTGTATTGTCTAAGCCTTCTAAAAAATAATTGACTGTTTAAAGCAAAAATAATAAAAATGTACCATAGGATCTATAACATATGTAGAGGTAAATGCTGGACTGTTCAGACCACTTACTATATAGTGATTATTGAGATAGCTAATTTTTAGTCAGTCATCTTGCCATTTTCTTTTTCCATTTGTTGCTTCTGTTTTTTGTTCTCTTTTCCTCTATTTTTTGCCTTCTTTTGGATTACTACTGATGCCTAAGGGATGGGAAACAAATGAGGTGTGCCCTATAAATGCCCCAATTTCTTGAAGAATTTTCAGGCCATGGGACAGAAAATGGAACCCTGGCAAAGCCTTATGGCCTTCCAAAATTGAGGAGACAGAGTTGGGAGTCTAGAGACATGGCCAGCAATCACAGGGAAGATTACCAGAGAGGACAGAGAAGCACACAAAAGAGAGCTCTAGAGATAGGTAGAGAGTTGCACTCAAGTCCTTAGCTGGGAACCATCAGATGCCAGTATATCTGGTGGCCAGGGGAATAATGCCTCAGTCTGAGTGGCACACCATTGCATTTACTATAGTGTCTTCAGAAAGTTGCATGTATTATTCTCACTTTTATCATCTAGTAAATATTACCTATCTTCTGGATTGTTGTAAGATCTAATGACTTACTACATGTGAAAAGGGTTTAGAAATTATAAAACACATTGTTATATAAATATGTGATATTTTAACTTATACAATACACATTATTAACACATTATTAGGATGAATCTAACAGTTCCAGAATTGGTTGATGGCTTCCAGACATGACTAGCCAGTCTGTTCTTTAGCTTTCACTGAATACCCTTTGTGACAGGACATAATACCAGGGCTATAGAGAGAAAAAAGGAATTGTAGTTACAGTGCCTGCTCTCAAAGAATTTGCTATGTTAGAAAAGAAAATACACATAGAAAGAAACTTTAATCAAAACATGAGTTGAATGTCTTATTGTACTTGACTCTTTATGTATTTTCTAGAAAGGCTAGACCTGTGTGATAGGAGCTGGGTAGATTTAATCACAGATTCACAAAGGACTTGAATTTTGAGCTGGGTTTTGAAGGAGGAGAAAGGTATTCCACTGAAGAGCTGAAGGCAGTGGGCCTACAGAAGGAAAGGATGTAAAAGATGGTTATAAACAAGCTCTCATGGCAGAAAACAAGGTCTGAATTGGGGTCAAGAAGTCCTTGGCTTTGACCCTACCTACCAAGCAGGAGATTTGGAGCCTCATTTCCTCATTTGCAACCAGGCTTAAGCAAGCCCTAGTGTCTTGTCTGCATGATTCCACAATCATCCATTTAAAAATCTCTGGTGACTGTGAAAGCAAACATATTTTCTTGGCCCAAGTAAGAGTCAAAACTGTGGCATCTTAGTAAATAACCATCAGGTGAAGGTGATGAACCAGGATAGAGTCTGGAATTCATAGGGAAAGAATTTAGGGGCCATTTAAAGTTTGGGAGCAGGAAAATCATGATTAATCATCTGTGATTCAAAATCTTGGAAACACGTAATGGGTGGCAATCATTCACTGACCCCAAGGTAGAGAGAGTCTAGACAAATCATGGCTGAGTGAGAATCTCCCAAGGCTTATTCTCTGTGCAGTTATGCTTCTGATCAACACCAGAACATGATTAACATACATGGGCTGCGATTGAAATATCTCAGCATTTTCCCAGGAGAAATCAGACTCACAAAATGAAAGTATCCAATCAGAAGTTTATTATGTAGTAATCACACATTGTTAACTCCCCCTTGACTTCTGTTTACTACACTGCACTTTGATTATTTAACAATCTGGGGGCAGGAAGGAGGGGCAGAGAGAACATTTAAGAAGTAATTTATATGATATAGCTCAGCAATGCTATTGCAAGGGAATATGAAACCAGGCGGAGGCTCTGGAGAGAGACTTTCTCCAATCTCATTTGGTTCCCCTGCGCTGTCGGAAATAGCGGTTGTAGGCAGCATTGTATCCATAAACCATGGCATAGCGTTCACAGAGTTTGAAGTCATCACAGGCTTCCCGAGTGATCTCATAGGCAGGCTTGGTGCGTTCTCGGATTCTAGAAGATGGAAAAAAGAGACCCAGTTGAGAAGCATAAAGAGACTGGAGTTAAGAAAAAGAAGAAGAAAAAAAAGAGTAAGGAAATATTGAGAGATATCCCATTCATCCTTCAATATTAAGAGATATTTGAAGAAACAGGAAGGAAAGGAGGAACAGGGAAAAGTTTTTTTCTTTTAATATAAATAGAAATTTTCTTTCTGTTCTTTCCCTCCCTCCTGCTCCCTTCTGGGTCTTTCACAAAATCCAGAAATTTGGGGAAATTGAATTGTTTCTCGTACATTGTTTTAAAATTCTTTGATTTGGGGATACAATAAAAACCACACATATGACTGTTTAGAAACCTATTTCTCACTCCATTCAGGTCCGGGATGCTACCCTGGAAAAAAATGCCCTCCCCACCATTAAGTGTTGTTACCCACCTCTCTTGGGCTTTAGCTCTCCATCTCTGCTGGGGTGACATGAAGGTGTTAGCATTTCTCCTATTAATGAAGGGACCTTAAAACAGAAAATAAGTAATTGCAGATTTAGGGAAACAGTAGTTGAAAATATTGCCATGAATATTCCCTGACACAAACATATTGGCAAGCTCATTAATTCATGCATTTTATGTAACTAGAGATCTGCAAAAATCAAAGGGAAAGACAAAGCAGATTTCATAAACTGCCCAACCAAAAGACACCAGCCTATGTTTCTTAGAGACATGTCATGTAGGCCACATGATTTTTGCTTGTTTATTTTGCCTTTGGCCAATCCCTTTGCCTTTTTCAATTTTGGTATTCCTACTCAGTGTGTTTTTAATTCCTGCGAGGAGAAATTCTCTCTGTCCTGAAAACTTGTAAAGCATAACTTTAGATTACAAATAAATGGGCAGTGTAAACATAATAAAATAATGAACAAATTAAGAATGAAATGAATATGTTATTTCTTCCTATTACTCCGTCTTCGTAAGTCCAGATATTCAAAAGCATTCAGCATAATGTTGACGATTGTGGTCTCCCAGCTGACTCAGCCTCCGATTCCCTACTTTCCATTCACCATTCCTCCTCGTTTTCCAACTGTGGTTGAGGCAAGCCAACTTAAAATTTCCAAATGCGGTTTTATGGCCCCTAAGTATGTTGAACGCAGTTTAAATGCCATATTATACAACTTCAAGCTGTAAAAATCAGTCATTTGGCAATTTTTATAGTCATTTGATTTTTGAATTAAGTTTATCAAAAGAGGTCCTCTTTTTCCTCCCTGTATTACCTCCCTGTATTACTATTTTGTCTAAGAATAGAGAGAGATTCTCTAATACATGAGATTTAAACAAGCAAGTCAAATATTCACACTTACTAATTTCATAGGATTCCATGCTTTCATGAGATTCTGGAATTAGAAAAACATTGTATTGTTATTTATCACACACGGCAGTAGTCTAATTGTAAGGGAGAAGGAAGAGAAGAGTTAAAAAGATGTGAGAAATATTTTCAGCAGTGTGGTTATTACAGAGTTCTGGCAGTTAGGATTTGGGAGTTCTTTCTCTAGCTCTGTCCTTACTATGAGTATCACTTCAGTTTTTCTGATGCTGAAGGAGTTACAGTAGCCACAATCCTAGCTAAAATTTCCCAAGGGCTGTGAGGTCTTCAGGCTAGTGAAGTAAGACAATTTAAGTGCAGCATACAAGTCTCCAGAGAGCCTTCTCTGATTAATTTGAGACCTGTCTGAGAGCAGGGTCGAGAAACGGACAGAAGGGTCTAGAAAACACCCAGGTACCTCCCGGCAGGCTGGGCAGATGCAGATATTCAGCTGGGTTTTACCAAGACAGGTTTCTAACAGGTTCCGAAAGCTTCTTAAGATCCTATGTTAAATTGGCAGCTGCAGAAACCGCTGGCTGCAGCTGAGAACTCACACTGGGCATAATGCCAGGTCAGAGGAAGAACTCAGATGAAGCCAGAGCAAAAGTTTGCTGCTTTCTACCACTCTTCTGAGCACAGAAGGTCACTTGGGCTTGTGTTTATAAGCAAGTGCTTTTGTTTGAAGAGTTAAAAAGGAGGTGAAGAAACCAAACCTCTGACACAGAAATCTTGTGAATAATTTCAAGTAAGATGCACAATACATATGAGGGGTAATACAATTTAGGCTTAAAAACATCTTAAGTATCCATATAATTGAAGCATAAGATGGAATGATCTAAATAACTTTGCTTCAGATTTCCCTTCATAAACTTTGAACAGACATAGACATATGTAATGACATATAGAAACCAGGCAAAATTTATCCTTTGACTGTAGACATCATGAAATCTGATTTTTTCTGAGATTCTTTAAATATAAAACATCATTTTTAAATTAATTCATGAAACAAATGTAGGAAGTTCACAATATTGTCCTGTCCCTAGAGAAGGCTATATTAAGACATCATGTGAACAGATGTTCTTAAAGGCAACTGATTCAACTAATACCCTTAACAAATTGTTAACAAAGTGTAAAACATCCTTAAAGATGAGAGAACTCAGGGGCTAAGAGTTTGACATCTTCTGAAATAGTGATGTTTCCAGGTTTCTGGTGACTTACCTAGAAAAGGCTTGCCTGTTTACTTGCACACAAGAACTGGATATTTAGGACAAAAATTAGACTGAGTGGAACAGATTAGTGTCCTTGGGGCTTGGAAAATGTTAAAGTAATGGTACTTTAAGATTATAACAGAAAGTGGGAAGAAGAGGCAGGAGAGGGAAGAGGGAAAACTGAAGTCCAGTGGTCGGAGGCAGGAGAGAAGACCCGGAGACATGGCAGGAGAAAGGTTGCTCACCATAACACAAAGCAGCCAGCGCCAAGGCAGCCAGAACGGAGAGCAGGAGCAGGGTCCTCATGGTCTCTCTGGGGTCCTGTCGGGTCTTGTGCGGCAGCAGGGGGAGGAAGGCTCCTGCAGGCTGTCAGTGAAAGACTGTGGGGTTTTTATAAGAACTAGAGCAGCTGAAAAGGGAGGAGCCAGTGGGAGGGAACCGGGAAGGTGGGGACCTGTTGGCCTATACCAGCACTGGGACTTTTCCCAAATATTCCTTCCTTCCAGATATTGTGTGCTCTGGGTGGGCAGCTCTCTCTCCCTCCTGGACCTGACCATGCTACAACAGGATGCTGCCCTGGTACAGAAGCTACGGCCACCCTATGTTTGGGGCCGGACCTGGGCAAGGTCCACGGAGAAGGGAGTTACCGCAAACATGTGTTCGCCTCTCTGATCTACCCTTCTGGCCCGGACTGTGGGCCTTTCAGGTTTGGCCCTCAGACAGAGCTGTAGTGTTCTGCCCGCCCCCCTGATGGATGGACAAGAGGTTCTGGCAAGGAAGGACTTCACTTGTTTGCAGGTTCTAATTCCGACTTCTTTTCCCAGTCAGGCTGAGCGGTCAGTCCTGGACCAGGCAGGCATTTGTCTGGCAATGGGCACTTTTGCATTTTTCCAAGTGCTCCACAGGGTGGAGATGCCCAGTGGCCCCATCAGGTTCTGCTTCCTTAACTGGCTCCATTGTCACTTGACCATCCAGTTTTGTGATGTGAGTCCAAACCTGTGCCCTAATGCTCTCTTAGGCTGGATATCACTGACCCAAAATGCCGCAGGTATAAGGGTACCCATCTCATACTTTCTGAAGGCATTGTCTTGGTAATTAACTACTTCAGTATGCTTTTAGTGAGTGGCAGATGAGAGGCAGGCTACCTGCTAGGTGCTGTGGGCAATCTAGAGACAAGCAAGATATGTCCCTGAGGAGGCAGGTAATAGCTACCTGCTCTTCGCTTGCTCTTGACTTATCATATATCCTTGAGCAGAGGTTCTTACATTCACACATCGACTGCACCCCCTGTACCTGAAGGAGGAGGCCAGCAATTTTGCGCCTCTGGTTATCTTGTAGGCAAAGCACTCTTTTTTTCTTCTGTTTCTCGAACAATCAGAAAACCTTTTCTATCAGATGCATCTCTGTTGCCTGGGTACCCCAGAGTCCTCTTGGCAGACAAATAGATTTGAGTCACAGAGCAGTGGACTGTAGAAGAGCTAAAGTGGCGGGACCTCTGACTCGGGCTGGAGCAGCAAAAGGCTGGGATGTGAGTGGGTGGGTATCCCTTTCAATAATGATTTATTTCAAGGAGCAGTGGTGAATAACTAGATGGAGCCATATGCCTCATTCTTTTTATTTGTTTTATTTCCTTCCCAACCTTGTCCTATGAAGGACTTTTATAAATGCTAAAGGATTTACTGTTAAAGGAAACAGCTCAGTTGTCATCTGAAGAAATAATGAATTCTAGGGGCCAGCAAAATTCAGGTTTTCCCTCCAGATTTTTTCATATTAATTAAAATTAAATTAAAAGAATATAAAGATATGTTCTTTGTGATAAAATCTGAAAGAGACCCTAAAAGAAGACAATGTATATTCATCCTTGATAGAATCAACCATCATGAATTCCCTTCATGAGGTTGGTGTGTTCCCCTCCATAAACCACAAACTTGCTCTCAGTGTTGGCTTCTGTGCCTTTTTTCCATGATAAATCATCCAAATCACTGTATTTGCAAAAGGCAGTTTACTACATTGTGTGGTTTTGGGGGAACAGGCCAGCTATGGCTTGTTTATACAGCATTTCACATGTCTGTAACTTAGTCACTGACTTCCCATTAATATGATATGAAATAAGTTTAGTTCTAATGTTTCCCCCCTAAAATGACTAGGCTCTTTGCCCCCAGCTCCCACCCCATCTCCCGAATTAAAGAGATTTCTCTCTTTTCCAGCTACAAACATATACTTTGTAATGTACATTAACTGTCTTTTCCAACCAGGTTCCAGATGTCTCTGACTCCCAAGTTCAAATGGCAGCTGTTCTCTTTCAGCCTTCTGACATCACAATTGTTTATCTTTATACTCTGTGAATCCAAACTTGAAAATCTTGCACTTCTCTTTCCCACTTAAGCTTCCCCTTTTTTTCACAAGTTGTTTTCATCACTGGGTTTCCTAATCATTTAAGCATTTCTCTTTATCACCTTGCTTTTTGTAAGACTAACACTTTCTGGTGGAACTGTCTCTCACCAGTCACTCATCTCCTCCTTCCATTGTTTTCCAACTATTCCTGGGTTCTTCTCTGGTAAATCCCATTTATATATTATTCATAAAAATTATTAACATGTATGAGAAGTCAGAGCTTTTCTCCTCTTCTCCCATATCACTCTCCATCTCAAACACAATTTTGTGTGTGCCAACTCCAGTTGTGTGTTTTTTTGAAGACAATTTGGACTAACTTGATGGGGGCTTTGTATTGGAAAGGGCCAAGATGAACTCATCAAAGATAAGAGAGAAGAGAAAAAAATGGTGGGAGAAAAAAAAGTGAAGGGGGAGGGGGAGGAACGAGAAGAGCCTTGTAATTAGGATTTGCTGCATGGGAGAGTTTTAAGTAGAGACTGAGTTGTAGAAGAGAAAAGCTTTGAGGCAGTCATAGGACATGAGATATGCGAAGACAGAAATAAGAGTTGCTTTGGTTACAAATAGGATTATTTGAGATGTTCAAAGATTGCTTGAGAATTGTTAGAAAATATTGAAATTGTTCTTAATTAATGTTGGTTGCTAGTTTGTGTTTTCTTAATTGAGATACCTTGTAAAGACTTGACCATGTGAAGCTCCAACATTCATATAGACATTTCTCCCTGACCAAAGAGGAGTATTCTTTAGTGGAGAGAATATTCAAAAACACTCACAGAAATGTCAAGAAAGGTATGGGTGATATGATTGCTAGTTTTTTTAGATTGTATGGGAATCTCCTCATGTAAGATTGGCAGTGTGATATAATCAGGCTACAGAAGCCATAGAGCAGCATGAGATCTCCTATTCCACCTACTCTCAGGAGGAAAAGAGAGGCATGACCCCACCTTCTAGGGCCAGAAGTAGCCTCGTGGTTCTAGTTCTTTCATCCATCCATCCAACCATCAATTCATCTAACATGTATTGAGCATCTACTTTGTGCCAACTCTAAAATGGAAATAGAGGAGAAAAATACAGATATGTGCCCTGCTCTCATGAAGAAGTGTGTTCTTAGATCACAAATGTAATGAGGGGCTCCTCTTCTTTAAAAATTTGTTAGGTACCCAGATGACCCTACAGAAGACCAAATGATAGCTTTCTCAGTAGACTGACCTTTTTATGGGAACTCAGGACACTTTTGTTTGCAGAACATTGCAAAAAGCACTGATGACAAGCTCAGATAATTCTCAATTCAGGGACAGAATGGAAGGGAGGAAAGGTTGGTAAAGCTGTCAGGAATCACATGGGGAGAAGCTTCTCAGGAAAGTATCTGCTGGAGGATATACAAAAAGAGTTATCCATTTTCTATAGTATTTCTGTGACTAAAATAATGTCAGAGTGATAGTACAGTTAAATGTTTTTTCCCACCAATTCTACCCCCTCCTCTTTCTGTCCTTGCTTATCCTTCTCTTTTTCAGACTGCTGGGCATTTTATTTCTGAGAAATTTTCCTGGCACCAGTTAAACTTTTTTTTTTTCTCTTCTATGAGGTTCAGCTTTATTTACAGAATGCTGGTTTTATGAGTTCATGCTATTATTTTACTGGCAGCACCCAAACACTGACTGTTGCCAGTAAAGGAAAAAAGGCAAAAGAAAGAAGAGTTAGGAAGCAGCAGCCATGAAAATAAAAACAGAATTCACTTTCTAGGACATCAAAGGGCAGAGAAAGGAGAAACAGAAATCTAGCCAGCTCCATGGGATGGTGTTGACCTCTTGATTCTGTTCCTTTAAAGGAAGCCTTTTTAATGGATTTACATCTCAGATTTCTTAATTGACATAACTTTCCAAGCACCAAATCTCTCAGTCCTTTTCTGAATTTGTCTTAACTAAACTAAGTGAAAATGAGTATTTGTTGAACTCACATATGGGAGGAACATCGAATGAATCCTGGGCAGAAACTTTTGGGGAAAGGTGGAGAAGACTAGATGGTAAATAAACTGGGTTCCTGGTTGGGAAGACCTGTAATTTTTCTTTTCTTCCCATATATTTCCTCTACTCTTTTCCTTTCCATTAATAGCTTCATCTTTTAAATAAGATAACAGATATAAAATAATAATTATACAACTATCCCAGTAATGTTATCATATATCAACTGTTTGCTATACACTAGGTATTATGATAATCACTTTTTAATTTAATTTAATTTTTGATTAAGGTTTCATTGATATACACTCTTATGAAGGTTTCACATGAAAAACATTGTGGTTACTGTATTTACCCATATTATCAAGTCCCCCCAACACCCCACTGCAGTCACTGTCCATCAGTGCAGTAAGATGCCAGAGTCACTACTTGTCTTCTCTGTGCTAAACTGTCTTCCTCATGACCCCATAACACCATGTGTGCCAATCATAATGCCCCTCTATCTCCTTTTTCCTCCCTTCCCACCCACCCACCCTCCCCAGTCTTTGGTAACAGTCCATTCTTGGGTTCTGTGATTCTGCTGCTGTTTTGTTCCTTCAGTTTTTGCTTTGTTCTTATGTTCCACAGATGAGTGAAATAATTTGGTACTTGTCTTTCTCCACCTGGCTTATTTCACTGAGCATAATACCCTCTAGCTCCATCCATGTTGTTGCAAATGGTAGGATTTGTTTTCTTCTATGGCTGAATAATATTCCATTGTGTATATGTACCACATCTTCTTTATCCATTCATCTACTGATGGACACTTAGGTTGCTTCCATTTCTTGGCTATTGTAAATAGTGCTGCAATAAACATAGGGGTGCATATGTCTTTTTGAAACTGGGATCCTGCATTCTTAGGGTAAATTCCTAGGAGTAGAATTCCTGGGTCAAATGGTATTTCTATTTTTGTTTTTTGAGGAACCTCCATACTGCTTTCCACAATGGTTGAACTATTTTACATTCCCAGCAGCAGTGTAGGAGGGTTCCCCTTTCTCCGCACCCTCGCCAGCACTTGTTTCTAGTCTTTTCTATGTTGACTATCCTAACTGGTGTGCGGTGATATCTCATTGTAGTTTTAATTTGCATTTCCCTGATAATTAGTGATATGGAGCATCTTTTCATGTGCCTGTTGGCCATCTGAATTTCTTCTTTGGAGAAGTGTCTGTTCATATCTTCTGCCCATTTTTTAATCAGGTTATTCGCTTTTTAGGTTTTTAGGCACTGGAGTTCTATATAAATTTTGGATGTTAACCCTTTATCAGACATGTCATTTACAAATATATTCTCCCATACTGTAGGGTGCGTTTTTGTTCTACTGATAATGTCCGTTGCTGTACAGAAACTTTTTAGTTTGATGTAGTCCCATTTGTTCATTTTTTTGCTTTTGTTACCCTTGCCTGCATAGATGTGTTCAGGAAAAAATTGCTCATGTTTTTATATTCAAGAGGTTTTTGTCTATGTTTTCTTCTAAGAGTTTTAGGGTTTCATGACTTACATTCAGGTCGTTGATCCATTTTGAGTTTACTTTTGTGTATGGAGTTAGACAATAATCGAGTTTCATTCTCTTGCATGGAGCTGTCCAGTTTGGTCAACACCAGTTGTTGAAGAGGCTGTCATTTCCCCCAGTGTATATCCATGGCTCCTTTATCATGTTTTAATTGACCATATATGCTTGGGTTTATATCTGGGCTCTCTAAACTGTTCCACTGGTCTGTGGGTCTGTTCATGTGCCATTACCAAATTGTCTTGATTACTGTGGCTTTGTAGTAGAACTTGAAGTCGGGGAGCATAATTACCCCTGCTTTATTCTTCCTTCTCAGGATTGCTTTGGCTATTTGGGGTCTTTTGTGGTTTCATATGCATTTTAGAATGATTTTTCTTTAGTTCTTGAAGAATGCTGTTGGTATTTTGATAGGGATTGCATTAAATCTGTAGATTGCTTTAAGCAGGATGGCCATTTTGACAATATTAATTCTTCCTATCCATGACCATGGGATGTGTTTCCATTTATTGGTATCTTCTTTAATTTCTCTCATGAATGTCTTGTAGTTTTCAGAGTACAGGTCTTGCACTTCCTTAGTTAGGTTTATTCCTAGGTATTTTACTCTTTTTGATGCAATTGTGAATGGAATTGTTTTCCTGATTTCTCTTTCTACTAGTTCATCATTAATGTATAGGAATGCAACAGATTTCTGTGTATTAATTTTGTATCCTGCAACTTTGCTGAATTCAGATATTAGATTTAGGAGTTTTGGAGTGGATTCTTTAGAGTTTTTTATGTACAATATTATGACATCTGCAAACAGGGACAGTTTAACTTCTTCCTTGCCAATCTGGATGCTTTTTATTTTTTTGTGTTGTCTGATTGCCATGGCTACCACCTCCAGAACTATGTTGAATAAAAGTGGGGGGAGTGGGCATCCTTGTCTTGTTTTGATCTTAAAGGAAAAGCTTTCAGCTTCTTGCTGTTAAGTATAATGTTGGCTGTGGGTTTGTCATACATGACCTTTATTATGTTGAGGTACTTGCCCTCTATACCCATTTTGTTGAGAGTTTTTATCATGAATGGCTGTTGAATTTTGTCAAATGCTTTCTCGGCATCTCTGGAGATAATCATGTGATTTTTGTCTGTCTTTTTGTTGATGTCATGGATGATGTTGATGGATTTTTGAATGTTGTACCATCTTTGCATCCCTGGAATAAATACTACTTGATCATGATGGATGGTCATTTTGATGTATTTTTGAATTCAGTTTGCTAATATTTTGTTGAGTACATTTGCATCTATGTTCATCAGGGATATTGGTCTGTAATTTTCTTTTTTTGTGGTGTCTTTGCCTGGTTTTGGTATTAGAGTGGTGCTAGACTTGTAGAATGAGTTTGAGAGTATTCCCTCCTCTTCTACTTTTTGGAAAACTTTAAGGAGAATGGGTATTAAGTCTTCAATAAGTGTTTGATAAAATTCAACAGTGAAACCATCTGGTTCAGGAGTTTTGTTCTTAGGTAGTTTTTTGATTACCAATTCAATTTCCTTGCTGGTAATTGGTCTATTCAGATTTTCGGTTTCTTCCTGGGTCAGCCTTCAAAGGTTATATTTTTCTAGAAAGTTGTCCATTTCTTCTAAGTTATCCAGTTTGTTAGCATATAATTTTTCATAGTATTCTCTCATAATTCTTTGTATTTCTGTGGTGTTGGTAGTGTTTTTTCCTTTCTCATTTCTTGATTCTGTTTATGTGCATAGACTCTCATTTTTTCTTGATACATCTGGCTAGGGGTTTATCTATTTTGTTTATTTTCTTGAAGAATCAGCTCCTGCTTTCATTGATTCTATTGTTTTATTCTTTTCTATTTTATTTATTTATTTATGCTCGCATCTTTATTATGTCCCTCCTCTTACTGACTTTGGGCCTCATTTGTTCTTCTTTTTCTAGCTTTGTTAATTCTGAGTTTAGACTGTTCATTTTGGGTTGTTCTCCTTTCCTCAGGTAGGCCTGTATTGCAATATACTTCCCTCATAGCACGGCCTTTGCTGTGTCCCACAGATGTTGCGGTGTTGAATCATTGTTATCATTTGTCTCCATATATTGCTTTATCTCTGTTTTTATTTGGTTATTGAGCCATTGATTATTTAGGAGCATGTTATTAAGCCTCCATGTGTTTGTGGGCTTTTTCATTTTCTTTGTGTAATTTATTTATAGTTTCATGCCTTTGTGGTCTGAGAGCTTGTTGGTACAATTTCAATGTTTTTGAATTTACTGAGCCTCTTTTTGTGGCCTAGTATATGATCTATTCTTGAGAATGTTCCATGTGCACTTGAGAAGAATGTGTATCCTGTTGCTTTTGGATGGAGTGTTCTGTAGATGTCCGTTAGGTCCATCTGTTCTAATACATTGTTCAGTGCCTCTTTCTCCTTACTTATTTTCTTTCTGGTTGATCTGTCCTTTGGAGTGAGTGGTGTGTTGAAGTCTCCTAAAATGAATGATTGCATTCTATTTCCCCTTTTAATTCTGTTAGTATTTGTTTTACATGTGTAGGTGATCCTGTGTTAGGTGCATTGATATTTATAATGGTTATATCCTCTTGTTGAACTGACCTCTTTATCATTATATAGTGTCCTTCTTTATCTCTTGTTACTTTCTTTGTTTTGAAGTCTATTTTGTCTGATACAAGTACTGCAACTCCTGCTTTTTTCTCCCTATTAGTTGCATGAAATATCTTTTTCCATCCCTTTACTTTCAGTCTGTGTATGTCTTTGGGTTTGAAATGAGTCTCTTGTAGGTAGCATATAGATGGGTCTTGTTTTTTCCATTCAGTGACTCTATGTCTTTTGATTGGTGCATTCAGACCATTTACATTTAGGGTGATTACTGATAGATATGTACTTATTGCCATTGCAGGCTCTAGATTCTTGATTACCAAAGATACCCTTACTATCTTACAGTCTAATTTAACTCACTTAGTATGCTATTATAAACACAACCTAAAGGTTCTTTTTTTTCCTCCTTTTTCGTCCTCCTCCATTCTTTATATATTAGGTATCATATTCTGTACTCTTTGTCCATTCCTTGTTTACCTTTGGGGGTAGTTGATTTGATTTTGCATCTGCTTAGTAATTAATTGTTTTACATTGTGGTGGTTTTATTTCCCATTTAGCCTTAGGAATACTTCCATCTATAGCAGTCCCTCCAGAATGCACTGTAGGGGTGGTTTGTGGGGGGTAAATTCTGTCAGCTTTTGCTTATCTGTCAGAATGCCTCCTTCAAATTTAAATGATAACCATGCTGGGTAGAGTATTCTTGGTTCAAGGTCCTTCTGTTTCATTGCATTAAATACATCATGCCACTCCCTTCTGGCCTGTAAGGTTTCTGTTGAGAAGTCTGATGATAGCCTCATGGGTTTCCTTTGTATGTGATCTTTTTCTCTCTCTAGCTGCTTTTAAAAGTCTATTCTTATCCTTGATCTTTGCCATTTTTATTATTATATGTCTTGGTGTTGTCTTCCTTGGGTCCCTTGTGTTGGGAGATCTGTGCACCTCCATGGCCTGAGAGACTATCTCCTTCCCAAGATTGGGGAAGTTTTCAGCAGTTACCTCCTCAAGGACATTTTTTATCCCTTTTTCTCTCTCTTCTTCTTCTGGTACCCTTATAATGCAAATATTATTCCGTTTGGATTGGTCACACAGTTCTCTCAATATTCTTTCATTCTTAGAGATCCTTTTTTTTCTCTGTGCCTCAGCTTCTTTGTATTCCTCTTCTCTAATTTCTATTTCATTTACTGTCTCTTCAACTTCATCTAATCTGCTTTTAAATCCCACCATTGTATGTTTAATTTCAGATATGGAATTTCTTAATCATTGAATCTCTGTTCTAAATTCGTCCCTGAGTTCTTGAATATTTTTCTGTACCTCCATAAGCATGTTTATGATTTTTATTTTGAACTCTCTTTCAGGAAGATTGGTGAATTCAGTTTCATTTGGCTCTTTTTCTGGTATTTGTGAGATTTTTTGTTTGAACTAGGTTCCTTTAACATTTTGTATTTGTATGTGTCACCCTCTAGTGCCAGAAGCTCTAGTCTCTGGAGCTGCTCAGTTCTCTGGAGTGATGTCGGGGGTCACACGGGAGTGGTGCTGGTGACTGGGGGGAGGAAAGAGCTGTTTCCTGCTTCCCGGCTGCACTGCCTGTCTCCACTGTCAGATCCAGTGGGCCAGCACACAGGTGTAAGCCTCTGTGCTTTGTGTCTGTAGGTACCGTAGGTTGGGCCTCCCTCTGGCTGGCCTGACACCAGGGCAGGGACTGCCAGTTTGTGAGCTGGTGCCAGCAGACCAGGAGGGGAGCACCGCAGGCTGTGTATCACAGTGGGGGTCCTCGGAGCTGAGTAGCCAGCCATAGGGATGGAGTGCCTGAAGCTTCTGTAAGTTCCCAACCTGCTGGGCAGAGCGCACCCAGACAACCTTGTCCACCTATCCCTTCTCCCGTATAGCAATGTCCATGCAAACCCAGCCCCATCAGCAGCCCTCTCACTGCTAGGAAGCCTCTCAGAACACCCGCCTTTCCTTTGTCCCAGAGTGGCCAGATGTGGATCCCTGTCCTCCACAAATGGCTGGAATATCAGTTTCTCCAAGTATTCCACCTGTCATCTTATCTTTCTAAGCCTACTAATCTCCAGAGCACCATGCCATGTAGGTCTGTGCTCCCATAGCAGATCTCCAGGGCTGCGTGTTCAGCAGTCCTAGGCTTACACACCCTCCCCACTCCGTTTCTCTTCATCCCACTGGTGAGCGGGTAGGGGAAGGGCTTGGGTCCTGCCAGATCAGGCTTTGGTATGTTACCCTGTTTTGTGAGGTCTGCTCTATTCTCCACGTGTATGCAGTCTAGTGCAGCCTTATTTCCTGTTGCTTTTTTAGGATTAGTTGTAGTAACTGTATTTTCTTAATATATGTGGTTCTGGGAGGAGTTCACTGTCTCACCTCTCATGCTACCATCTTGAATCTGGTCCCTCTGCCTATTTTTTAATCTGGTTATTTGTTTTTTCGTTGTTGAGGCATGTGAGTTCTTTATATATGTTGGATGTTAACCCCTTGTCGGATATGTCATTTATGAATATATTCTCCCATACTCTAGGATGCCCTTTTGTTCTACTGATGGTATCTTTTGCTGTACAGAAGCTTTTTAGTTTGATGTAGTCCCATTTGTTCATTTTTGCTTTTGTTTCCCTTGCCTGAGAGGATGTGTTCAGGAAAAAGTTGCTCATGTTTATATTCAAGAGATTTTTGCCTGTGTTTTCTTCTAAGAGTTTTATGGTTTCATGACTTACATTCAGGTCTTTGATACATTTTGAGTTTACTTTTGTGTATGGAGTTAGACAGCAATATGATCACTTTTTATTCATTGTGCTATTTACTTCTCACCATAATTCTACAAACTAAGTATAATTACCTATATCCTATATATGAGAAAAGCGGGGCTCAGAGAGGTTATGTATTTTATGCAAGGTCACACAGCAACTACATGGCAAAGGCAGGATTCTAACACAGGGCTATTTGAGTTGAAAGAATATTATTTTAACCACTAATGTGATCGTGCAATATTCCTCAAGGTTCTAACACCTTATTAAAGAATTCTATGACTGTGTCTACAGGGATCCTTGAGTCTGCAATTCCAGACCTAAAGATAAAATTAAACAAAGATAATGATATTTAAAATGATGTTTTCTTCAATGTCCTTTAGCATAGGTCAGTACGAATTATAGATTTGTATATGATCACTTAAGCCCAGAATTCTAAAATCAGAGAAAGGGATGAATTTGAAATTGGAATCCAAGTCCCCTATTTCCCTATCCAGTATACTCTGCACTCTAAACTCTCTGTCCAGACAAGTTCCAACTCAAATATGTTGCCCTCCAAAACATTTTGACTCACTTCAGAAATCGCCAAGTCTCATCCCAGTCTCTGAACACTCATGTTTGCAGACTGTCATATGACACTAACTTTGGTTTGGTATAAGAATACAGGCTTCACAGTGTCTACAAAAGTCTATTTCTGTGGTTACTTAGACCCCAAGCAAAACTGGAAATCTAGGCTCCATTTACAAGATGCTGCTTCAACTGGAAGCAAAATAGAAAATAGATTCTATGTCTCTCCTGTCTTGGCCAGAGAGGAGTTTGGGAAAGGTGGGCCATTTACTCATCAGACTCTGGCTGCTTCTTCTGGGTGAGGTGTGAAGAGGAGTTTCTCACAGTGCCATGGCCTCAGCTGGAAGGGAAGGAATCTTTTTAGATCTATTCTATGGTCACCCCACACCTGGCCACATACTTATCTTCCCCTTTCATTATTCCAGTTCACCAACATAACAGTATTACTACCTATATTCAGGAAATTTACAACAGCAATAAACGGACCTAAGTAACTTATAGGAGTTCAAGGATATATTGGTGTCTGGCAGAAACAGGAGACTTGAAGACAGGACTGATGAGACCGAGTATGAGAAGTATGAAGTGGTGTCTCTGTTAGTGAGATGGAAGCAGAGCGGGAGTATGTTTAACATTTGTCAAGACACAAAGGGAAGGGAGAGGATGATAGCTTTGCTCAGCAAGTCATAGTACATAAGCACTGTGTAGTAGTTTCAGTACACTTATAAGCAGTTTTAGGGAAAATAGCACAACAGCTTTAAACAACAGCGAGTCACTTAATAGAAATTTAAGTAAAGAAATTTAAATTAAGACATTTAAATTTAATGATAACATTTATATTAAGAGTTAAAAATAGTTGGCAACTTTTAAAGTTGGCATGAGAAATGAAAATACACTTTTTGAAAATCCTTTAGTCGGAGATGGATATGTGGATGGACCTGTGTCTAACCCAAAGATACATACTTAAATGGAAATTTAAATCATTCTTAAAGTGATTTTTGACTTTAGGTAATAGATTGACTAGAAGAAAATCTGTGTAAATCAAATCTACTAAGTCCCTTTGTAGCCAGCCTGTGTTCTTTCTTCTATTGCTCTTTCAGGCAGAACAAACAAAAAAATTGGGCAGAGTGACATCCCCCATTTTCACTCCACCTTGGAATTCCCTTCATAATGTTGGTACCTCCTCAGACAATCATCACATAAGCTAGACTGGACTCTGTAGAAAGTAAATAACTCTTCTGGCTGAAGGATGTGCTTATAAGAATAAAAAAGCCTATGGAAACCTTAGTGTCTGTTGACAGATAAATGGATAAAGAAAACATGGTAGATATACAATGAAATGTTATTCAGGCATAAAAGCTATTTGTAACAATATGAATGAAACCAGAGGACCGTATGCTAAGTGAACTAAGCTAGACACAGAAAGATAAATACTGTATAATCTCATTTATAAGCAGAACCTCAAAAAGCTGAACTCACAGAAACAGATAGAACAGTGGTTGCCAGTGGCTGGGAAGGTGGAAAAATGGGGAGATGCTGGTCAAAGGGTATTAACCTATATTGAATACTTGAAGTTTTCTTCAGTGGTCACACACACACACAAACACACACACAAAGGTTACTAGGTGAGGTGATGGGTATGTTAATTAACTTGATTGTGGCAATCATTCTACAGTGTATATACATATCAAACCATCACATGGTACATCTTAAATAAATACAATTTTTATTTGCCAATTATACCTCAGTAAAACTGGAGGAAAAAAAAGGAAAGCCTAGATTTGAATTCTGGCTCTGCCACTTATTCCTTGTGTGACATTTGAGGTTGTTTAAATGTATAAACCTCACCTTTTCAGTGACCCAATTAAGGATTATAAAATCCAACTCACAGGTCTGTTGGATAGATTAAATAAGACAATAAACGTAGAGCTGTTTGACTGATGGCTGGGGTACAATGCCATGGAGTACACACACACAGCACATGTTATTTAAAAAAAATTGGTTTAACTCCATTGTTTAATATTCCATTTTGCCCCTGTAGTCAAGGAATAGGTTGCAGAGGACGACCAAAGCCGAGTGGACAATACATGAAGTGGGCATAATTGAATCAGCAAGGTCTTGTCCAGTGGTAACCAAATTGGGAGCTGGAAGAGCTCAGTTTAGTTCTGACACTGCCATCAATGCCTATATTACTTTTGAACAAATGATTTCATTCTCTTTTCAAACACAAGTTGGAATAGACTTCTAGATTTTTGTGCTTCTAGATTATTTCATCCTTGAATAAACAAGATAGGGAAATTATTTTATAAGTCAATGTTAGAAGGAACAGTCTGTTCTTAATGCTATTTTGCAAGCGCTGCTTCCAGGGTTGACTGGTGTTTGGTCGTGTACCCTTGGTCCTGAAAACCTCCAGAAGATGCTGTGTAAAAGCTCCATGCAAATCACTGCTGCCAGTACGACTTGTCTGCCATGATTTCCCAGTGTAGTCAAATAACTTCATTCATTCAAGTTGCATCTTGGTATGCTTTGCAATCATTGGGATCTAAAGGGCAGTCTTTATAGCCTGGGTTTGGTTAGTAGAGAAAAATTTTGTGGCAGCGATCTGAAACTGCAATTCCTCTCCTTTGTCCCATCATCTAGTCATTGCAAACCCTGGAAATAGGATGAACTTCAGGAAAAGGAAATTTAGAGGGACACAAGCGAAAAATCTCCAGGTTAATATTAGCAAAAGTCTAGTGCAGAACATGCCTTTGTTGATCAAGCTAAGAAGTGAACAGGCTGTGAAATAAGAGGTAGTCTCTACATGTGATTTCTCCCTGGTAGAATTGTGATGGAAAATAATGCAGTGCAATGTGGCTTAGGATGACCTGTGGAAATTTAATTCAGCTCTGCCCGCTGGCTTCTACTTAAGTAGTCTTAAAGCCCATGCTTGCTTGAACCTTGGTGGCCTCTCCCCTGACCCTGACTCTTTCAATTTAACATTCTCTGTGTTTCCTGTCTTTCTCATCATCTTAGATTATACATCTCTGGCCACGAGGATATTTGAAAGAGACTTTTATTTTGTTGAGAGAGTGAAAGGATTTTTCACTGGAGTTCTTTCTCTGGCTTTTGGTAGGAGATAAACGAGAGGGAGTAAGAATGGGATCAAAAGGAAGGGATGATAAACTGAAGGGAACAAGATGTAATGTAATTTCCTGTTTTGTTTTGTTTGTTTTGTTTTGTTTTGAGGGAGCAGCAGAAGGGCAGATGAAATGGATACGGGCTGAGGTGCGGGGTTAGTAAAGAGGAGTGTCTGATATGAATGCTTGTTTGTCTTTTCCACTAGTCTTCGAGGTCATTGAGGTTAGCCCCTGGCTTTTATTCATCTTTAAAACAAAACAGCTGCTCATTGCTTGAAGTAAGCCAATATCCCTCTCACATGTACCCCCAATTCTCTGGTGACCTAGCAGATGGGAGGGCTTTGGAGTCAATAGGACTGAATATGAATTCTTCTCTGTCATTTATTAATCTCTGTCATTTCTCCAATTTCTCACTTCCTTTATATAAAAAAAAGGTAGTCATAATGGAAAGTAGTTTATGGAGTTGCTGTGAGGTTTAAATGAGCTAATGCACGTGGGCATCTAGCTGCCACAGTGCCTGCATATAGTAAATGCCCCACGAAAGTTATTATTAGTAGTATTATTTCTAACTAGCTATGTGACCTTGGATGAGTCATCTCACTGTAGCATGTGAGGGGTGACAATTGTAACATAAACTGTTGTAAAGATTTAATGAGATGATCCTTGTAGAATACCCAGGAAGTGTCTGTGATGTAGTAGTTGCTCATTGAATGTTAGTTCCCATCACTGTTCGCAGCTCCCTTTTCTATTCTTTATTTATGCAATTTCCCAGCATGTAACCAATGCTCTAGCCAAACTGAGCAACTTGTTGGTAAGATATCCCTCAGTGTTTGCCATCACACCTTCGCTCATTTTTTTGAATACTCTCTTTTTCTGCTTTCCTGTCTCTGTCTATAGCTACTTTGAGTATTTTTTAAGGCTTATCTCAAATGCCACCTACTTCATGATATAGTCCATAAGTAAGCTTCCCAATGGGTTATTTCTCCTTTTAAACACTCCCTTAGTGCTCTGTTTTATATCTAGACTGGCCCATGTTTTCTTCCTTTCTGAATTAGAGGCATTTCTCTTCTCCCTTCGGCCACTCCCCCACTCCCCAGGTATTGATGGTACAGTCACTGGTCTCCAGGCACATTTATCCACCAGACCCCACTCGTTATTTAGGAAACTGTGATGTCTAGAAAGATTGAATTCTTTCTTGCTAAAAAAAGAAAGAATTCTCTTGATGAATTCATATGTTGCATTAAATGAGTCTTGTATGTGCTCATAGTAACTCTAGGATAACCTTTCCTCAATCTTACCTGATATCCATTACAGAATACTGACATTATCTGTTTATATGACTGTGTCCTACACTGAATTTTAAGCTCTTCAGGGGAAGCTAGGACTTGTCATCCATATTTGTGGCCCTAGTCCCTTACATAGTGTCTTATCTGCATACCTAGTACAGTGCTTGAAACCACAAGAGCTTGGAGAAGTTGCCCTTAACAATGCATTCCAGCAGGCTGATAGCACATACTCAGACTATCCCTGCCCTTCGGTTGAAGTATAAATTTGATCCCTTGTGAAGACAGGAAATTGCCGTAATTTGAAACACAGAATAACTATACAGTACGCTAAAAAAAAGGTGGGGGGAGGAAATGCTGTTTCACTTATATTTTTTTCTATTTTTGCTTTATGTGGCAATCTATTAAATTAGTGGATTACCCTCTTTATGAAATAGCAATTTTCCTGAAAGTTTTCCAGATAATAACATTGTAAAATTCAGTTATAGCCTAAATACATGAAAAAGTATATTCCTTCTTAAAGGAAAATCACTTAAAAAGCAAGAATTCCTTTCGGAGAATAAAACAAGAAATGTCTCTTTGCTGTGTGTGAGGTGTAAATTCTGCCTGTGTGTGGTTTTTTGTTATTTCTATATTTTTGCACATTTATCTGCTAGAGTGAACCTATGCACACGACATGAAGTTATATAAAGAATGCAACGCATTCATAGTACCAAACATTTGCTAATTAAAGACATAAGTTCAGTGGAAAGAAAACAAGAATATGTTGCAGATTGCCAAAGGGCAGCATTAATTAATTTCATTACTTTTTTAAAATTAAAAATGAATAATTAATATTTATTAAGTAACATTTCATTTATTTCTCTTCTCCACTTTTTTCTGGTTCACCAAAACAAGCCTCTCAGCTATGCCAAATAGTTTAAAGCAAAGCACGATTTTTAGTTTGAAAAGCAAAAATATGACTTATCTAGAAGTAATATGTACAAAAAGTTAATTCATGAAAGAGGGATAGTAGGGCTATGCAAAAGTTGCTCCTCTCTCACTATACAAATTTTTTATATTCACTGAACATTTACTGAATAGCTGAAAGGAAGACAATTTTGTGCCATTTTCCCTTTTCTCAGAAGCTGTGCTGTATCTGTTGGAATGAATTTTAGTGCTTTCTTCATCTTCAGATGATGATGACACATGAACTTTCTCACAAGGTCAGCAGCCCAAGTTGGAGGATCTGTGGAGATACATGTTTTCAAGCCAAAGACTCTTGGGAATGAGAGGGGATGCAGATCCAGATATTGGCTGTTCTTTATACTGGGGACTCTCTGGAAAAACAGTGTTTAAATACTTAATATTTTGGTGCCAGAAATAAATCAAATGGACAATGGTGCAAAAAGAAAAATGTTCCTGGAACAACTGGAGGTCAATTTTCACCTTAGCTAGTGTTGCAACTTGAACTTGAATTTCTCAGGCCCCACATTTGCTCTTCATATTGTGCTTTGTACCTGGCCTTGCTCCTTCCAAGGACACATACAGTTCATATGGCTGGGTTTTTTCCTGTGTAGGCTTAAAGATAAGCAAAAAAACTGACTCATTGCTCTTCTTGCCAACATGTCTTCCTGTTGCACAAAAAAGAAGGCGGCCATGAATAGATTTGGCAAGGCTGACTTGTAGGAATGATTTCCATATGGCAAGATTAATTATTCAAACACAGGACAGTTAAAGAACCCAAAGGCTTTTGAGTGTCCTGGAAGAAAAGATCAAGAAAGAAAAAATTATTGAAATGTTTCAGTGATTCTCTAAATAAATTTATACAGGCCATGGCATAGAGCCTATTTTTAAGCCATCTAGGGCTTAAATTATGTTTTAAGGAAAAAATATCCACTAAAGCATGTAACAATTTTTTTTTTTTGCCAAATGACCAAAACCTTTATGTTAACAGATGCAATGAAAAGTTCACATTTACTTAGTATATTTGTGAGGAAAATCTCTACTTCTGTTTTTATATAGGAGACCTAAAGAAAACTGTTACAATTTTGTTAGGTAAAGATGTTTTTATGTCTAAGCAGTATGATGGTTTTAGGTATTTAGAGAGAAAAAGAAATGTAGATAACCTGAGAAACGAGCTTTGTGAAAGTCATTGACTCATTACTTTGCCCTTAAACCGTCTTCCTCTGTTATTCACTCGCTACCTACAAAGATGAGTCAAAAATTTAAACCAGCTTAATTCCTTTCCCCCATCTCCCAGTCAGAAGTTTAGGAATAAAAAAATAGAATGTATGCATAAAAAAGAGGCAACTCTTATTACTCTTCAAAGAGGACTGAGAAATAAAAGGCATGAAAACAACAAAACAAATCTAATAAAAATTCACATATACATGTGATACAAAATATAGTCTAAAATATTACCTTGCTAAGGGGAAATATAGCTTATTTATTTATTTATTTAAGGTATCATTGATATGCAATCTTTTGAAGGTTTCACACGAACAACATTGTGGTTTCAACATTCACCCATATTATCAAGTCCCCCTCCCACCCAATTGCAGTCACTGTCTGAATATAGCTTATTTTTATAAAGTTCTTATGGGAAATGGAGGTTTAGAGCTTTCAACTGACTTGTCCAAAGGGATACCAGGAGTCACATGCCTTGAACTTTGCTTGACTTAGAATAGTTCTCTGTGTGCATACTTAATGTATTTGTGTATATATCATTTATAATAGATTCCTTACATATAATTTATAGTATAGATATCTAAAGAGTGAAGTCAAATGGTACAGGGCCTAGCAAATGGTAAGTACTTAACTGTATATATATATAGAATAAGTTAACACAGTGCCAGGGCAATTTCTAAGCACAACAATGATAACGTGTTTAGTTGTTCATTTATCCTATAAACACTTATAGATTGCCTACTCTATTCCAGGTATAGTTCTAAGTAGAATTCATAACGGCTCTTAAGAAAAGTAGTCTATGGAGAGATAGGAAGATAGATAAATAATTATAAATACTGAAAGTTTGTAGTTAGTTGTGTAAAAAAAATTACGCTGTAGAAAATAGTCCTAATATAGTGTTAATTTTAGTTAGTGTAAATGGGCCAAACTTACCAATTAAAATACAGACTATATCAAAATATATGCTAAAAAGAAGTCTAATATTATGTGGTCTCTATGAGAGACATTTAAGACAAAAAGAATACAAAAGGATTTAAATTAAAAGTGGAAAAATTATTTCAAGCAAATTTGAACCAAAGGAAAGTGAGAGTATTACTCTTAGTATCTAGTAAAGTTGAAGTCAAGGACAAATGTTGTAAGGACAATGGAGTATGTTTTATACTGGAAAGAAAATACCAAGAGACGTTTTACACTGGAAAAAATATGAAAAATTATGCATACTGATCAAATGGCTTTATACCAGGAATGCAGGCATTTTTAACATCAGACAATATATCAATGCTATTCACCACAATAATAGACCAAAAGAGAAAATTTGTACAATTTTCTCAATTGATGCAGAAAAAGCATCTGGTGATATATCTTTTGATTTTATGTGTATTTGTATGTACTGATTTTGTATTTATATATATTATATATAAATAATTGATACAAAGTTATCAAATTAGGGACAGATGTAAAATTCTTTAAATTGGTAAGTTATATGCCAAAAACTTACAACAAACATTTTTCTTAATGGAGAAAGTTAAAACTCAATTCCTTTAAAGCTAGGGATAAGAGAAAGATGCTCACTGTTATCACTATTATTTATCATAGGACTGGAAGATATGACCAATATTATACAAAAAAGAAAAGAAATAAAACCTGGAAGGACTGGAAGGGGAGAGAAAGATAAACATTTTTTTGAGACAATGTTATCTAAATAACATAAAAAATAATCATCCATTCAACAAACTATTAGAATCAATGAGAGTTTAGCAAATTTGCCTATAGAAAGTCAGTTAACAAAAACAGTACTATTTCTCTACATCAGCAATAACTAACTGGCAAATACAATGAAAGTAGGATACATTTCACACTCCCAATAAGAACTGTCAAATATATGAATTATTTTAACCAAGAATATATAGAATCTCTATGAAGAAAACTTAGATTCCCAACAATAGCAATGGAAAATAATCTGAATAGGTGGAAATATCATCCATGCCTATGGATACAATGATTTCCTATTATAAAGATAAATTTCTTGAACTTAATTTATAAATGCAATGAAATCCCAATAAAAATTCCAGCTGTAAATTTTGAGATGACATAAAGATAATCCATTAAAGTTTTACTTTTCCTTTTTCACATTTAGATCCTTAATCCATCTGGGAAGAGTTTCATATGATGTGAAGTGGGGATAGTTTATCTTTTTCCACGTGGATGGAGAATTGTTCCAGCACCGTTTCTGTAATAGCCCATGTTTCCTCATTGGTTTTCCATGTCCTCAAGCTCCCATAAAAAGGGTCTGTTTCTAGTTTCTGTATTCTGTTACACTGGTGTTGTCCCTGTACCAATAACATAGCTTCGAATTTCCCAAGACATCTAGTAAGTTTGCTGTCTAGAAGAGCAAGTTTTTACCTTTTCTTAAAATTATATTGGCTGTTCTTAGCTTTTTGACTTGTATAAGTTTTTGATTAGCTTGTCAAATTTCATTTAAAATCTTTTGGAATTTTTCTTGGGATTTCATTTGGGTTTATTGATGAATTTGGGGATACATGACATATGTAGAATATTGAATTTCTTCATTTATGGCCACAATATAATTTGAAATGTATTTAGTTACTTTATACCTTTTATAAAAATTTTACAATTTTTTCCACAAAGATATTGCTTATCTTTTGTTTTATCTGCTATGACTCCTAGTGTTACTGTGAATGGCATTTTAAAAGCTATCTTTAAATATAAATTTTACTGATGTATTTAGGAACACTGTAGGTTAAAAAAAAACTATAAAACATGGCAATATTATTGAGCTATCATTAATATTAACAGTTTGTCTATGGATTCCTTGGGTTTTCCCTGTAGGCAATTATATAATCTGTGAAAATTGACAATGCTTTTTATATTCCTTTCAAAATCATATACTTTAGATTTATTTTTGTTGTTTTATTGCACTGGTAGTAATAAGGTAGATAGTAGGTATCCATACTGTGTTCCTAACTACAAAGGAAAAGCTTCTCATATACCCCAGATTATAATGTCACATATTTATGTTTTTTATAAATGTATTTTATCAGCAGAAGAATATTTGCTTCTAATCTTAATTTGCTAAGAGTTATTATTTTTAAGATGAAAGGGGTGTTAAATTATAACTAATGTTTTTTCGTCTCTATTGCATTATCATAGATTTTCTCCCCATTGATCTCTAACTATGGTGAATTGCAATAATAGATTTTTTAGTATTGTCTTTATTAAATTATTTTTGTCTGCTTGATTAACACATTAATGATTAAAACTCCAGCTCTAATTGTGAATTTCTCAATCTTGCAATTTTCATAATTTTTACTTTATGTATTTTAAATAGAATGCTTTCCCCCTTAAAGTTTATGTTAATATATTAGTTTAATTTACTATTGACAGCTTTATTTAGCTAAGTATTTGGTTGGTATCATTTTTTCTATCTTATTTCTTTATATTTTTATAAATCCTCATATCTGTGTAGCTGTCTTGTTAATGGATATAGATAAAATTTTTAAATGTAATTAATTTATATTTATTCTCATTACTGATCTAAGGTTTATTTCTAAGATAGTATTTTGTGCTTTTATTTGCTGTGAATTTTATGCTTTTATTTTTTAAACATTTCTTTTTTTACTTCCATTGGCTTATTTGAAGCTTCTAAAGAAGTCCATATCATCCCTTAATTAATATGCAGATTTTATATATTATATTTAATCTTTAAGAGTGCTTTCTCAAATTTTTAACATTTATATTTAACTTAACACAATCCAAAATTAATCAGTACCTCTATACATCACCTGAACAATACAAGGACATTACAAGGTTTTAATGTCAATTAAATTATTCCCATAATTAGTCACTGTTACCATTAATGTTTTATACATAGTTTGTTTTGATTTACATGTTCGCCAATTTCTTTGCATTCAGTTTCTTCTCTCTTTTCTGATGTAAATCTTTTATGAACAAGGTTTTCTTTTGTGAATGGGGAACAGTTACAGTATTTCTCTAAACATTTATTTTGTCTGTCCTCTGAAACGATAGTTTATTTAGAAATAACATTTTAGTTTGAAAGTTGCTCTGCCTTGTCCTTTTAAGATGTTTTTCCATCATCTTCTGGCTGCTTCTGACACTGTTGCAAAATCTGAGGTCAGTCTAATAGTTGCCTTTTCTCATCAGTGATTTTAAGATGTTTCTCTAATTCTTTGTGTTCTGTGTTTCACTATGATGTGGGTTAAGTGTGGCTATCTTCCTGTTTACGTGGTTAGGACTATACTTCTCTGGTGTGATGAATTCATGTCTTTCTTTAGGTAGGTATTTAAATAAAGACATCTTTAATTCAGAGACATTGTTTCTTCAAAAATTGCCTCTGCCACACTTTAATGCCCCCTTCAACTTTTGCTAATTTGGTTTGGACCTTTTCATTTTATCCCCTATGTGTTTGAATGTCTCTTTCATACTGTCCATTTTTCTCCTTACCGAATTCTAAATAGCTTGCTAAAATATCTCCTCCTATTCACTCATTTCTCAATTTTTATTTTTATTTTTGTCTCTTGACTCATGTTCTTGGTGAGTTTCTTCATATATTGTGTAATTTGGATAATGAGTTTATCTTTACTTGGTTTCCTATCTATGGGAATCCTGAGCAGCCAAATCATAAGATTATCTTTCCAGAATTGTTCCACTTTCCATTCAGGTGCCCAAAAGGGCAGAATTTTGTATTAATTTATCAACTTGAGTGTTCTTGGGCACAAACATAGTATATATTTAGATCCCAAACCCCTGTTCAGAGCTGGCCTGTTGCTTTCTCATGGGAGACATGTTTTTAAACCCATATACTAATGAGCATCCCTGTGACCTCTCTTTGCGGCTGGAGGAACTTCTTTTTGGTCTTTTTCTGACTCAGTTATTCAACAATATTTATTGTGTATTAACTGTGAGCTACACACTGTACTAGATGCTAGTTGCTTTCACACAAAGATGTACCTGACACAGTCCTCAAGAAACCCAGAATGTACGGTGGTTCAGTTAGTCACTCAAATGTCACAGTAGCAAAAATGCAGACGCTTCTGCATTTCAAGGAAGTAGAGCCTCCTCAGTAGTTAGCCAGGTTTGTCTGCACCAGGGCATACAGACTAGACTTCCTACTTCAGACTCCAGAACCAGGAAATGTTGTTTTTAACCCTTCTCAATTGGGAAGAATGATGTATGGGCATGAATAACCTTGGTTAGTCTGTGCCGCTCATTTCTCTAGCCTCTGAAAAGCCCCACAGCTCAGCCAAGCCTAGAATCATGGCCTAACACTTTCTCCTTGTTCATAGGTCTGCCAAAGTGGGGTTTTGAAATTTAGGCTGCTTAGAATATATAAAAAGGGTGAGAAAGTTATTAGAGGTTCACTCTTCCCGGAAGTGGTAATCAGCTCCTTTCTTTCTCTGTCTTCTAGTTAGTTGTGTCCAAACTTATTATTAACTATATAATAAATAATACATATGATTAAATACAAATATATAAATATAACAGTAATAATAATAATAATAACAGACGAGGCTTACAAAGCTGTTGTGTTCAACAGTTATGATACTGTAACCACACATCTCACAGCTATTTTCTATGTCTAGTTCCTTCTCCATAGGAACTTATTTGGATATTCATTCCCACTTTCCAGTCATACATATTATTCCTAGATAGTGATCACTTTTGCATATTTATACTGGTTTCTAATTACAGACATTATTGCCTTCTTCCTTGGGGCACAAATCCATCTTTTGGCATAAAAGTAATTTCTTTTGAGTTGGTTCATTAACATATTTTTTTTCATACTGATAGAGGAGACAAATAATAAAGTAATAAAAATAAGTAAATAAGTTTATATGACACAGTGGTAAATGCTAAGAGGAAGTGGAAAGGGTACAGGAATTGCTTTGAGGGTCTGAACCTATTCCACATGATCTGCAGTTCAATTATTTATATTTAGATGTTCTTTAGGATTAGCCCATCCCCAACACATGCTCATCAAATTGTTGTGCTATGCTAGTGAGCAAGATGGATAGATCTCTATCCTTGTGGAATGAGATCATGAAAATGCATGATTATAAACTTTGATAAATATTATGAAGGAAAGGTACTGCAGGTTAAGAAAGTACCTGACAGAGGATCCAGACTGGTTCAGGGGGTTAGGAAGGTATTTCTTGAAGAAGAATGTTTGATCTACAATTTGAGGTATAAATAAGAGTTAAATGTATAAAGGGGGCAGTATAAATAGGAAGAGAAAGAGTCTTCCAGGCTGAAGGAGCAATAACCATATAAGTTATAAGGCAGAATGAGGTTTTGTATATAAAAGGGCACAAGATCTTTTTTTTTTACTAAGGTATCATTGATATACAATCTTATGAAGGTTTTGCATGAGCAACATTGTGGTTACTACATTCACCCATATTATCAAGTACCCCCCACCCCCATTACAGTCACAGTCCATCAGTGTAGTAAGATGCTCTATAGTCACTACTTGTCTGTGCTATATTGCCTTGCCCATGACACCCCACATTATGTGTGCTAATCATAATACCTCTTAATCCCCTTCTCCCTCCCTTCCCACCTGCCCTCCTGCACCCCTCCCCTTTGGTAACTGCCAGTCCCGTCTTGGAGTCTGTGAGTCTGCGCTGTTTTGTTCCTTCAGTTTTTGCTTTGTTGTTATACTCCACAAATGAGTGAAATCGTTTGGTGCTTGTCTTTCTTCACCTGGCTTATTTCACTGAGCATAATACCCTCTAGCTCCATCCATATTGTTGCAAATGGTAGGATTTGTTTTCTTCTTACCGTTGAATAATATTCCATTGTGTATATGTACCATATCTTCTTTATCCATTCATCTATTGATGGACACTTAGATTGCTTCCATATCTTGGCTATTCTAAATAGTGCTGCGATAAACATAGGGGTGCATATTTTTTTTTTGAATCTGTGATCTTGTTTTCTTTAGGTAGTGGAATTCCTAGGAGTGGAATTCCTGGGTCAAGTGGTATTCCTATTTTTAGTTTTTTGAGGAACTTCCATATTGCTTTCCACAGTGGTTGAACTAATCTACATTCCCACCAACAGTGTAGGAGGGTTCCTCTTTCTCCTCATCCCTGCCAGCATTTATTGTTCCTTGTGTTTTGGATGCTGGCCATCCTAACTGGTGTGCGGTGATATCTCATTGTGGTTTTAATTTGCACTTCCCTAATGATTAGTGATGTGGAGCATCTTTTCATGGAAAAGGCACAAGATCTTAAGTGTTCTCCACACACACACACACAAACACACATACAGGTAGTTACGTGATGTGATGGATGAGCTAATCAACTTGACTATGGTAATCATCTCACAATCCATATTAAGTCATCATTTTATGTACCTTAAAAAACATGATGTGTAACCTACACATATATGATTTTTGTCAAACACATGAAAATAAAGACACAAAATGAGGCTGGGGGATTAGGTAGGACCCTGTGAAAATGCTGATGATCTAACACTTTTAATCTTAAAGGTAATTGGGAATCATTGAAAAGTTTAAGGAGAGGAGAAACATAATAAGGTTGTGCTTTTTAAAAAATGTGTCTGGCTGCAGTGGAGAGCACAGATCGGTAAGGGGCAGGACTTTCTGCAGGAAAATCAGTTTGGGGGCGATTGTCCTGGCTCTGTGCTTGGTGATGGTAGCTTAAACTGAGATGATGTTTAAAGGGAAAGGGAGAGGGACATTAAAATTATTTAGAAGGTAATGTTGAGCCAGTGATAAAGGTGTGGTGTCCAAGATTGCTCCTTTGTTTCTGGATAATTGTTGCTAATCCATAGTAGTTCACAATATGCAGAGAGAAATGAAAATGGGTATAATAGGTTGAGAGGTTTATGTGATATCTAGATAGAAACAGATAGAAACATAGAGTAAGTGGTTGGGGTTCAGTGTCTAATCTGAACTGGAAATAAAATTTGGGAGTCATCATCTCATACAAATAAAACACATACATTTATTTTTCAAAATAAATGCAAGTACACCTTTCCCTACATGAGTTCTCTCTGTTTCCCATCATGGAATGGACTCCTTTGTACTCAGGGACGGGTGAGGGGATGAGCCCTTAGGAGTGACTGTCACTTCCTTTTCCTTACTATTTTTAACTCCTTCATGAGTAATACCAATAAAACCAAACAATATGTTGCACAATCTCAACAAAATTGAGTTATACTTAGAGAGTATAAACCACATAAGCCCATTAGGATAATTTGCTGAGAGTAAGGGATCAATACATATTTGTTGTTTGACCAAGTCACACTGAAAGTATTGTTAAATCACTTTTTAAATGATGGCTTATAATTGGGTTTGTTGAAAGAAAAAACATGACTGTAACCATAAATACATTTAGAATCTGCTTTAAGAAGACAAGAGAAAGCCCTTTCCATTCTGGAGAGGCTGGCTTTGGCTTTAGAGTCCAGTGACCTGGCCTAACCTCAGACCCAAAGTTTCAGTTCGTCAGTTAGCCTTTGGTGGGCCATTGGCCTTCTCAGCTAATATAATTTGGCAAACATGAAGTGTTTTATGAGAGAGGCAATGTGGAAAGAACTCTGTAGTTTTGCAAAAGATTTTGCCAACGTTTTTAACCACTCATCTTCCAAAATACCCTGCCTCAGTCAGATGAATTGACAGCTACAGTATTTTCCACTCCCTGCCTAGGGACCAAGGGCTTGACTTGAACCCTAGCTCTGACAGCCTCGTGGGATCACACTGAGCAATCATCTGGAGGGACGGGAAAAAGATGCTATTTAAGGGACAAGTTCAAATTATTATCAAGGGAAGGGACTCAGGGGAACCAGAGGAAATACTATATGTTGGGTCCTAGGGTAGAGTTCGGATCTGTAGATGGGAAATGTAGCAAGAAGTCAAGAGATCAACTATAGGTCTCTGGGCCTAGTGCAAGGACACAAGAATATGGAAGAAGGTCTGGAATATAGATCTGAATAAAACAAGAGTGTCAGGAATTTTTTCTGGTGGGAATGGGAGGGCCTCATTTGTATGGTCTTTTTAAGGGGGTTTATATATATGTGTGTGTGTGTGTGTGTGTGTGTGTACACACACACACACACACATATTTTCTAAGAGGTAACAAGATAAACTGTGTGGTGCTTCCTGAGTTGTTCAGATCTGGTCCTGAGGTTGAGGACTCTCTTAAAGTTCCACTTGCTGTGTTCCAACTCTGTGCTCGGAAACCTTCTCTGTGCTTTCTGATGGTCACTGTCATATGATCACACATTTTCAGATCAGCATAGACACGGTGGTAGAAAGAAACTATTGAAAACAGCTTTTTGGATGTATCCCAGAGCTATCTAAACTGTGTGTTCAGCTCTCAGTGTATGCTATATGCTTTTTTAAAGGAGGTTAGACATAAATATATAAATGAATAGTAGCAATAAGGTGAACTCAATGCTGCCTGAGTCAAGACCTGTATCAAGTCCAGAAGCTTGAGGAAGGGAGACCCATTTGAAAGGGACCCTAGATGGCTGATGCGGGGCCACCACCTAGGAAAGGTGGGTAGATAATCTAGGTAAAATCAATATCTAGTACCTTAGAATGAACCAGGAGAAAAAGGGAAAAACAAAGAAAGCTTGTGAAGTGTGTGGTGTCTGCCCCCTTGGGGATATTCCTCAAGTATAATGATTAATGCGTTCTCTGTGCCAAGTGATGTTCAAGTCCTTAACTTGTGCTGTTTCATTTGATCTGCTCAATATACCTACAGTGTCTGCACAGACATCGACTGTCCACCCCCGAGCTTATGTGCCCACTGCCATTTTCTGTTGCCTTCTGCCAGGCTTTTCCAAGTGTCTGTTGAAGAAATAGAAATAATTGTTCGGGTGATTCCTTTTGCCGGTCACTTGTGTACTTGACTGATCATAAACCTCTATGTTTTCATAGCACTTCACAAGATCCTCCGAGGAGATAAGAGGTAGCCCAAAAGGAAAGGGAAGCCCTGAAAGGTGGGAGAGATTGGGCTGAAATCAAACCCGATCCTGGATTTGGTTATAGAACTGAAAATCCTGTTGGGAACGCAAGCCATAAAGGCCAGCATCCTTAATTAAAGCCAGAAGGGCACTGAGTGCCAAAACACATGGAATGCAAGATTCAGACAAAAATGTGTCAATCATTGGGGCTAATGGGCCAACTTTTATAAAAGGAAGATAAAAGATCTAACCAGGGGTCAAGCCATTAATTTTTGGTCATGTTCAATGTGTATACCTTAGCTGACTTGCAGAACTGCTTGTATTCTTGGCTTTATTATCCACAAAGGGCCAGGTGTCCTGCATGGATCTGGGGCAGTGGTCACATGGTGGAGCCCCAGATTACAAGGGCTGTTGGGAGCAGATTTGAGAGAAAAGAGTGAAAAGGAAGCAAGAAGGAGGATGTTTATTTTTCATAAGGGGACCCTGCCCTTGCTTCCTGAACTCAAACTAGTCTAGACTTGTTTTTTCCATTTTGCACAATGTCCGCAACAACAGAATAAATTTATTAAAGCCAAACAAACTGGGGGCTGAGTTTTGGCACTGAAACTCAGACAGAAATAGAATCAGCTGCTTTTGAGTTGAGTGTAATGGCTGATTTACAAACGAGTGGTACATTATGGCTGTACTGGCCTTAACTGAACCAGTTATTTTCATTATGAGGAGACAATGGGGAGGCAAATGTCTGGCCTGGTACTCAGGATATAAACTAGTCAGTTTGTAAGTTCTTTCTCTTTTTCCTTCAATTTTTGAAACTCAAAATGTTAGAGTTAGAAAGAACTTTTGCCATCATTTTTCTCCTGACCTTATTTTGTGTGGAGGAAACTGGACTCAGAGGAGTTAGATTATCTGCCCTTCTCTTGATAGCATTAGAGCAACACATCATGAAATTACCTGACTACCTACAAATGGGGAGAGTCCATTGTGGTTTGCCTGGGTTGGGAAAATAAGTGTGGGAATAATTCAGCGTGCACACACTTGAGCATATGTTCACAGAGTCAACTCTTTATTAACTAATAGACTCTGTTTGAGGACCATCCACTGTTCTCCCCTCTCCTTAGCCATTTTCAGCTGCCTGTAGCAATGTTTTGGCATTTCGACACGGCGGGTGTGTGTCTGTTGAGGGCTTGATCATTGGAGTTTCTGAGTCCGGGCCAATGTCAATGTGTATTTTTACATTTCAGAATGCTTTCCATTCCTCATCTCATTTTATCCCTACTGTATGCTTGTGAGGAGACAGAAAGTTAAAATTAACTCCATTTCACATGGTAATGGAGTGGGAAAGGGAAAATGAGACGCAGTAATGTGCCCAAGACGACATGCTGAATTCAGTGGAGAATTCCGGATTCAAAGCCAGATATGCTGTCTCGTCTCAGTTTTCCTAATAGTAGGGGCTATCCTCTCCCACACTCTCCATTGATATGAATTAAGGAAGTTGTGTAAGAAAGAAATAGTATAAGATATATATGCTCCTCTGTTCATTTTTACCAAAGATGCTTCTGGCCTATTTATTTACTTAAACACATTGGGCTAATTTTGAAGAGACATATGGCATTTGGAATCAAGAGTGTCACTTTTTTTTTGGATCCCATTATTTTAAAATTTAACTCTCTATGTCTGGACTAAAGAGGCAGGTCCTTTCACAGGCCTGTTTGTAATGAACAATATTCCACACCTGACTCTTCTACTGGATAATCAGTTTGCTATGACCGATTATAAAAGATGGATGTCTTGATTAAACAAAACCTTATGAAAATCTTTTGAGTGCTCAACAGAGAAATACCCCTGATGGAAGGGATAGCTGCTTGGAGAAGTGATTTTTTTCCTCAGGAGATTCCCATTCCTTTGAAATATCTTCCCTTTCATGCCACTGTGACCACTTTGCTCAGATCTTATGCTCAATCTCTCCATAGGTAAAAAAAAAAAGAACCTTAATCTTAGCAGTTTTTTGAGTATCTGTTTATTAAAGGGGTGTGTCCCTAACAGAAACATGGCCAAGAGTTTGTAAAAATGCATGGGAAACTAATACTCGCTGCACAAATAGCTTTGCTGTGGTTTGGGTTCTATTCTTTTTTTGGTGACTACGAATTGTACTAATATATGGCCTCTTTGAAATGGGTCCCTTTTAAGATCCTGCTTGATTATCACAGCTTTCCTTATTCATTCATTAGTTATCTAGCAACAAAGTCCTTTAAGTGTATCCTTAACATTTCTATCTCTTCTTGGAACTTGAAAGTACCATGCCTAAAAATAGGCATTTGAGAACCATGTGGGAATCGTGTTTTATGATTTGAGCTTTTCGGAAATGGCTATGCTAAGGAGCTAAGATGTAATGAAAATCACACACACTGGAAAATGGTGACTTTCTCCTTGAGGAAACCCTGATGAACTTGAATATTCTGTAATTTAATAAATAGAAAGTGAGAAGGTGGAAGGAGAAGAGGAGGGTCATAAGCTGGATGGTGACACTTCCAAAACTATAGCCCTTAGTGAATTGCCATTTTCACACTTGGTCGGGCTTCCATAATTATATCCAGCCTTAACCTCACTGTCTACCATTCTTTTCCAAATGCCAGCAAGTCCCAAATGGGCAATGATTCTCTTTTCCTTCCCCTTACAAATCAACATCACATCATTGGCACTACTATTCTTGCATTTCACAATCATGGAAATACCTTGCCACAGACCACCTGCCTGCCACATACACCTAACATTTCCACCTGTTGACTGACTGAGCCTCTTCCCTTCTCCAGCCCTGCATGTCATTAGTGATGTTAAGAGGAAAAAAAAACCCCGTGGAGTGAGCAAAATGAATTAGTTCAAGAGAGGCTGCAGGTCTAAGGAGTCAGACCCTGAGTAATTACCCATTCTCATTCTGTGGCACATTTGCCGAAGTGTAGTGGAGTGATGGTCACTCATTCTGTGGTATGTTTGCCGACGTGTGTGGAGTGCCTTTTGGGACCAGTAGGATTCTCATGGTCATAGTGTAAAGCCTAGTGATGGCAGGACAGAGCCAGAACTTTCCATATACTGCTCAAGGTGTATCCACTTCCCCCAGATACTTCCTTCCCTGACTATTCCCCTTTGTGCTCAACCTGCCTCAACCTCTGCCCCATATAGAGACCAGGAGCAATACCCCAGGAAGAGGTGAAGATGGAGGTACAAGTAGAGACAGAGGCCGTGAGATGGCAGGGAAGTAGTAAAGGATGGACCACAGGGTGAGTGATTATTAGTAAGAAGGTTGACATACCACCGGGAGTGAGGAGCAGGAAGTGCAGACAGGAAGGTCAGGCACCATCAGCTGTGGACATAAAGGGAAAAGATACTTAACAAGAAATGTGATGGGGTCCACAAAATGTAATTGGTATAAATGAACATGACGGTCAGAATTTAGAGTTAAATCTAACATTAGTCATTGCTCACTCATAAATTCACTGTTCAAGTCTTCATATTATCTTTGTTGAGTGTACATTATCACCATCAACATCATTAAAATATTTGAATATCCATTAAATACATTAGAAATTCAGACCATTCCTCAAATCCCTGGAGAACTCTATGTCTGTCCTGTACTCAGGAACTTGAGGGCTGGGTGGGAAGGCTGGCATCGCCATCACGTGGTGTGGGGTCTCATCTGCTTCCTGTCACCTCTTCATCGCATGGTGGAGGCAGTCAGTAAATGCTTGATAAAGGGACGAATGGGTGAATGACTGAGAACGGGCACCCCCATGCCGCCCTTGGAAGCCTGCCCTAATCCTCTCTGTGTAGACAACATAGGCATATGTTGGTCTCCACTCCCAAGTCAGTGAAAGCACTACATATTTTCTTTGATAAAATAAACTCACTCTTTCCTCATTCTGTTGCATGGCATTGGCACAGTGATTATGGAAGCCCAACACATACACTGTTCTAGGCACGTGTGGGGGATGCTGTGGTGAGCCACGCATCTCACCCCCAACTTCTCCAGGTCAGATGCACTCTTCCCCCATGTCTTAGTCCATTTGGGCTGCTATAACAAAATATCACAGACTGAGTGGCTTCTAAACAACAGAAATTTATTTCTTACAGCTCTGTAGGTTATTAAGTCTGAAATCAGGGTGCAGGCATGGTCGGGTGAGAGCCCTCTTCTGAGCTGCAGACTTCTACTTATATCCTCACACGGTAGAAGAAGAAAGAATCTCTCTGGGGTCTCTTTTGTAAAGGTACTGGTCCCATTCACGAGGGCACCGCTGTCCTGATGCAATCACCTCCTAAAGGTCCCACCTCCTAATATCAGCATACTGGGCATCATGCTTTAACATACGCATTTTGGGGACACACAAACATTCAGGCCATAGCACCCCAGCTGCTGAGTGTATTGATAGACAACAATTCTTAGCTGAATCACACTCGCCAACCTCCAAGCCAGAGATTTCCCTCTGCTAAGGTGACCCATCTTTCCCGTGATCATATACCTTTTCTCTGTGCAGCTTGCATCATATCATCCACATGAATGTATGAAGGTCTGGCCCCCATTCTCCAACTGGAACAACTCTGCAAGGACACTTCAGCACTAAATATCCCCATGGGAGAACCTGAGCCTCTGTTGTGACTATGTCACAGCCCAACTTTTCCTTCCGCCCAAATCCTACTTTCTTCATTTCCCCACAGGTCCCAAGAGCACTGCCCAATAAACTTCCTGTGAGGAAATTTAGTCTCAGAGTCTTCTTCCTGGAAAAGATGACCTCTAGCATAACATGTTTGTTCATTTCAAAATTCTTACTGCACCACAGCCAGAATTATGTCAAATCACGTCTATTTTTTTCTTCCTCAGACTTAGGCTAACACTGTGTTCCCATATTAAGCCTAGTGGGCCTAATGTAGAATTGAATCCTGCTATTAAAATTTAGTGCAACTGAAATAACAAGTGGTAGCAAGGAGTGGAGAGAAGGGAACCCTCATGCCCTGTTGGTGGGACTGTAAGTTGGTGCAGCCATGATGGAAAGCAGTACAGAGGTTCTTCAAAAATTAAAAATAGAGCCAGCATACAATCCACCAATTCCACTTCTAAGTATTATCTGAAGAAAGTGAAAACACTAATTCAAAAGGACATGTGGACTACAATGTTCACCATAGCATTACTTATAAGAGCCAACATCCGGAAGTGTCTATCAATAGATGAGTGGATAAAGAAGGTGTGGTGCATGTATATGATGGAATATTACTAAGCCATAAAAAAGAATGAATGTTGCCATTTGTGACAATGTCAGTGGACCTAGATATCCTTATGCTAAGTGAAATCAGTCAGAGAAGGACAAATGCCATATGATTTGACTTATATGTGAAATCTATAAAAGAAATGAACAAATGAAAGAAAACAGAAACAGACTCATAGATACTGGAAAAAACCTGATGATTGCTAGAGGGAAGGGGGGCTGGGGAAGCATAGAGATGGATGAAATAGGTGAAGGGGACTAAGAGGTACAATCTTCCAGTTACAAAATAAATAAGATATTGGGATGTAATACACAGCATAGGGAATATAGTCAATAATTTTGTAACAACTTTGTATGGTGACAGATAGTAATTAGATTTACTGTGGTGACCATTTCATAATGTATCTAAATATCAAGTCACTATGCTGTACTTCTGCAACTAATACTACTATATGGCAATTATTCTTTGATTTTAAAGAAAGAGTTAATACAACTACTTGGACAAGGAACCATTAAAGTCTTGATTCCACATTTTTTATAACCTATAGAAGCTGAATCCCTTTACCCTTCACTCTTCCTCACCTTCTGCTCCAAGTGGGACTCGGCTATTCATTGTAAAATCCAAGAAATAATGACCTCTGGTTACAGAAGGAGAAGAAAAGAATGATACACTGGCCTATCTTTGAAATGGTTTGAAGGACTCTCCTATCAATCTTCAGACGTATAATTTTAAAATTCATTTGTTTCTTTGATTTGTTGAGTACCTTTTCTCCAAAGGTTCCAAACTTAAAAGATATTTTTAACTTGCTCCTTTTTTTATTCTCTAGAAGTGTGAAAGACTGTAATTTGGAGCATGAGTCAGATACATCCCACTCCCTGTTTTATTTTCCTCTGCTTAGAAAACCAGGTACTTTCAGAAAGGTGAAAAAATTAGGCCTGGTTCCAAATTCAACTGTGACATAAAGTTTGTCCACGATGAGCCTCTTCCCTTTTGTAGTAGACTCTTTCCCTTTGTGGTGTCCCTTCCCCAACTCTGGGACCTCCTCGGTCCATCGCCAGCCTCCTGTCCACCCCTCTCTACAGCATCCCTTTTCTCCATTATACAGATTTCCCTGTTTTCCTGTTCCCTGTCCATGACTCAAAGTCAGTCTGATGGCTTCCATGCTGTCTGTTGTCACTACAGTGGAAACTTCCTGTTCTTCAGCTCATCACCCAAGGCTAAATTTGCTTTCTTAGAAGGCAGTTTTGCCTGGCTCACTCCTGGTTGATTAGTATTTAAATAAATGAATGAAAATATGAATAAATAAACTGCTCTCCCATTATGCATCACTTAGCACCCATTCCCTCGCCCCCCCCCCCCCCCCAGTAAGTGTGTATTGGCAGGGGCCTGATGAAGATAGCATGCTTTTCTTTGTAGCATGACCAAACTAGGTGAGTTGGGAGAGGCATCCCATGCCAGGTGGGTGTTAGAGTGTCGTGTTAACACTGTGTGACTGATGCTTTGGTATCTGGGGCTTGCTCACTGGAGATATTGCTCCTTGCAGGGCCAGCCAGCTCCCAGAGTATAACAACTCACCTGCTAGAGCATCTTTCATATGCCAACCAAGCAATTCAGAGCTGACCCAAACACCTCCTTTACTGAGTTCTCACAGGGCTCTCATGCTGGGTCACCATCTATCTGCCCTAGTTATCCCAGGGCCCGGTTTGAGACAGGGAGGGGCAATTCCTGTGCTCTAGAAATTATTCAAACCAGCCAATCCTAAGCCTGCTTACCCTGCCTTCCTGTTCCTTCCCATGGAAACCACTATCACTGTTTTTGCCCATATTTTCCCCTTGCTCCTTCTGCCTCCTGACCAACCCTGGTCTTCCCATGTGGCCTGCAGTCACTCTTCTTGGGAACTGTAACTAACTATCTTTTCAATAGCAATTGCCCCCTGATCTGTTGGCCTTAGTATAATTGAATAGTAATAAAGCTTTAGCTATTTTTCATTATGGAACCATTCATTGGCCCTAGTTGGCAAGATTGCCACACTTTTTCTTTAAAGTATGAAGGAAGTGGTGATCTGATGAAATAGACATTTTAAAACAGTTATCTCAAATACTTTTTTAATCTCGAGGGTGAGATCTCCCATGATAATTATTTTAAGACCCTGTAGGAAACCTGTCTTTTTCCAAAATTTCTGAAAATTGGAGAAATGAGTTTTACCCAGAGAAGGCAGAGTAATAGTAAGCTAAAAAGTAAAAGTAATGTCAGACTTTATTTCTATGTATTATCACTCTGCAATATATTAAAAAAAAAAAACCCTGTGAATTACTGTATTATCTTCAATGAACTGAAGTTCAAAGACAGGCGGCTTTCCTAAGGTCACAGAGCCACATACACAGAAGAGGTAAGATCCAAACACAAACTTTCCCGGCATTCCTCTGAATCATGCCTTTCTCCCATTCCTTCCATTGTAGTCTTCCAAATCTTCCAATATCTTTGGTAAAGTTGTATCGCATAGGATCACCGCTTTCTTCATACTTTAAAGAGAAAGTGTGGCAGTCTTGCCAGCTAGGGCCAAGGAATGATTCAATAATGAAAACTAGCTAAGGGATATCTAGACATTTCAATAATAATATGGCCTTAGAGAAATGAATGTAGAGTCTTAGGAAGATATTACCCCAAGACAGAGAAGATCTAGAAATTATAGAACTTTATAATGCTAACTTTATAATATTAAGTCTGATCTTTAGTGAGTGAATGAGAACCTTTAGAAATATTTTTTGCAGGAGTTCCATTCTTTGGTCATGAATCCCTAGAGCTACAAAGAACAGGACTGGCTGTGATGAAAACAGGCAAAAATTTCTTGCAGTTTTGGAGAGCCATATACTGAAGAAATAATTCAATACCATAAAGACAAAAATAAGCATACAAAAGGCAACACATATAAAATTGCTATTGAATGTCATTAAGCAGCAAAATGCACGGTAAAAATATTAAGATCTCTGTGGTCAGTGTTGATCACAGTTGTCAAAGGAAACACAAGTAAAGTAATTGAAAAATTGACCCAATATTGAACAAAATATAGCTCACAGGAATTTATCCTGTAGCATTTACCAAATTCTTACTATAGTTTAGAATACCACTATTTTAAGCAAGAAAGAGGGAAAGTTGAGAAGGAGGTAGAGAGAACAATAATAAACTGAATTAAATGACTTGGAAATTTTTTTTAAAAGGTACGAGAGTTGGATAATGAGTACAGAGAAAAAAAGAGTGTGGGTAAGGGTTTTAAGAGCAATTAGCAAGAATTGAAGGCACCATTTGGATAAGGTGACTGGCAGCCGTTGAGAATTTCCATGGAGTGTAGGTAAGAAGAAAGACGCTTATGTGGCTAGATGACCTCAGCCGGGTATCGGGAAGAATTTCCTGACTGAATGTCAAGAGCTCTGGTTCACGGGATCAAAGGGAGGCTTCTGGCATGTGCCTAGCCCAGGAATATTTTTCAGCCTCAAGCAAGAGACTGGGTGGTTTTCTGCAGCTGCACGGGTGGACTGGATGGCCTTCTCAGAACCCACGGGCCTCATGTTGCTGAGTGCACGCTTTCAGGGTCCTTGCCAGCTGCTGATCCCCAGCTCGGAGGCTGTGGCGTTCGTTTTCCCCACAGAAAGGGACAACTAAGCCTTTCACACTTCGTTTCTCCCTCGGACCAGCCCTTCGGTGCACACTGTGGTTTTTCAGCTCTTCAGCACTTAGGCACTTTCCTTCTGCGCCAAGGGCCTCCTGGGAACAATGTAGCATCTGTGTGTTGACAGTAACAGCCTGTGGGCCAGAGACTGTCAGCCAAATTCTCCTTCCGCCCCCCATGGGCTGGAGCGCACACCTCACCTGCAATGATGGTGCCTCGTCAGCCCTGGCTGGCCTTGCTCCCAGTGCCCCTCTGCTCCCTCCCATTTCCAACCTTTTACCTCATTCAATTCCTACCTCTTCTGCCACATTTATACCAGTTTATAGCATTTACACCATTTATACCCCATTCAGGGTCATCTCTACCCACCTCCCATCCCACGCACAGAGTGAACAATAACACATTAGTGGCTTATGGCCTGGCACTAATAGTGGGCACTGAAGGGTGAGGTGTTACATATTGCTTAGCTGGGCAGCTGGGTGTTTGCAAAAGGTTTGGCCTACAAAGAGATGCCAGTCTTTTCCTATAATCTTATTGCCTTTTATTTATTATGCAGTTATTAATTTACAAGGGGAGTTTGTATTTTATACATAGTCTGTTTCTGCCGAGTTAAGAGACTTGGAAACATCATTTAACTCTGCCAAAAAAAAAATTCCAGAAAGCTGTTTAAAACCATCCTTTTGTTCTTGGTGTGAGAGGGACATGTGCTTATGAGTAAAGTAGTTTTAACCCTTAAGTAATCCTGAAAGAGAAGAATTTATGATGTATGTAAGTCATGTGCAGTGTACAAATGCAATAATAAATGGCAGATCAGAACAACCTCCCTCTAGGAACATCCTTCCATCTTAGGGCATCATAGTATCTCTCAAAGGCTCTATTCCATAGTGTGTATGATAGTGCATGGGCCTACACAGTATGAATGCATAGAAGAAAATGGGATGGTAAGTGAGAGAGTGTACAAAATTCAAAAAAAAGGACAGAAGCATAAATGAGATTTTTAAGGAGCAGGCTGGAGCTGTGTGTGTGTGTGTGTGTACACATGCCTGCACCCAAGGCCTGGTGATCCTGATGTTCAGTGTCTCTGTGGTTTGAGTTGCTCTTTTTAATTTCTCATGTTGTAGATACTTGGTAGTATGCAGATGTATCAGAATCAGAGTTCTGCCTTTAGAGTCTTCTCTTCTGGTTCATGATTTTCTCTCTGAAAAATACCATGACACTGATATTTAGATTTGGAGGCTGTTTATATGGAACTTGTTCCCCATTATACCATAAACAGAATGGTGGTGTACAAAGCTCAGCTCCTTCAAACAGGCAAGACCTTTCCAAATGTGCTTTTGTACTTCTATTCCCAAGGCTCTATCCTCTCACCACCATCTCCTCATGTGCCCTTGCTTTTTTTTTAATTGAAGTATTGTTGATATACAATCTTATATTGGTTTCAAATGTACAACACAGTGGTTCAACAGTTACCCATATTATTAAATCCTAACCCCAGCTAGTGTGGTTACTATCTGTCAAAGTAGAAAGATGTTACAGAATCATTGACTATATTCTCTGTGCTGTACTGCTGTCCCCATGACCAACTTATATTGTGGTTGTGAATTATTGTGCCCCTTTATCCCCCTCTCCCTCCCCTGACCTCTCCCCTTGGTAACTGCTAGTCACTCTCAGTGTCTGTGAGTCTATTGCTGTTTTGTTCCATCTGTTTGCTTTGTTTTTATATTCCACAAATAAGTGAAATCATACGGTATTTGTCTTTCTCTGCCTGGCTTATTTCACTGAGCATAATACCCTCTAGGTCCATCCACGTTGTTGCAAATGGCAGGATTTCTTTTCTTTTTATGGCCAAATAATATTCCATTGTGTATATGTACCACATCTTCTTTATCCATTCATCTACTGATGGACACTTAGGTTGCTCCCATATCTTTACCTCTGTTCTTAATCAAATCCAGGAGAACCCAAAGATTTTTATTTGACAGGATAAAAGGACATAGAAAGGAAGACAACTCAGCTTGCTTCACCTGAAGTCTCTCACTTACCAGCCGTTCCCCTTTCAGGAATCCATCACAGAAGTTTTGCACATGCTCCACTGAAACTTCTGCTATGGGCAGAGCATCCCACTCCTCATCCACAGTCTGGTAAATCGCCAAAGCAGGCAGTTGAGACTCCTTTAGTTTGAAAAATGATATCACCTTTCCATTTGCCTTCACACCACTGTTCACCAGGATAAAAAGAATCTGCATTTGGACAAATTTGAAAGAGAAAGAACTATTTGAGGTCCTAAGGAGAAAGGAGACGCTTTGTAACTGCTGTAGTTGACACTGATTGAATTCATGGGCTGTGCTACACAATTCAAATCTCAATGAAGTTAGAATCAATTTCTTCTTATTTTGCACTGCTTTGGCATCTTATCTCTTGATCAGGTTTGTTTAATTTTAAGAACGTAGAATCAGAAGCAACTTTAGTGACTAGCTAAGTGAGAAAGTATAGCTTAATGGTTAAAAGCAGAGAATAAACTTAAATTTTGCCTCTTGTAGTTTCTAGCTGTGTGACTAGACACAGCTACTCAGCCTCTCTGAGACTCAGTATTCTCATGGGCAAAATGGGTTTTGTTGGGGGAGATAAAATGAGAGGATGCATTTAATATTTCTAGTACAATTTAACATATAGTAAGTGTTTGATAAATGTTAACTGTTTTTCATTATTAAATGAAACCTTCTACCTAAAGTAGAAATCTTTATAATAGTCTGGTTAGCGGATCATCTATAGTCAGTAACACTGAAAACTTCTAGCATAAGGGAAATAATCACCAGAAAGTCAGCTTATTTTATTACCAGACAGTCCTCATCTTTGAAGAGTTCCTTAGTTCAATGTAGTAGCTTTGAAGTGGTTGAAGTTTTATTATTTCAATGATATCAAGCAGAAATGCACAAATCAGGGAAGGAAAAGAAATAAATATTGATTGGAAATCTAGTAGGCAGCAGGCACATGATAGATGTTTAGACCTGATGTCTAAACTTTAAGAGGTTATGTCAAGGAGTGACCACATTGTGACAAATAGGTGATTTTTATTTTCAGTATCTTTGGATCTCTGTTTTCTCTTCATTTATCAATGCAGAAGAAAAGAAGTAGACTTGTCATTAAGGGAAGGCATGATTACATTAGTTTTAATAGCACAAAATACAAAATACTTAATTTTAAATCAGAGTAATGTGATTTGTTATGTCCCGTTTCTTACATTATTTCTTACCTATACTCATTTTCCTAATTTCTCTCACTTCTCTGGCCCCACTTCCCTTATTTGAGTGTCTTGGCACTGAGTATGACAAAGGGTATCTCCCATTTCAGACTTACCTTCCCCTGGAAGAGCTTAGCTGCTTTCTGGTATCTGTTTATGCTTTCTTCATACTCTGGGGAGGCCTTGTTCATCATTAGTAGAAGATGAATCTGAATCAGGCTATTAAATAGGCCAATCACTGTCTGGCAAATTGAAATGTATGATAGTCAAATGAAAGAGAGAAGGGAGAAAAAAAATTAGTGGCCACCCAGTAAATAGGTAGACTGAAACATAAGTGAGATCTGTCCATCTATAACATAAATGGTAACTAGCCTCCAAGATGGCTCTCAGTAAGTCTCAGCCTTCTTTCATGCAGCTGTGTGGATCCCTCCTCCCCTCACTGAACAGGGCTGAGCTGAGTAACCAATAGGATATGGAAGAAATGATGGAATGTGACTTCCAGGGTTAAGTCATAAAAGACAGTGGCTTCTTCCTTACTGTCTCTTATATCACTTGCTTTGGAGAAAGCCAGACCCAATGTTAGCTAAGCAGCCCTAGGAAGAGATTCACATAGCAAGGAGCTGAGACTTCATACGAAAAGCTAGCACCAACTTGACAGCCATGTGAGAGAGTCATCTTGGAAGCAGATCTGTCTGCCCCAGTCAAACCTTCAGATGATTGCTCCCCTGACCAATGCCTGCAACAGGAGCTACCAGATCAGAAGCACATAGTCTAGTCATTTCCAAATTGTTGATCCACAGAAATTGTGTGAGATAATAGTTTTTTTTCAGTTTTAAGCTGCTAAATTTTGGGGTAATATGTTTACATCAATAGACAATAAATATACCATGAAAAAGTAGTTACTTTTTCAGTCCTCTGTGTTACAAGAGCAGTCAGATACACTTACAGCATGATCTTTGACTACATATTAGTAATGTATACTTTTGAATGCTGACTATGTGCCAGGCACTGTTTTCAGATCTTTCATATAACTAATTTAATCCTCAAAGTCACAGTTTTATAAATGAGGAAACTGAGGCAGAAATTCTCCCAAAATCATGGACTGGGATTCACACCAGGCAAGCTGGCTCCAGAGTCCATGCTCTTAACCCTGAGGATGTACTGCCTCACACACAGATGATTGCAAAGTCCATACAAACATTTTTAACAAAAGTGTGGTTTTAAACCAGTCTGCCTCAGATCAGTGATAAGATGAGCTCTTCAGGAGACTAGAGGCATTGGCTTCTTTTTTTGCTGATTAGTGATGGTGATTTGCCATAAAGGTTTCAGTGATGAAAGGCTGTGGGGCAGCCATGAGCCCCAACGAGGAGAGGAAAGAGAGAGTGAAACTGGCACTGGCTCCCTTCCTTCCACTTTCCTGAACTAATGCTAAAAGCATCTCTATTTTAATCCTATTTATTTTCACCTCTCCCTTCTAAATACAGAAAGCATTGCTGTAAGACTAATATGTGCACAGGAAGCAGGAGAGTATGGTGGGTTAATGAACCATTGGGCAGAGTTCCAGAATGATGTGAAGAGGAGCAACTAGGCAGGATCCTTCCAGAGCTACGCCGCACAATCTGTAGAGATTGTCCAACTCTACTGGCCAACATGTAAGCAAAGAGGACCCAAAGGATTCTTTCCCAAAACCTTCTCCCTGGAATTTAAAAGCACTTCTTAGATTTTAAATTTAGGAGGCTGCATGTTAAATAATTGTCTTTTGTTTTTTTAGATTCTGCTACTTAAATTTAGAGCATGCACCTACCCTCCTAGAGCTAAGTTGGAAGATAGTTCTTGGGAAGAGGTAAGAAGTCAAAGCTAAGGGGTCTAAAGGTACAGTTGTCTTAGAAGGGACTGGCCATTCTAGAAGTGCTTAGTTTAATCCTAACATACAGCAAGGTTTTTTACCTTGAAACTGAGTACTGAGTATGTGCATTAAAAATTGCACAACAGGCCAAATACATGGCTGTGAGTTTCTGGCCAGTTGCTACTGGTGCACACCTCTGCACGAGGAGCAGATGAAAAATAGTTATAGTACTATAAGCAGATCTCCAAATAAGAAAAATACTACTTTGGGGAAATGAAAAGTCACAGTAAAAGCTGACCTTTGTTTTCTAAGGGAATTCTTGCCTGACTTCTTGATGAGATTTGCTTTCGCTACTAATGTGGAACTTAAAAAATGTGTCACTATTTTTTAAGATAGGAGATGGACCAACCATAAGAACTCAGGAAGGTTGTCCTTGCTCCTGCCTTAGTTAGCCTGCAGAACTCCAGGGCCATACATGCAAGGGCCATAACAACCATCTTTTCTGGTCCACATTCACTCCTGGCAGCTCTATAGATTCAATGACATGGTCTAGGAGAAAAATGCCTTTTCGATATTAATGCCAATACCCCCCGATGTGTGCCTGTTTGGAATCTTAGCAAAAGGGGATATGGAATCACCACTCCACAGGTACAAATATGGTGTCAGAGGTGGACCAGAATTTAGTCAACAGGAAAAGAGGTGTTTCCTATTGAAGCTGTGTGGGGCAATGGAAAAACCACAGGCTTCAGTCAGGCAGAGCAGTCATGAAAAAGCAGAGACAAACAAGTACAGAGGGCTGTCTCTGAAACTCGAATTATAGGTATATGACCTTGAAGTTACTGAACTCCAATTTCCTCTCCTGTAAAATGGAAACAGACAATATAAACTAATGCATCATGAGTTAAATTTTCTGCTTTCAATTATGGCTTTTCTACTTACTGTGTGATCTTGAATAAGTCACTTGGATCTTGAATGTTTTGCACTCTAAAATGGATTTTAATTTTAAATGGATAATAATTTCCTCTCCTCTAAATAAAAAAAATCAATGTGAAGATTGAATGAGAAAATGAGTGGGAAAGGGCTTTGTGTGTTCTAAAAATCATGACATGCTCAAAAAATACTGTTATTAGGAAGTGCCCAACATTTCGGAGTTGATGTAGATCACTGGAAATTAATACTCTGTCACTCTATGATCTATGTTAGGGAAAATAAAAGACAGGACATACAAGGGAATTCTGTAAGCTGGGGAGTGTTAGAAGCCTGGAAGATTGTCAGGACGCACGGACCAACACCTTCACCTTATGCAGCACGCAACACCAGAGGAAGATAAACCTAGAAAGAAAGCTGAGTCGCCGTGAGGGGCTAGGCACACGTGGGTGGTGCCAGACCAAACACTGTGAGTTACTAGTTCACAAGGAGGTAGGCACAGAAAATGGGAAGAAGTGTTTATAAAGACATTTATGGGAATTTTATATTCATGTGACATCCAAATATGTGATCAGTAGGCTTTATTTTTTTAAATTTCATTTGTCTATTAATTTATTGTATTTTATGGAAGTATTGGTTACCAATGCTTTAGGAAGAAAAAGGACCATCAGCAGGAATTGCAGTTTTGTTTGGGAAGCATGGTCAGAGTGTTGCTCAGATCAGAGTTGCCTGAACTGAACACTCTGAGGCACCAAAACTCAGAAGGTTTTTTTGAATCGGTCACTTTAATTGCATTCTGTCTTTCTTAGGTCATTTAATTTTTCTAATTCCTTTTCTCTCTTTGTTGAATAGAGACAAGCCTATCAATTTTGAAGGGTGGTGGTAAGGATGGCAATATGACTGACTAAGTGTTCAGTTACTAACAGTCACTGTTGTTATTGGCCATGGGATCAGAGAGCTCCTGGAGGAAAAGGTCTCTGCTATGAAGACAAGTACCCTCCCTGAGACAGGGACTTAAGGGGCTGGAGAGAGAGGCTAGTATTGTTTACCACAGGGTTGTACTCTGTCACCAAGTGGAGGCTGTTGATCTCAATGAAACGGCTTAATTTGGTGGCATCAATGCTTTCAATGTATTCGCTCTCTAAATCCAGTCGCTCGTTATCCACCTGGGTAACACAAAGAGGATAAAACTATCACCGTTCTGTCTTTATTCCCTCACTGATAAATGTTTCTGGCCTATTTACCACGTCAGGTACTAACTTAAGATCCAAAGACATAAAGGTAAACAGGAAGTGTTCCCTGCCCTTGAGGAACACATTGTCTGTGGGATTCATAGATGTGAACAGAAATGTCCCCAGAATGTGGCAGGTGTCATCACAGGCCCACATGTCACCTAAGGAGGAGCAGGAGGGCTTCCAGGAAAAGGTAGCTCTTGCAAAAAAGCCAAGACTTGGTCAGATGAATGAGGATGGGAGGGAGTTTTAAATAAAGAATAGTATTTGAAAGGGCAAAAATATGAGAGATGACATATTCTGGAAGCTACTGTTAGTTTACCAGGAATATAAAAGTAGGAAGTGTGGGTAGGAGAGAGGCAAGGTCAGTGGGGCAGACTTCTGAAGGACCTTGAAGCCATTGCAAGTAGACTAAATTCTAACCTGAAGGCAAGGGGAGCCTTTTACACGATCAGATTTATGTTTTATTTATGGACCCTCTTGGTGTGAAATAAAACACAGAGAAAAGCATGAAATAGGAAATATAAAACTCAGTAAGTTATCACAGAGCAAATAACTGTGGAACCATCATTCAAGTGAAGAAATAGAATATTGTCAGGATCCTGAAGCCTTCTGTGCTTCCTTCTGATCAAAAATACATTCTTTTTTGCCAAAGGGTGACCACACTTCTGATTTTTATGGTGACCATTTCATCCTTTCTCTTATTACCTCTTGCATCGCTTAATCCTATTGTTTAGTTTTCTAACATTATGTAAATGGAAGCACTTTTTTTATGTGTACCTTATTTCTTTTGCTTAACATTTTGTTTACGAGTCACCCATGTTATTGCATGTAGCTATAGTTTGTTTTCCTTGCTGCATAATATTCCACTGCATAAATTTGCAATATTTATTTATTTTACTATTGATGGATATTTAAGTTGTTTCCAGTTTCTGGTTATTAAAGTAATAAGGAAATGAACAATCTTGCCCATGTCTCTTGGTACATGTATGCCTATGTATCTGTTGACCATATATCTAGGATAAGGATTTTTGATTATAAGGTATGCATATTTTCAACTAGCAGAAAATGCCAAGCCATTTTCCAAAGTGGATAATAATTTACACTTGCAACTATATTGTTTGAAAAGTCCCGTTGCTCCACATCTTTACCAACCTTTCTAGTGTGTTATCAACCTTTCTAATTTTACTCATTTTCGTAAATACTGGTAGTATTTCACTGTGATTTTAATTGCATTCCCTGATTAACTACTGTATATCCTCTTTTATGAAGTATCTATTCAAGTTGCTTGCCTATTTTTCTATTGAAATGTCTTTTTCTTGCTTTTTAAAAAATATATTTATATATTCTGTTATATGTAAATATAAATTATGTATTTTTATGTTTATATTTTTAATATATATGTATATGTTAAAAATATATAAATATATTTATGTATATTTATATATTTTATATATTTTTATATATTTTTATATATTCTGGATATGAATCCTTTGTTGGTTCTACATTGCATATTTTCTCTTATGAGACCTTTACTTTTAATGGTGACTGCTCATGAACAGAAGGTAACTTCAGTGTAGGAGAAGTTATTAATTTTTTCCTTTATAGCTAGTGTGTGTTTTGATAAAAAATCTTTGACTATACCAAGGCCATGAAGATATCTCTTACATTACTTCCTAGAACATTGTTATTGTGTCTTTCACAGTAGATCTAAAATCCACCTGTAACTAGTTTTTCTTACTTAAAATGGGTGCTTAGATTCTCGATTTTTAGCATTACTTTTTTCTAAAATATACATGAAGATTGCACACTTCCTCCCTAGAAGGCCATAAATGAATCCATAAATTTTTACGTAAATCTTATCATCATTCATTTCAAAATGTTTTCTAATTTCTCTCATTTATTGTCTAAGTAGCTATTTAGAATCATATTTCTTAACTTTAAAATGTAAGATTTTCTTATTATATTCTTCTTACTGATTTCTAGCTGAATTTCTACATCTTATTTATATCACTTTTCAACTTCAAAATATATTATATATATTCTTGAAATTATGTATATTCTACATTTTTTGGATACAGCATTCTGAATGTGCCCATCAGGTCATTTGGTTAATTTTATAGTTCAAATTTTCTAAACTTTCATAGATTTTTTTAAAAAAAAACAGTTTATTCTAACAAAAAAGGAGTGTTAAAATCTCCCACTGTGATTGTGGATTTAGCTACTTTTCTCAATTCTGTCAATTTCTGCTTAGAAATTCTCAGGCTGTGTATTAAATAAATGGAAATTTAGAATTGTTAACTCTTTTGGGCAAATTGCAATTTTTATCATTATAAAGCATCATTCTTTATCTCTAGAGATGCTTATTGCCTAAAAGAGTACTTTGCTAATATTACTGTTCTTAGATCAGCTAATATTAATATGCTAATATTAGCTTATTTTGGAAGTGTTTTGCATGGTATGTCTTTATCCCTTTACACTTGACCTTTCTTTATATTTTACATGTGTCCCTATGTTTTAAAATGATGTATCCCTTGTACAAAGCACATAGCTGTATTTTTTACTCCAGTCTGATAATCTTTGTTTTTTAGTTGGATTATTTTTATATGATGTTATTACTAATATGTTTAATGAAATCTGCATTTGCCATTGGCTCTGCCTCTTTCATTTCCCATTTTCCTTCATTTCTTCCCTCTTTGAATTGATTGAGCACTTTATATTATTCCTCTTCCCCTTTGTTGGCTTAGAGGTTACCCAGACTGTAATTATTCTCTTAAGGATTACCAGCTTGAGTTTCAACCTGCATGCTTTAGTCCACCCTCTCCCTGGACAATGCAGACGTTAGAATATTCCAGTATAGTTCACTCCTTTCACTCCATTCCCTGGCCCCACACTCAAGACTTATAGGCGATATTATTTTATGTTTTCATTCCAGATCTCACATTATTATTATTATTGTTACATAATCAGTATAGATTTGCATGTATATACATATTTAAATTTTGGCATCTCTTCATTTCTTCCTTTATTTTTGAGCTTCTATCTGGGATGTTCTTCCCTCTGCCTGAAGAATACTTTTTAGTGTGTCCTTTAATATGAATTAGATCTGTTGGGTGATGTTCTCTCAGTTTGGTTGTTTAAAATATCTTTATTTCACCTTTATTTTTGAAGACTTTTTTTGCTGGGTTGGAGTTCTCAGTTGAGTTATTTTTCTTCAGTTTTTGCAAAATACAACTCTTTATATTCTGTGTTCCATTCTTTCTACTGAGAAGAGTCTCAGTATTACCTCTTTGAAATTATATTGAGGGTAATCTGTTCTCTGATTTAAAAAGTTTCTCTTTCTCTTTGAGTTTCAGCTATTATACTATGGCATGGATAAGGCATAGCATATAATTATATATGTGTACAGTATGTGTGTGTGTGTTTGTGTGTATTTGTGTATATGTGATCACCCTAATCAAACTTCATGGATTGTGATGACTTGACTGTGCACCAGTCTTTGGAGGGCTGATCTACTGGGGTTCATCCTTGTTTTTAGAGTACTGTTCTTTAATGCCTAAAGTGAGGCAAAGAGTATTTTAATAGATTTACCCCTACTTCTTCTTCTGGGCCCTGGATTTCAACATTTACTTTTCTGGCTCTTTTAGGGTCTCAAAAATGCCAATAAACCTCCCAGTCTCATCTAGAATGGGCAAAAACCCCTCACCCACCCCAGATGGAAAGTGGTCTTCATACAGGTTTACCTTTTAGGTTTCCACTTTCTTCTAGATCTTAGTCTAGACACGTTTCTCTCTCTTGCTGGTTCTCCAAAGCAACCCCACAAGTCCTTTTTCTCCCAGCTTAAAAAAAAATCATCTCAGGTGGAATGGCCGTCTAGTTACCTGGTCCTTTATCCCAGATTTGCATTGAGAACTACCTTTCCACTGAACTCAGATATATTAAAAGGACTTCACACTGTCAATCATTGTTCCCAGGCTTTCCCATTCTCCTCCCTGAATCTGTTCATGCCCATAAGGACACGGCTATAGCTTCCATCACCCACAGCAACTATGCTTATAGATAAAATGATCAGGGCTAGCTCTTAAACAGCTCTGTTTCCAGTAATAGTTCAGATTACTTTTGAGATCCTCGGGGCATCCCAGTCCTTGGACATCTCCTTCACCCTTTTTCCTTACATCTGTGTCTCCCTACATCTCATGTAGGTCCTACCTGATCAGCTCTTACCCTGCCTGGATCAGAATCATCCTTTTCTCCCAAGCTCCCCAGCAAAGTCAGAGGTACGTGTCATTTTAGTTTATACACAGGGAGGTCAGGCAAAGGTAAACTGAAGTCACTGAACAATAAAGTAATTAAAGAGTTCAAGATTGTTCATTATTGTTCGTAACCATCATTGCCTATTTTTCTCTTCTTTTGCTCAAGATGGTCTCCCATCAGCTTAGTTAAAAAAAGCAATATGAACTTCCAAGAAGTCCAGTGCACTCTCTATGGTTACTTTGATTGATTCTAGACAAGTCTAGTCATTCTCCTATAAGCCCTTTGTGTATGAGTTATTTGCTGAGTGCCTACTATATAGCAGGCACTATGACATGGAAGGGCTGACATTCACTCAGCAGTTTAATCACCTCATTTTCTGGCTGCTTTCACAACTCAAATTTGTGACATAAATAAATGCTGAGGTACAGAAAATGTTTGTATTTCAAAAAAAAAAGGAATTTTGGAAAATAAATTCACCCAAACCACAGGATATTTTAAAATGTGAACTCCCTTTGTATATTTAATTGTTTTAGAATTCACAAAGTTCTGAGTAGAGAGCTTGGGGCAGGAATATAAAAGCAAGAGGAAAAGCCTGCGTAGGTGCAGTCCTTGCCTAGCCCTGTCCCCAGTCTCCTCTCCAGTCAGAAGGGGAAAGAGAGTAAGAAAGTGAGCACACAGGATCTTTGCTGCTGCTCAGGGTCTGGTTTGCCTGCTGGCGTGTCTCCTTCGCACTAACGGCTTTGTTAGTTGCAACCATCAAAATCATCATTATTATAATCATAACCAGGGCCCTTTTAATATTTAATGTGTCTAAATACTTCCTGATTATTTTTCTAAGAACTTGTGCGCCTGGGGTCTGTGCTCTGGGCCAGAAGCCACCTTCCTGCTCTCTCTTCTGGGCAGTCCCTCGAATTTCCCAGAACAGGGACAGCAGGAAATGCCAAGTTACCCCAGGTGTTTCTGAACTTGAGGAATGCAGTATTTTGGAGGCAGAGGATGTTAAGTGGTGATAACATTCTTTAAGAAGCAAAGAGCTTTAATAAAAACCATCCTTCCAAAGTGTCTCCTGTTAGGAGTACTTTTAACGAACATGCCTGATTCTTTCATTATTTCTTAAACTAATAAACTCTGGAAGTTTCATGTGTAGGGTTCCTGGAAACAACGTTTGAACAGGAAATCCCCCTTCTGTAAAGGGAATTTTTTGCATAGTGCACTGGAAAGAAAATCTGACCCTGGAATCCAGAGTTGGGGGAAAAATTTTTTTTCATATATTTTTCTTTCTGGAAAGAATTTTACTTGAGATATCATTTTGTTTTTCTCCTCAAGAAAAGTGGCAGCAGAGGAAAAATGAAAACAGTAAACTGGAAGGGTTGCCACATTGAAATATAACTTTGAGTCTCCTCAAAAATATCTGATGTGGATTATTTTAGGTTGTAGACACTATATCATACCATCAAATTTAATCACTCTTTTTCCATTCATTTGTATTTCAGCAATATTCTTTAGAATTCTTATGCATTTTTCTAATTAACAACCCAATGTTTCATAAAAAATGTATTAAAATCATATTGGTTTACACCACCAGTTACAGTGTTAAATATCTGGGGTAACACTGAGAAATCATTTGTTAAACAAATGCCTTCATGTCCTTGGATTTGTTTTTGTAAGCTACTTAGCTCACTATGTATTTGGTGAATAAATACTTCAAAAAATATTGAATAATTTGACATATCTTGCTGCTTGCATTTCTTATCAGTTTAATTTCATGCACTAGTTCCCTTGGATTCTCTCTGTTTGGCAAGGTGCGTTTTTAATAGGTATCAAGCAAATAACTATAAAAGGAATGAAAGAATACTTTCACTGTGTTTCCATCACTATCCCATTAGGTCAAAGTTAGGTTAATTATATTTCTTAAAATAGGGGTGATTGAGAAAACCCAAAGCAGAATAAACATTCAAGTAATATCTGAAATTCCATTTTAGGACAGACTCATGGTCTGTTCAATCTAGAATTGCATTTCTGTCAGGGTAACAATATCTGTCCTGTTGGAGACCCTGGCAGGGTTGAGGGGGAGGTCTCCCTACAGCCACACTCACGAAGGATAAGCTGTCGTACACAACCAAGAGACAGTTTGTCATACACAGCTTATCACTGTGCTTTTATGAATTGGGAAGATAGATTAGATAGTTGGCCTACACTATTTTTGGAGCATGATGTGTCCCATATATATAGCATTTGTTGGCTTCTTATTGCCCCAATATTTCAAAGTATCCATTAATGTCAACTAATTTTAATCTTACTTTTTCACTTATTATTTCAGCTTATCTCTAAATATGTTCTTACACTTGAAAATTCTATACTCTACATCTACATCCTGAGATTTCTTTGCCAAAACATATACTGCTCAGATTAAATCTTGAGAAGTTTGATTAAATAGTGCCAGGGGAATAGAGAAATGGTTTAGGAGAATGTGGTTAAACAATAAGTAGGCTTTAGAATGAGGAGCATTAGAGTAGATAGAATCTAGGAGAAAAAAACAAAACTTCTCTTCAGGGGTAAGTACTTTAGGAAGTCACTATCATATCATAGAAAATGCATGCTTTGGAGACAGCAGTGCTCAGTATGAATCAGATGTCCTCTATTGTATGAGACTTTGGACAACTGAGTCAATCTCATGGAACTTTCCTTCTCATATTGACAATGCAGGGATGATAATGATTTCTTCATATTCTTATGAGAACTTAATGGAAGACCACTGGAAAATACCTAGTGTAATGCCTAACATAAATAAGGCACTAAAAACAAACAAACAGCACAAACTATAGGTCTAAGATGAAAGTGGGTGCCAGAAAATTTGCAACGGGCTCATGTTTCCATATGTAAAACAGAATAGTCTTGGTTGAGGTTCCCTTTAAAAAAAAGTCACCCCAAACTCCTGAATAATAATCTTATTAAAATGCAGACTATACTTTTGAAAGTGTAAACTGAGAAAAAACTGTTTATCTAAAAGCTGGCATGGCATTAGTTGAACCTCTCCCAGACCTGCCAATGGAGTAGGTAGGGGAACCAATATGTTTATTTTTGGTATGGCACATAAATAATTTGTCCTCAGCGGTCGCAAGAGTTCATCCAGAGTAGTTCTGTCACTAGTGGTAAACAAAAAACAGATGCTAAAGATCAGTAAATAGCTCTGGGAAGTCATCAACAGGGCTTTACAAAGAATAAATTGTGAGCAAAACTAATGTGCCCGTTAGAGGTTGTAAAGCCCATGGAGACATTGGAAACACTTATTTCCCTTCCCACATTTGTATCTTGGTAGTACTAAGACCTTTAAATCAGGCCTTTATAAGATCTATAAACAACAAACTGGGAAAGAAGTGCTTTTGGAGCTGTAGTGGGTTAGAATTTTTCTATTGAAGGTTTACTACCAATGATTCAATGGCAGCCTTAAAAGCATTAGCTTAGTTTTCCTTATCTTTCTTAGCAAAGCTTTTCACACGAGATCTTGATTCAATCCTGTTTCACAATGGTGGAAATGCAAACCTGCAACTGTTGTTCAGGTGGGGAAAGGATTGCAGAAGGGACTCATCTACTTTTAGTTCCTCAACACTTTTCGAGTGACTTCTAGGTAGCAGAGATGTATTGTAAACCTTAGGAATACAAAGTGAGTAGGTCAGGTTCCTGCCCTTGAATAGCTCATGGTCTAATGGGGTACTAGGTGAGAGAGACACAGGAATGCATGACATGCACTACAAAGGGGTAAATGAAAATAGAGATATAGAGGTATAGAGGAATAGGCCAATTTGAAGATTCAGGGAGGCTTTCCAAAGGATGTGCTGCCTGAAGGATATGTTCCACTGGAATATGAAGAGAAGGGAACTGGGTGAAGCTAAGCGGAAAGGTGGCTCTTGATGGTGGTGCCATTCGAGGCAGAGGAGCAGCCTGTATGAAATCATGGAATTGTACATCAGACTGTGTACAGTTGGGTAGTGAGAGAGTAAAGCCTAGGGTCCCCTCAGCTGGGAAAGGGACTAGAGATGCAGGTAATGGCCAGGTCATAAAGACCATGTGTACTATTCAATACCTTGGTTTTGGTCTTGTAAGAAATGGGGAATACTAAAGAGTGTGTACCAAGGGAGTGCCGTGGTCCAATTTCCATGTGAAATACATTACCATGATATCAATCTAGAAATTAGGCCTGATATAGTAAAAGGAGATCAATTAAGAGGCTACTGAAATTATTTATGCCAAAGATGGTCAGAGTCTAAATGAGGAATGAAGGAGAAAGAGTGAAGGAGAATATAGATTAAACAAGATTGGGGATACAATTGGCAAAAATTAGAGACTGAATGAACATAGCCATTCAGTTAAATTGTTTCAGAGGAAAGAACATAATTTAGCAGGTGCAGATGATAAATTTAATTTTGAACATGTTAAGACTGTAGTGCTTGTGAGGGGAGAAGGCATTTGAATCGTGAGAGGTCCAGATTAGAGATAAAAAATCCAAATCCACAGCAAACACATAATAGTCAAACAGGAGAAAGAATTATATTACCTAAGGAGAACACTTAATGAGCATCTGCTTACATGGCAGCACTTTTTTAGGCTCTGTCGTTGAAGTCGTGAACAAAATAGTCTCTGCTTTCACAGGGCGTGAATTCTATGAACTTGACTGGGAAGAGCATTGGTCAGGGAGGAGTGTACCTGGAGAAAGAGAACAGACCTAGGAGACCAAGAGAAGAAGAGGAAGCCCAAGAGAGTGGCTCTTTGAAGACAAAAGAGAATTCAACAATGTCAAATAGGGCAGAGATGTCCAGTAAAGTAAGACCTAAAAAGTGTTCCTTGGGTTTGGAAATACAGAAGCCATGCTAACATGGGCGAAGCAGTTTTAATGGAGCGATGGGGCATAAACTAGATAGTAGTATGTTTCAGAGCTCAAAGAAGTTGGAGACACTGAGTATAAGATACATTTAAAGGAGATTTGGATGAGAAGTGAAAGGGATAGGGTGGAGGCTAGAGAGGGGAGGACATTCAGAGCAGAAGTCTTGAAAACTGTCTTTTGCCCCAGTTTCTCATTTCCAGTGGACCCTGCACATCTTTACTTGATAGTCCACCAACAGTGGGAAGTCAACACCAACTAAAGCATCACGAATCCCTATTCTGCCCTCACTACTTCTAAACACCTTGGCTTTAAACATGGCCTTCTTTCTGTACTTTGATAACTATCATCGCAGAACCTTTTCTTCACTTTCTGTACCCTGAGATCCAGTCAAATTGGCTAGGTCACTCTAGCCATGAATTCTCCTGTACTTTGTCCAAATTGTGTCTGTCCTGTAAACCCCAGTTCATTTGTGTCCTTTGTAAATTTGTTGTCAGAATTCCTACACTGCATTTGTCCTTTAACTCTTATAATATGTTGCCCATCTTGATGCTTTTTACATTGTAGATATTCATCAATTGTTTATGATCTCTACTATATTTTAAGATCTATGAGTGCAAAGGGCATATTTAACATGTTTTCATTATTGGTATCTTGCACAGGGCATGCAGTAATGGCTTAATACATGCTTTATAAATGTAAGTGAACTCCCAAAGATAGAAAAATATAAAATTTTAGAGCTTAAGATGATCTTAGAGATATGTCCAAACTCTTTTTTTTTTTTTAAGGGGAAGAACTGAAGCTAGAAGATGTTCAGTGACTCCCCCAAGCCCCATGGCTGGTCAGTGACAAAGCAGTGCTACAAACCGTATCTCCTGACTCTCAGTTTCATCCTCTCTCCATTTTATGACAGTATATGCTTAGGAAGTTTGAGTTGAGCCATCATCCTTGTCACCTGTTGTCCCTGACTCTGGCACCGTTGTTAGTGTTAAAGGTATAAAGTTTTTTCACTTTCTAGTCTCCAAGTGTGTGAATCCACAACCTAAAGAAGCACTGGACGAAGGCTTGAGCAGCCCACCCAACTCACCAGACGAAAGAGGGAAATGGCATTTCCAGTGATGTTGTAGTGGGCCAGGACCTCGGCGTCCGTGCTGATTCCAAATGACACGTCTTGGAATTTTTGCACCATACTATGGAATATGGACACTACTGGTGTTTCTAAATCCTAAAAACAAGAGGGAAAAAGAAACCCCACAGGGGTTGTTGTGGAGGGGAGAGACATAGAAACAGAATGAGGAATAGAAATGTGCTCACTCATAGCAGAAATCACCGACTTGATTTAGTGTCCAGTGAAGCCCATGTGCTTCTGAGAACGTGAGCTAAATTTGTAGTGGCACTGCTGCGTTTTCCTAACAAGCTGGGTGGGTTAATGGGTAACTACAAAACTGTGGCTAAGCCTGGGGCTCCTGTCTGGCCTCACCGTAGAACTTGCACTTTATTAGTAGCTGAGAAGGGCCCCAAAATCACAGAGGCCAGCACAGTTGGGCTGTGTTGTCTCTGGTATACCCGAAGAGGCAAATGTTTTGGAACAATTTGTAGAGGAAAGAAGACGTGCAAAAATAAGAAATAGGTGCTGTTAAAAGGACCAACAAAGAAAATGCAAAGAATGAAAGATATTAAAATGGAAGCTCCGACCTGTTATTAACAAAGGTCTGGGCAGGATGGGAATAGTCCCCCTTCCACGGCATATAAGTCTGAGGTATTGCTCATGAAGATACTGTTCGTGAGTCCCTCCAGCTCTAGAACCCAGGCCTGCAGGAGGGAGCAGGGACGCCGCTTCTCAGTGATGATTCCAGTCCTTCTGTAGCAAGTGGGCATCATTTTCCCTGCTGTCACTGGACCTTGGCATGCAGCAGCCCCAGGTAATGCCCAGGAGTGAACATGTTCTTCCCAATATCTTTCTGCGCTGAAGGATAAGGTGTGCAAGAGAGAACAAGATGCTCCATCTGGGGCCAAGCAGAGGGAGCTGGAACCTTACTCATTGCCAAGGGCGTGTGGAGTTCATTCGAGGCTATGCACAATTGTTCATCTAGGCTTCCCTTTTCTTGTTCTCCGCCTTGGGATAGAATGCTCAGAATCAAAGGACGGCCTCTGGTGGCTATGTTAAGTCACTGCACATTCTTCCAGTCGCAGGTTCTCACCCTCCCTGCCTTTCTGCAAGCAGCTGTTTCTGTCTACAGCTCAGATCTCTCCTCACTGAAAAACGTGTCCTCCCCACCTCCCCACCCCCAGTCTTCCTTCCTGACTTGCATCTCATTGCAGCTATTTCCAGTTGTGTACACAGAATGGGCAGGGGGGTGGTGAACTGGAATTAATGAATGGAAGTGTATGAGAAAGTCTGCAAGGAGAGAGGAGGGGGCTTGATCAGTGTGAGAAAAGCCAGATGTTACCTCCAGGAAAGACATAAATGCTGGAATGAGTCCCTGTCATTTCATCAGCCAGGCAGCCAATCTAGAAGATGGAGGCCGACACCTTCAATACATAACATATCATCCTTTTCCAACATTTCAGAGCAAACAAAGGGAAAGATCAGGACTACCTATTTGGCAAGGCTTTGGACAGAGGTAACGACCGACTCATGTATGGCCTGGATGATAGAAGCTGCGTTTCCTCTGGCCCCTGCCTCAGCAATCCAGACACTGACTTAAGCGTCAAAGCATCTGTAGATGAGGAGACCCAGCCAGCATCCGCCCAACTCTTGAAACAAGCATAAGAAAGACATAATCAGACACTGGGAATATCTTGAAATTGAGATGTCTTGATTGACAATCTCAAAGCAGGCACTGTGACCCTTGGCTTCTAAGCAGTGTCATCTGGCCAGCAGGTGACTGTCATGGCTTTTGAGATAGAACATGTCTGGTTCTTTGGGAGAACAGCAAGTGGGGTGTCTGGACAAACCTGGAAGAAGCCTATGACAGCCACCTCAGTAGCAGCGATGAATTCCATGGCAGCTGGGACATCAGTGAGCCACACAGCTTCCTGAGAAGCACCGGGACCATCTAGACAGAGAGAGAGAGAGAGAAGCAGAGGTGCTGGGGCACTGAGTGGAGAAGCAGTTCTGAATAAGGAAGGCATCTGTACTTTTTCTCTCCACACTAGGGCCGAGGAGGTCAGTTACCAGGCCAAGGCTTACTCTTTTTTTTTTTTTTAACCAACATATGGAGGCCAACCTCAGCTTATCGCTGAGCATAAGGATAATGCCAGACTTCTCTTCTTCACTAGGCAACACAAGTCCACGTGCAGCATTTCCTGGGAAATGTTCTACATTTGGAGGAAAAGTGCCCAGGGTACTACCCTGTTCCCTTACCTTCTCCTGAGAACTTGCACACTGTGGTCACCCACCTGCTTCTTCCTTTTACCTGAGGGTTCCTGAGCCTCAGCAGCAACTTCTGGGGACAGGCCGCTCATGAGGAGTAATAATAACAGCAGGCATCCGGACCGGTCCGCTCCCATCGTTGTGCTGCCCCTCCAAGCCCTGGGCCCCGTGCTTTTGGGGTGCCAGTTCAGGGCAGCCCGCTCTGCAGTGCGTTGGCTGTGGTAGTGGTAGTGCTCTGGGAACTTTGCAGCTGGCTCCAGGGGAACCTTCAACCTCTGAGATAAAAGACCAGGTTCAGTGACAGGGCCTCAGAACAAAGCCAACCAGAAGAAAGTCAAGTGGTTCATTTAAATGTAAAAAAAAGAAAGATTCTCTGCAGGCATTGACCTAAGCACTAAGGATACCAAGAAACATAACATCTGCTCCAGCCGATCCTCGCTTAATTGTAATGGGAGAGATGGACAGATAAACAGACGTTTTAAGTATAAAATGGAAGGTGATAAAAAGTTGAGGAACTCAAGGTGTTAGGACTACCCATCCAGGGTGGGGTGCAGTGAAGCTTTCTTCCTGCAGGGGGAGCCCAAGCAGAAATTTAAAGAAGATTTGCCAGGCAACAAAGGTGGAGTTTCAGGTTAAGAACCACAGCACAGAGATGCAAATATAATGTGAGAGAATTATTAGTAATTGAATATTAGCTCAGATTGTAGGGGGCATGATGCACAAAGTGTAGGAGCGCCAGTTTTCTTCCTTCGGCAATGGGAATCCATGGATAGGTCTTAACAGAAGAGAGACAATGTCTGATTTGGCCCATAGATGCCTTTGGAAATTCAAGATGAGATTCCCAAAGACAGTGGGGTGTATAGGTCTCAAGCTCAAGAGACACTTCCATACGGTAATGCTATAAAATAGAATAATTTGAGGTTGTCTACCATTCATCTTCTGAATGCTCATTGCCTATTGCTCTGGAATAGGGGTACCAAACTGTTCCTAGAGATGTAAAGGCCTCCTCCTCTATTATGTCCTGTTCCCACTGCTGCTAAGGAAACTCTCAAATGTGAGCCATCAGTTGTCATATTAGTTCAAAAGAAGAAAGAAGAGAAATGAAGGTCTCAGTCAGATCATACAACTGTTTTATTTACTGTCTTATGCCATTTACAGTGTCTCCCAGAAAAGAACTCCAACTGGCAGGGAATGTGATTAGGGACTTTTGTTGAGCCAGCAGCAACCATTTAAGGATCCACAGGGGGGATGAACTACTGGAAGCCAAGGCCAACGGACTGTTAGTGGCAGTTGACCCATTTCCTGGCCTCTCGTTGCTCAAATGGGAGTAAGAGAAAGAGTTATTAAATGATTGTGTTTTGAGGGAGAGAACTTTGAAGATCTGGACATGAGGGGGGGTTAGAAGGAGAAGGCAGGAGTAAAGCCTGGGTTTTAAGCATCTTATGCTAAGGACCACTTTGAGAAACAGTACAGGATAAGATGCGTCAATAAGAGAACGTGGGGAGTATCCGAGCTGAGCCCCGGCTGTGAACAGGAAGGAGGGGCAGGCTGGTGACAGGACCGAGAGCATCGCTCAGGCGGCCAGGGCAGGGGAGGGACGGGCAGAGGCACTCATTCTGTCCACTCCTTCCTAATGGACAGGTTCCACTCCCAGGTGAGGTGGTCGTGCTTGTCATCGTCGGTGAAGAAGGACTTGTTGTGGTAAGTGCCTCGGGCCAGCATGCCCTTGGGGGCCTCCTCAGCGGGAGTCAGGAACTCGTACTCCTCTGGCCGAGGCCCATAGCTGCCAACCATAAATGTTGCTTTATCCACTGAGAAGAAAGAGAAGTTCATTAGGGCAAGAGTCTGATGGAGGAAAAACAAATACGCAAACTGGAGAGTTTGGAGCACAGTGTTCGGTGATCAAAGCCAAGAGCAATAGTTTCCAAGCCTGGCTGAACATTAGATTTACCTGGAGCATCTTTCTTTTTTCTTTCTTTTCTTTTTTTTTTTTTTTTTACTGGAGTGCCTTTTAATAATACATCTTCCCTTGGCCAACTCTCAGAGATTATGGTACAATAATCTGCTGTGGGTTCCAAGAATCCGTGTTTTTAAAAAACATCACGGCTGATTCTGAATATCAGGAAAGTTGGGGAATCAGTGTACTAGATCAAGGGGATTAAGACTCTCTTTATGGAAATGTAGCAGATTTCACCATTAAAAAAATCCCAAATTAGTTGAAGAGCTGAGTTGTGGTCTCATAAGTCACATAAACATTTTGGGTTTCTGTTTCTTTTTATATGTAATGAACTTCAATGATCTTCTATCTACCAACTACCATTCTGTGAATATATCAGTTAAGGAGATTTCATTAACAGCTGTTGATCAGAATGAACAGAATTCATGGATGGAATAATAGGATGGAAAGAGAAAACCAATAATTTGGTTTAAAAAAGTGAAGAACTGGGCACATGATGAAAATAGCCAAACAAGGTTATTTATATATGAATAACTGGGATATATATTAAGAATAGTAGGGGATTAGAAACTATAAACAAAGGCAGATAGACATGCAGGCCATGTAGCTGGTAAGTGTCATGACTAAGTTAGAAGGAACAGCTATAGACATGCCATCGTCCTCTTGTCTAAGGGAGGCAACATAGTCTTTATGTCCAAGGGAAAAAAATAGACAACCAAACTAGTTTTTCATAAGACTAGATATAGGAAAGATCAATCAACATCTTTCAGATCAACAGCCTTCTGTGGGGTTTGAGTAATTGAGTGGTTTTCTATGTCATTCAAGTTTATTAGATGATTTCTCCCTTATCCTTTGTTTATTAATTTGGTGGAATGGACCTGTGCATTACTGTTTCACACCTCGGGAGAAAGAGCCCCTCAGGTGAAAAGGAACTGCAAAAATGCTTCCATACTTTTCTACCTTTCATTTCTCGCTGCCTATAGTAATGGAAGAAAATTGAAGACAATTTCCCAAGGCATATACAGCTAGGTACAATTTGGCAAGAACAACTGAATAGTATGTAATGTCATCTTATTTGTTTCAATTCAATAGTTTTTCTCAGTTCTAGAAAGAGGATTATTTTCCTATTTTTCTTTGTTTAGGAAAGTAAATGCTTCCCCCGACACCCCTGCTCACATGCTATTCCCAACTCCCATTCCCAAAAAACACAAGTACCAGTGAATAAGTCTTTCCTGTCTTGGCTTTCTCTGATACTCAGGTTTTATACCTGTGAACAGCTTTAAAAAAAAAATTTTTTCAGAGTATTTTTATTAAAACATATCTTGGTTACTCATCCCTTTTATGAGTAATAAAGTTGAATTCCAAAAGCTGAATGCTGAAAGTTGGTGTCGGACTGAGTCTAAGCGGGGTCTTTGAAGGTAAACCTTGCTGTTAATGTCTAGGTCAGAAGTATACATGTGCCCTTTCCTACAGTGTGTGTTATCCATACCTTTTATCAGATTCTTTAATGAGTCTATGACTAAAAATTGTTAATAGCCAGAAGCTTACATGTGAGTGAGGAGCAGAGTTTGGGTTAGTGTGAAGTGTGGGTCCCTTACCTTTCACCCCAGTCCGGTAGGTGTGCTGAACATATTTCAAGCCTGACACAATATCCCTGTTCACCTGTAGGTGGGAAGAATCCAAGCAATTCAGATTAAAGAGGGTCTTTCATTTTTCCTAATCTTTCATGCTTATCCTATCCAGCTGAAAATTCTCTGAGGGTGAAAGGATAGCAGGTTTATTTCAGAATTAGTGTCACTGTTATCATTTAGCATGGTGGGAGGCAAAGACTGGAGTGAGGAGTCACAGACTCAACACCACCAAGCTAGTTTTTTTTTTTTTTTTTTTTTTTTTTTTTTTTAGATAATTATTTTTTATTGAAGGGTAGTTGACACACAGTATTACATTACATTAGTTTCAGGTGTACAACACAGTGATTCAACATTTATATACATGATAATTCTAAGTACCAGCTATCACCATACCAAGTTGTTACAATATTTTGACTATATTCCTTATGCTATACATTACATCCCGGTTGCTTATTTATTTTACAATTGGAAGTGTGTACTTTTTCTTGGTTGTTGTTGTTAGGGCATCTCTCATTTTTATTGATCAAATGGTTGTTAACAACAATAAAATTCTGTATAGGGGAGTCAATGCTCAATGCACAATCATTAATCCACCCCAAGCCTAATTTTCGTCAGTCTCCAATCTTCTGAAGCATAACGAACAAGTTCTTACATGGAGAACAAATTCTTACATAGTGAATAAGTTACATGGTGAACAGTACAAGGGCAGTCATCACAGAAACTTTTGGTTTTGCTCATGCATTATGAACTATAAACAGTCAGTTCAAATATGAATACACATTTGATTTTTATACTTGATTTATATGTGGATACCACATTTCTCTCTTTATTATTTTTAATAAGATGCTGAAGTGGTAGGTAGATACAACATAAAGGTAGAAAACATAGTTTAGTGTTGTAAGAGAGCAAATGTAGATGATCAGGTGTGTGCCTGTAGACTATGTGTTAATCCAAGCTAGACAAGGGCAATAAAACATCCACATATGCAGAAGATTTCTCTCAGTACAGGGGGGGTGAGGTTCTAAGCCTCACCTCTGTTGATCCCCAATTTCTCACCTGATGACCCCCCTGCGACTGTGCCTGTCTTAGGTTGTTCCTCCCTTGAGGAATCTTACCCGTCTCTGGCTAACCAGTCATCTTCCGGGGCCACACAGGGAAATGTTAAGTTGGTAAGTGAGAGAGAAGCCTTATTGTTTGAAATGGTTAGCTTTTTATTTCTTTGCATATTTATGCCCTGTGGCTTCTATGCCCAGCATTTGTCTTGAGGTATCTTTACCACTTGGAGGAGTTATGATACTCGGTAAATTTGATATGAGGCACGAATTCTATTTAAGAATTCGTTGTAATTAGGAAGGAAGAAGAAAAGCTATAGAAGTAGCAGGTGGGAGAAAACATGGGAAGATTGATTATTTCTTTGACATATCTTCTTGTAGAGTAACTTCAGCATGTATATATTTTAAGCTACTACTTAAATTGCACACACACATTAACATAATAGGAGTATAGTTACATAACCAAAGCATACCTGTAATTACCAGCCATCTCCAGTGAAACCAAGAAAACCAGTTAGGCACCCTAGGCATTTGTGAAAACTTATCAATGATATGATGGTTATTATCTAACTGAATTTGAATAGTTTGAGAAAAATCAGACAAATTAAAACAACCCATTCCTGGGCACTGTTCACATCCCATATGTTCTTTTAACAGTAAATAGTCTGTAGTTGTAAGATTTTGGAGCGCTACAATTTGCACTTCTCCTAATTCTTGGTTGAGTTCCAACAGTATAGATCCAGTCAAATTTGTTGTTTTACTGTATGCACAGGCCAGCTTAGATATCTCCTTCATTCCCATGGCAAGTCCAGGAGCTGGTGGGATGAGTGCATCTACAGCTGTAGCAGTGCGTGGATCTTTGTTGGGGTTTTTTGATGATCATCTTCTGGCATGAGTCTTCCCGAGAGTGCTGATGTTGGAAGTTCTCTTTCATATCGTTTCTTAGTTCATTTTCGGGGTAGCCAAATTAGGCTTTGATCCTCTGTATAAACACAAACAGACCCTTTGCCTACACTTTTATATGTCCTTTATATTATTGTGTAGAACTCATTAGAGGTCACCACATAGGAACTGCATTTTTTTTTTTTTTTAATCATTAATCTACACTTACATGACGAATACTTACGAATACTTTGTTTACTAGGCTCTCCCCTATACCAGGTCCCCCCTATATACTCCTTTACAGTCACTGTCCATCAGCGTAGCAACCTGTTGTAGAATCACTACTTGTCTTCTCTGTGTTGTACAGCCCTCCCCTTTCTCCCACCCCGCTATGGATGCTAATCTTAATACCCCCCTACTTCTCCCCCCCTTATCCCTCCCTACCCACCCATCCTCCCCAGTCCCTTTCCCTTTGGTACCTGTTAGTCCATTCTTGAGTTCTGTGATTCTGCTGCTGTTTTGTTCCTTCAGTTTTTCCTTTGTTCTTATATTCCACAGATGAGTGAAATCATTTGGTATTTCTCTTTCTCTGCTTGGCTTGTTTCACTGAGCAAAATACCCTCCAGCTCCATCCATGTTGCTGCAAATGGTTGGATTTGCCCTTTTCTTATGGCTGAGTAGTATTCCATTGTGTATATGTACCACATCTTCTTTATCCATTCATCTATCGATGGACATTTAGGTTGCTTCCAATTCTTGGCTATTGTAAATAGTGCTGCGATAAACATAGGGGTGCACTGATCTTTCTCATACTTGATTGCTGCATTCTTAGGGTAAATTCCTAGGAGTGCAATTCCTGGGTCAAATGGTAAGTCTGTTTTGAGCATTTTGATGTACCTCCATACTGCTTTCCACAATGGTTGAACAAGTTTACATTCCCACCAGCAGTGTAGGAGGGTTCCCCTTTCTCCACAGCCTCGCCAACATTTGTTGTTGTTTGTCTTTTGGATGGCAGCCATCCTTACTGGTGTGAGGTGATACCTCATTGTAGTTTTAATTTGCATTTCTCTGATAATTAGCGATGTGGAGCATCTTTTCATGTGTCTGTTGGCCATCTGTATTTCTTTTTTGGAGAACCGTCTGTTCAGTTCCTTTGCCCATTTTTTAATTGGGTTATTTGTTTTTTGTTTGTTGAGGCGTGTGAGCTCTTTATATATTCTGGACGTCAAGCCTTTATCGGATGTGTCATTTTCAAAGATATTCTCCCATACTGTAGGGTTTCTTTTTGTTCTATTGATGGTGTCTTTTGCTGTACAGAAGCTTTTCAGCTTAATATAGTCCCACTTGTTCATTTTTGCTGTTGTTTTCCTTGCCCGGGGAGATATGTTCAAGAAGAGGTCACTCATGTTTATGTCTAAGAGGTTTGTGCCTATGTTTTCTTCCAAGAGTTTAATGGTTTCATGACTTACATTCAGGTCTTTGATCCATTTTGAGTTTACTTTTGTATATGGGGTTAGACGATGGTCCAGTTTCATTCTCCTACATGTAGCTGTCCAGTTTTGCCAGCACCATCTGTTGAAGAGACTGTCATTTCGCCATTGTATGTCCATGGCTCCTTTATCAAATATTAATTGACCATATATGTCTGAGTTAATGTCTGGATTCTCTAGTCTGTTCCATTGGTCTGTGGCTCTGTTCTTGTGCCAGTACCAAATTGTCTTGATTACTATGGCTTTATAATAGAGCTTGAAGTTGGGGAGTGAGATCCCCCCTACTTTATTCTTCTTTCTCAGGATTGCTTTGGCTATTCGGGGTCTTTGGTGGTTCCATATGAATTTTTGAATTATTTGATCCAGTTCATTGAAGAATGTTGCTGGTAGTTTCATAGGGATTGCATCAAATCTGTATATTGCTTTGGGCAGGATGGCCATTTTGACGATATTAATTCTTCCTAGCCATGAGCATGGGATGCGTTTCCATCTGTTAGTGTCCCCTTTAATTTCTTTTAAGAGTGACTTGTAGTTTTCAGAATATAAGTCTTTCACTTCTTTGGTTAGGTTTATTCCTAGGTATTTTATTTTTTTTGATGCAATTGTGAATGGAGTTGTTTTCCTGATTTCTCTTTCTGTTGGTTCATTGTTGGTATATAGGAAAGCCACAGATTTCTGTGTGTTGATTTTGTATCCTGCAACTTTGCTGTATTCCGATATCAGTTCTAGTAGTTCTGGGGTGGAGTCTTTAGGGTTTTTTATGTACAGTATCATGTCATCTGCAAATAGTGACAGTTTGACTTCTTCTTTGCCAATCTGGATTCCTTGTATTTTTTTGTTTTGTCTGATTGCCGTGGCTAGGACCTCTAGTACAATGTTAAATAACAGTGGGGAGAGTGGGCATCCCTGTCTAGTTCCCGATCTCAGCGGAAATGCTTTCAGCTTCTCGCTATTCAATATAATGTTGGCTGTGGGTTTTTCATAGATGGCCTTTATTATGTTGAGGTACTTGCCCTCTATTCCCATTTTGCTGAGAGTTTTTATCATGAATGGATGTTGAACTTTGTCAAATGCTTTTTCAGCATCTATGGAGATGATCATGTGGGTTTTGTCTTTCTTTTTGTTGATGTGGTGGATGATATTGATGGACTTTCGAATGTTGTGCCATCCTTGCATCCCTGGGATGAATCCCACTTGGTCATGGTGTACGATGGTTTTGATGTATTTTTGAATTCGGTTTGCTAAAATTTTGTTGAGTATTTTTGCGTCTACGTTCATCAGGGATATTGGTCTATAGTTTTCTTTTTTGGTGGTGTCTTTGCCTGGTTTTGGTATTAGGGTGATGTTAGCTTCATAGAATGAGTTTGGGAGTATCCCCTCCTCTTCTATTTCTTGGAAAACTTTAAGGAGAATGGGTATTATGTCTTCCCTGTATGTCTGATAAAATTCCGAGGTAAATCCATCTGGCCCGGGGGTTTTGTTCTTTGGTAGTTTTTTGATTACCGCTTCAATTTCGTTGCTGGTAATTGGTCTGTTTAGATTTTCTGTTTCTTTTTGGGTCAGTCTTGGAAGGTTGTATTTTTCTAGGAAGTTGTCCATTTCTCCTAGGTTTCCCAGCTTGTTAGCATATAGGTTTTCATAGTAGTCTCTAATAATTCTTTGTATTTCTGCGGGATCTGTTGTGATTTTTCCTTTCTCATTTCTGATACTGTTGATTTGTGTTGACTCTCTTTTCCTCTTAATAAGTCTGGCTAGAGGCTTATCTATTTTGTTTATTTTCTCGAAGAACCAGCTCTTGGTTTCATTGATTTTTGCTATTGTTTTATTCTTCTCAATTTTATTTATTTCTTCTCTGATCTTTATTATGTCCCTCCTTCTGCTGACCTTAGGCCTCATTTGTTCTTCTTTTTCCAATTTTGATAGTTGTGACATTAGACCGTTCATTTGGGATTGCTCTTCCTTTTTTAAATATGCTTGGAGTGCTATATACTTTCCTCTTAAGACTGCTTTTGCTGCGTCCCACAGAAGTTGGGGCTTAGTGTTGTTGTTGTCATTTGTTTCCATATATTGCTGGATCTCCATTTTGATTTGGTCATTGATCCATTGATTATTTAGGAGCGTGTTGTTTAGCCTCCATGTGTTTGTGAGCCTTTTTGCTTTCTTTGAACAGTTTATTTCTAGTTTAATGCCTTTGTGGTCTGAAAAGTTGGTTGGTAGGATTTCAATCTTTTGGAATTTACTGAGGCTCTTTTTGTGTCCTAGTATGTGGTCTATTCTGGAGAATGTTCCATGTGCACTTGAGAAGAACGTGTATCCTGTTGCTTTTGGATGTAGAGTTCTGTAGATGTCTATTAGGTCCATCTGTTCTAGTGTGTTGTTCAGTGCCTCTGTGTCCTTACTTATTTTCTGTCTGGTGGATCTGTCCTTTGGAGTGAGTGGTGTGTTGAAGTCTCCTAGAATGAATGCATTGCATTCTATTTCCTCCTTTAGTTCTGTTAATATTTGTTTCAGGTATGTTGGTGCTCCTGTATTGGGTGCATATATATTTATAATGGTTATATCCTCTTGATGGACTGAGCCCTTTATCATTATGTAATGTCCTTCTTTGTCTTTTTTTACTTTCTTTATTTTGAAGTCTGTTTTGTCTGATACCAGAATTGCAACACCTGCTTTCTTCTCTCTGTTGTTTGCTTGAAATATCTTTTTCCATCCCTTGACTTTAAGTCTGTGCGCGTCTTTGGGTTTGAGGTGAGTCTCTTGTAAGCAGCATATGGATGGATCTTGCTTTTTTATCCATTCTATTACTCTGTGTCTTTTGATTGGTGCATTCAGTCCATTTACATTTAGGGTGATTATTGAAAGGTATGAATTTATTGCCATTGCAGGCTTTAAGTTTGTGGTTACCAAAGGTTTAGGGTTAGCTTCTTTACTGTCTTACTGTCTAACTTAACTCGCTTGTTGAGCTATTATAAACACAATCTGCTGATTCTTTATTTCTCTCCCTTCTTATTCCTCCTCCTCCCTTCTTCATATGTTGGGTGTTTTGTTGTGTGCTCTTTTTAGGAGTGCTCCCATCTAGAGCAGTCCCTGTAGGATGCCCTGTAGAGGTGGTTTGTGGGAGGCAAATTCCCTCAACTTTTGCTTGTCTGGGAATTGTTTAATCCCTCCTTCATATTTAAATGATATTCGTGCTGGATACAGTAGTCTTGGTTCGAGGCCCTTCTGTTTCATTGCATTAAGTATATCATGCCATTCTCTTCTGGCCTGTAGGGTTTCTGTTGAGAAGTCTGATGATAGCCTGATGGGTTTTCCTTTGTAGGTAACCTTTTTTTTCTCTCTGGCTGCTTGTAATACTTTGTCCTTGTCTTTGATCTTTGCACCAAGCTAGTTTTAATCATCACATACTGTGATTTTTTGCGTTTAGGTGAGGTGGTACTTAATTAAAACATGTCTCAATATTCTTCATTACATTTCTCCTTCCCCAGTGGTCCAAAGAATGTTTTTGAACTCCCCCTCCCTGGTACTACTGGCCAGAAGACTGTGCTTGTGTTAGGAAAGATTACAGAGGTACCAATGGAAAGTATTATGTAAATATCTGAAAACCCTAACCTCAGAAATGATGTACCTAGCATATGAAAAACAAACAACAAGGAGAAAAGCTGTAATGGAAAATCAGGTCTAGAAGATGGTTATGCCTGCAAAGTAATTGAGATTGGAGTCTAGAGACTAGGAGGTGACCCACACAAAAACATCCTCCCCATATATAAATAATGGGTGACATCCGCTTGTGTCTGGCAATGATTTTTGTTGTTTGCCATATTCAGACGTCATCTGAGATCCTGCCTCTTTCCCAAGCCTTTCAAAGAAAATCCACTCAAAGAAAATATAGATAGCTCAAGCACTTTTTCCATAACTCATTTTACCTAGGACTGAACCCTGTTGTCTGTTAATTTTACACAGTGGTCAAGTCTAAACAAACAAAGTGCGTCATTAGCTGAAGGGTTTGGTTAATTGTCCGCCAAAATGAAGAATTAAAGCATCTTCAAATAATTTTTTCCCAACAATAATTATGGCTCCCTTTTTGTTTTGGACAGAATAAATAAACCAATCTATCGGTTAGTGATGAGGTAGCATAGCCGTGAATGCTGCCAGCCTAGGTTCCAGTCTGTCACTCAGTAAAATCTGCAGTATAAACCCATCAAAAGCACACAGAATGGAAACAGCTTATTTGAAGAAACTGGTAAAATGAAACCCAAATTTTCTGATTAGTCTGCCTCCCTGACATGGCTCATAGGAGTAGGGAAAATGAATGCATTTTTTTCCTAGAAATTTCCAAGCTAGTCCTTTGTGCCTAGTGGGAAATGTGGTCTGGTGGGGAAAAGACCTAAAAACAGGAACAGTGGTGGGGAAACAACAAGGACTTTAAAACAAAGAGTTTTCTGTCCTTCTGTTGCTCCATAGAGGGCTCATTTAATATAAGTATGCTTGAGATGTGTAAAAGAAAAGTATGAATATTCATAGCATTTTCTCCTCTGCACCTCCCTCCCCATGTCTCTGCCACCCCAGGAGGGGGTGACATGAATACAAATGAGAGCCGTACAAGTCAGATGTCCTGTCTTTTCCTGGGAGGCAGTTGGAAAGGGGGAGAAACCGAAAGAACCATCCCAGGCCAGGATTTCAGAGAGTGTCGTGAAGTGTGGTGGCCAGGGAAGAGAACACTGAAAGCAATAGGGAGATAATGAAAGAGGATTTGAGGATGTGTTGCTTTTACAGATGTTACAAAATGCACCTTCTTGGGCATTTTCCAAGAGACATAAATAAAGATTTAAATTGATTTTCAATTATTTTCCATTTTGAGCTGGTGTTTCTTCTAAAGGTAACTCCAAGCTGGGACAGGCCACGAGGTGGTTAACTTTATGTGGGTTTCACATAGAGTGGTTTTTCTCCTGTTGGAGGCAATGCCAAACTGCTGAAGTGGATGGCACCTGAGAACCCCTTTCTGTGCCCTCCTCTCCTCCCCCACCTTAATGTGTCACTCTGAGCACCTCATGCCCCACAGGCTTCCCACCTACCCAGAGGCCCCCGCTCCAGGCCTACCCTTCTCTTCTAGTCAAATCAAAATCTACCTGTCACCTTTCATTTGGCAAAAACTGGCTTACTAACTTGACAAATGAAGGCAGTAGCCTTAATCACTAAAAACTGGACAGATGCATAACCCATTCCAAGCATATTTGGTGTGATACCAAACTCTCAAGTGCTTCAGTAATAAATAATACTACAGGAAGCAAGCAAATGAGCCACAGCTCAGTGAGTATAATAGAGTAGGCGTCAACAAATATTTCCAGAATGAAATTATTTTGAGGCATAGAGGCGTATTTGTATGTGGCGGAGAGTGAGGTCCGAGGACTCTGAATCACACCCTGAGGCCAGGGGAAAGAAAGCCCAGTGAGCAAATAGAAAGGGCAGGTGGGGTCTTCCTTGGTGCAGCCCAGGGCCTGGAAGATGTGACGAGTGGGAATGAGGGGCAACCAAGGCAAATATAAGCAACTGAGAGCAAACAGTGCATTTCTGACTGACGTATTTTCAGTCAAAGGTTATTTTTCTCTTTGCTTTATTGCTCATTGGGAAGTGTGTCTACTCATTATATGTCCGTTTATCCCCTATTTAGTTCCGTCCATACCTGTTCACCTGTTCCTCAACTATAATTGTCATTTCCAGTTACTTACCTAGGACCACACTCTGTTTATTTATATAATCATTGAGCAATTAGAGCTGAGGCTCTATCTGTTCTGTTTTCTTTTCCTATTAATTAATTCACTCATGCATCTACTTCTCAATAAATATTCACTCAGTAGTGATCATTTACAAAATTTTGTGCAAAAATTCGGAAAGATGGGATATCTCCTCTCTCCCAGTCTCAAGGTCCTTAGGCTGCATAGGGGAGAAGCGACACAAATGGGACAGCACAGAGCAGCGTGTGCCACGTGGATGGAGTACCAGGAGTTCCCAGAGAGCGGGACATCCCTGGCTTAGGTGATTGGTCAGGAGAGGACCCTGACTGGCAAGAGACATGAAACAAGGGTGGGTCTCAGCAGGTGGACGCTCAGAGTTGGGCGGAGAAAAGTCCAGACCCAGGGGGAAAAAGAAACAAACAAAAACTATCCAGCATGATGATACAAGAAAAACCTTTTTTCTTTCTCTTACTATTGGAAGAATTTAAACTTTACCAAAACATACAGGGCAAGATACTTACTTTGAAATGAATTTTGACTCTGTACTCAACACCTTCCTTTAACACAAAAGTTTCTTTCTTGAGGGCTTCAAGGTCCCCTGTAGAAGTGGATTTAGAAAACGCTTAGTCTCAGCAGAAGGAGATACACAAGGAGATGAATGAAATTGAAGCTCCCGGGCCATTTGCCGGGCCCATCAGAGTAACATGGTCCTTATGGCCTCAACAATGCAAAGAGCATTTGAGATTAGTTCCTGCACACATACAGCTTCAAGTGTTCATTTCAACCTGAAATCATACAGGTAGCTATGAAACACGGAAGAGCTATTTATCCCCCAGGTTTGACAACTCTAAAAATATACAAGACGTTACCAGTAATGAGTTATGTATGAAAATAAGTCTTTTCTAATTGTCAATAATAAAAACAAGTGTTATCGATCATCTTAGAGGTTAAGTCTGAATTATTTTTCTATTCTTCTTTCTACTGAAGATCATATTATATATATGTGACTTAATGAAAAGATGTATAAAGAACATGTCCCTACTCCTCAAATAAAGAAATGTGAGAAAAATATTATATGGGAATATCAGCTATTTGTGTTTATAGATCTGGTAATGTTTGTGGTATTTTCTAGCTTTTAAAAATTTACTCGTTTTGGTTCCTTTTTCTAATTCTAAGTAAATATTCACTTTTGTACTTAATTTTGCATATGTTTTCTCAATTCCATACTATTTTTCTCAAGGAAAGTCACTTAAGTTATAAATGCTTCAGGGTCAGTAAAACCAGGATCTGCCCCTAATTCCCTTACCCTGGTTAGAGAGGGAATCATTCTCTGATATTCTCCCAGTGCAATCCTCTATAATTCAGGGATCAGTGGTGTGTGTGTGTGTGTGTGTGTGTGTCTGTGTGTGTGTATTTTGCACATCTCTGTCCATGTGCTTCATTGTAGAGCTGATGCAAGTATACTGTGTATCTCTCTCTCTATATATCTCTCTACTGGGATTCCCTTCAGTGGCCTCTTTGTGACAGAAGACCAAATTTGGGTTTCCTGATGATGGGAAAGGGGCAGAGACTATGTCTTTCCTACAGTATCATCAGGGCCTTCTTAGATTTCCTTAGTGCTAATTCAGGCCCCATCTTGCAAACTGACAGTTGTACTTGGTAACACTACACAATTTCGCACAGGAAGAGGTCTGAGTCCTGGTGAGAGAGACAGAGAGTTTCTCTCCTGGAGAGACGTGGGAATGTGGGGGCAGTTGAATTTGTGTGTGTTCTCTAATGACTTCAGTTGAACCGGAAGTATGTCTACTCAGCCTCTGATTTCCTCCCTCTGACAAAAAAGCCCATATAAGGTAAAGGCTGGATGCTCCTGCATGAGCGGAACCACCTTGCTGCTCAGGAGCCCTGCTTTGCTGTCTCAACAAGTCCTTTTCTGAATCTGGTAGTAAGTTTCTTTTCTCATTTGAGACCTGCCCTTAATGTCCCAGCCTCCTAGCTCTGTGGCCCTTTCCTTGTTCCTCTCAGATGCCCTTTCCCCCAACACCCACCTTCTCTCCCCTGCCTATCTCCTCAAGATCTACTTTTCAGGAAAGGTCTTGACCCTTGCTAGTAAGCTGAAGGAAAATAACAACATTGTAATTTGTACATCTTTAGTGGGGGAAGTTTTTTATTTATCAAGAATCAGAGCTTTAGGCTAAAATTGTAAGTGTTTAACAGTGGAATTCCTAGGCTTCAGATCTTAGATTGCTTCTTGCCTTCAGGTAAGTTCTACAGCTGGTGTAAGTTCAATACTTTTCCTGATGTTTTAATTGTATAAGTGTTACAATTCCAGAAGCATACAGCTTACTTATTATTATTTCCAGCAGCAGTCTTTTTACATGAATAGCTCTTTTCCTGCTATTGTGTGGAGAAAATTCTTGTAAAAAAATTCTCGTAAAAATACTTGTAAATATGACAAGTAAACATCCAATACTTATGCCCACAACCTCCTCACTTTACATAGAGAGCCAGAGGTCAGGTTTTTTATTAAGCATGGTGAATACTCTGAGAGCAATGGTGTGTGAGCTGGTCCCAGTGTACATGTGTCTGGGATTCACCTTGCTGCGGTCGTGTTTTACTGGGACAGAGACAGAGACCAAGTTTTCCCAGTGATAAGATTGGGCCCCTCCAAACAGAACAGACATGTCCACTTACCAGTGAGGTCCATGGTGATCGGTCCTGGGGCACTCTCACACACCAGGGTGAGCCGGGTGACAGTGACGTTGGGAGCAGATGGATCTACAGGATTCAAAAGGGAATGTAGGTGCAGGGAAGAGAAGTGTTTGCACAATTTCAAGTCGGGGAGAGAGAACAGAAAGAGTAAGGTGATAGTTCAATCTTGAGCAGAAACAGAAATGGAAGTGGTAGATTAGCCATATTTGGTCTTAATGGCCTTATAAATTACGGTGACGCTATTTCTCCTTCAGGCACTTGTAGGCCCATCTTCATTATCAACAGCAAACAAATCTTGAGTGGCTGTGGGTAAGTTAACTCTGCTAGCTGGGCGCTGCTCAGCTGTATCTGTGGGCAATGTCTTATTCCGCCGTTGTGTGTGTGTGGAAGAGGTGGACGGTTGGTAAGGGAGGAGAAAGAGAAAAAGAAGGAGAGAACGTGGAGGAGAGAACAGAGAGCATACAATTCTAACTGGTAGTCTGGAATTCTTTCCAAATTCTATGTGTTTTTTTTTTTGCCTGTTTCAATGCTGACTTGGGCTTTACAGCCAAAGAGGACTTAGTTACATAGTCTGAAACTTTATGCAGCACATTGAGAGTGTGCATCATGCCCTTAATCCTGGAAGCGCTGGGTACTCTCCTTTGCACCTGCTCCCAAGGAGCTGACATGTACATCTTATCTGGGACCCTCCACCTGCCCCCATCCCCATGCACACACACCTGCTACCACGGGACCATCCCCCAGGAGCGTTTTCTTGTATTTAGCTAGACTTTCGTCATCTTTGTCCATCTCCTGCAGCTCTTTGAGGGACTTCTGTGGCGGAGGCTTGTAATTGAGCTTGCCGTCCAGATCCTCGTCATCCTCCTCCAGGTGTGGTTCTGGGGCCTTTTCAGTCATTTTGATCTATTTCGTGGAGAGAGAGGGTGTTAGTCCATTAGCCCAAAGTCAGTGGATATGAAAACTGTTTGTGGGGCTGCCGTCAGCACCATCCTTGCCCTAATAGATGTCTGGAATTGTCAGTGATTTTCCAGGAGATTTTCCCCTAATTTGACCTTGTTAAATATCATGAAATAAGAATATCATGTATTTCGTTTTTTGTGTTGCATCTGTGTGTCCTGAGATGAGTATCTCTTGCTCACTGAATAAAACTGACGAGAATGAAATAACTCATTTGTGAAAAATATACCACAAGTGAAACAACATACACATGCAGTCCCGAATAATGAGCAGATAGCCTGAGTTCAGGTAGTTATAGAAATTTTCACTGTCCTCTGAATCCAGCCACCCTTGCTAAGTGCCAAAGCTCTCAGCACGCACCATCCCAGTGATGGTGGTTTCAAGACATGGGCTGAGTACTTGCTTCTTTCCATTAATTGAATCTTTCCCTGAACTCCTGCAATACCTTGAAGGCAACTCAGGCAAAGGTGTAGACCCCTACGACGCCCGTCGGACGTGCCTGAATGGTTCCCACACAACATTGCTCAAAACTCCTTGAGAGCAGGTATGAGGTTCTGTGTTTCTCTTGAATATCCCATAATACTTGAATAGTTCAGGCTTTTTTTGATAAATATCCATTATTTCATTTATTAGGTATGTCTAAACACCCTCTCTTCTTTGGAAATGACACAAAAAAGCAAAAGACCCTTTAAATTCCTCCAGACAAAATTGTAAGTATGTCATCGGTACCCTTCCATGGACCTCCCCTTTCTGAATGGTCTTCCATTAGCTCCTCCCTCCCTCTCTGGGTTTTCAGTGATCTTATGTTCTGAGGTCTCATCTGAGCAGACCCTGTAGTCTGTCTTCTTTCATCACCATCTGCAAGTATTTGCTTTGTGTTAAAACATTGAGAAGATTTTTCATAAAATTATTCACACTTAAGTGTTAATGACTGAATAATAGATTTAAAAATTATTCCTCTTAGGGCATGTATTGTCAGAGATTTTCAGAGCAGAAATGGACCTTAGAGGTGGTATATTCCAACCCCTCTTGTAATTATTGAGAAAGTTGAAACCCAGAGCTTGAGAGAATTGCCCAAATTCACGTGGCTGGAGGAGCTGCAGTGTTCTAATAAAGAGGAAGAATTCTGTACTGGAAGAATTTCAGGGCCTGTGGCTGGCAGCAATGGAGTTATTTGGGGAAACATGAAAGATATTTGGGCAAGGAGATAACTGCCTGCATTCCTTCAGTTCTACCTTGAGGATAGCTCTCTTCCCTGCCTGTGGGTAAAGGCTTCATTGCTCCTAAGTGACACAACTCTAACCCAATAACTTGCACATCTCATTCTGAGTGACTCAGCAAACCTCTATACAGCCCCCTGAGAGTGAAGCTATCTCTGGCCAAAATCAGTTGTGGTTTCGAATTTCAGTGTCGCTGTCATTGCCAACAGGAAGAAAAATAATTTGTAAGTGAAGTCAGACAAAAGCAACTTAAACAGAACAACAACAAAAAAAAAAAAAAAAAAGAAAGAAAACGAAATGAAAAAAAAAATCTCTTGGTTTATCAATCTTCCAGCAAATTAACAAGCCAAACACTACGAGCTTGATCAATCCTGAAACAGCGTTGCAATCCGCAGGTCCACTTCCTGTGCAGGAAGGAAACATGCAGGCCTGTTGCTATGGCAACTCTTGCCTCAGCTGAAGATACAGCACCACTCAAAGCTGAGTCTCTATAGAGAACAGCTCAACAAACATAGTGACTAACTCAGCTTGTGTTCCAAATAACATGCTGGGAAAGTGAATGAGCTGGTTAGAGAAACAATGAGGGATGCGATCAGTGGGGGTTGTAGGTCAAACTACCCTAGTGGGTAGTAGAAGGTCAACCATAAAGAGGCCAATGCAGAGCAATCCTGGTCAAGACTAATCAGATGAGGCAGTCTGTCCTCTGGTGACACCCAGGAGCTTGAGTAGGTACTCTGGGTTGAGGTCACACAACAACCCTGTGGGTGGAGCATCAGGAGGGCTATCCACAGATGAGGGACCCTTGGCCCCATGGACAGGCCTTTCTGGGGTAGATCACTTCCTTCTAACAAGTCATCTGCTAAAAGTCTGCCCATCAGATGACATCGAACCCAGCCACTAACCAGCTTGAGGTGATTCCAATAACCTGTAGGGAATAATCAAATCTCAATTTTGGAAGGAGAATGAAAAAGAGGGAGATTGAGAGGAAAAATATGGCCTACGACAGGATTTGACAACCCCTAACTGTTTGATCATTGGGAAATCAATTTATCTGTTATCTAGATCTTGATCTTATTAGTAAATCCAAGACTTAATGTCAGTTCAGAATTTCCTCGATTCATTGGAAACAGGTACAATAATTGCTCCATAAAAATAAGACACAAATTTATTTGAAGATATTGAACAATAGAGGATAATGTGGGATTACCAAATGAAATTGCTATAGTCTAAATGAGAAAATTCAGGACCACATTAAGATATTCGGGTCTAATTATATAGCATAAGAAAGAGAGATGAGGCCAGATGACCCTCAAATCAGCTCACTATGGAAAGCTGATTAGAAAATGGTGAAAATGTAATAATACAGCAAATAAAGGACTGATAAAGCGGTTCTCAAAGAAACCCCTCTAAAGCAAAAGTAAGGTCACAAATATTTGGCGAGCACCTAATATTTACAGGACACTGTGCACACAGTGAATTTTTCACTCTCCAAGCTAGAGAAGGGGCTGGAGGATGGAAAGCCATCCATAAAAGGCCCAGTCACTTTGATGGATGATTCTTAGTCTTTTTGGAGATTACAGTTGTTGATAAAAATCATGGCCTTTATAAAAGGAAAAAAAGGAATAAGCCCATGAAATTGTGCATGCAATCCAGGGGTTCATAGACTTTACTGAAGTCCCAGATTAGGAAGGTGACCTTGAAACTGTGACTTCTTAGAAACATGAAGCAGAGAGTTGAGTGTTGAAGAGGAAGCTCACTTCTTTCTCAGGCCTGGCCAGATCAAAGACACTGCTTAGCGTCGGGCTGAGGATCATGTCTATCAACCCAAAATGTTGGGTATGTAGAATCAGAAGGAGGTAATGTCTGTATCTGAGGGAGGCTGACCACAAAGCTCACAGAGGAGCCAGGAGCCAGGTACACTGGGAGCTTCTTTCTTTAGGAGAAGAGTTCTATGGTTAATCTACTTGATTTTGGATAATTATCTCTTCATTGAACTAAGCCTCATTATGCATAAGTTTCAGTTCTGGCTTTCCTACTAATTAGCTGTGACTCTCTGAGCAAATGTTTCAACTACTGTGGATCTTACTTTCCTCATTTGAAGGTCTAGGGGTTAGAGCAGATTATCTCTTGGTGTTTTCTTTACTGAGGCCCCTACTGCGTATTTCTCCTGACCTGCAGTCATGTGTCAGCTAGGCTGCATTCAGCTACCTTATTTCACTTGTGTATATAAGAGATTTTCTATCTCTGTTTTATTATTTCAAATTTACACAAATTCCCAAAAGATGCTGAATTTTTACTGCACAATTCATCCTTAGGGAACCTCAGATTCTCCCAAGCCTCAGCCAGCAATGGTTTCCCCAACTGTATGTCTGTATGTGTGTGTATTTAACCACACTATCAGTTTTCTCTTTTTATCCATTTTATGGGTATTGCTGAAGTGAGGAAAGGAATTTCCTGGAAATTCTATAGACTACTTTCTATAGTCTCATTGTCTAAGAACAGCTGGTCTTATTATTGATGGTAATAATTATAATAGTTATTATACGAGTGCTAGATGAAGATAATCTCATTGAATCCTCCCCACAATAGTAAGGGTGGGCATCACCATCATTCTCTTCTACAAATCAGGCATCTAGAGCTCAGGTAAGGAACTTGTCCATGAAGACCTATTGTGTAAGGGGCAGAATTCGTATTTGAACCCAGGCTGTTTGACTTTAAGGCAACAGGCTCTGTTGCTTCAGTTGTCTTTATTAAGGAGTAACAGTGAAATTATAGAACTCATTAGTCATCTTGGGAATCTGCTCAGAGGGTGCTCTGCAAAACTCTGCATGCTTTAACAAGGCAGGAACTGTCATATAAAGAGCATTCCAGTGCGACTCTGCCCGTGACACCTTGTGCAAGTAGTTGAACCTCTGCGCTCTGGATCCATCCTTTGCAAAGTGAAATCATTGCCTTAGGCGATCTCTGGGGACCCTTAATTCAGTGACCCTAATGAGCCTTAATTTAAAGAGGACTGTAAAATGAGAAAGGGAAAGAGGAAGTGGAGGTGGGGTGGTAGAGAGTGTAGCCCATCAGCATAGAAAGTTCTGGTTGGTTTTTTCTTGCCTTCCTCTGCAGCTCACCCATTTTGAACAGAGAAAATTTGTTCTATCTGTTGGTTTCTTTGTCTGTTGCTTTTGACTTTGATTCCTTACACAGTAAAAGTGAAATGGAGAATTAACAATTATATATTCAATGAGGTTAACGTGGACTCTGTCAGGCCTCAAAGCACACATTTTTTTTTTCATGTACTCACTACACCAGTTATCTCTCTTTTCTGCTTCACAGATGTATTTTTACAGTGGACACATCATGTTTGCTCTTCAGTGAAATAAGGTCAAGCATTGGATATGCTGAGGTGAACTCAATCTTCTCAGGCTCCATTAAAATGCCAAATTAAATTAGGGTGGTTCAGGAGTATGGCATAGCCAAAAGAGGTATTTTCACCTGCAAATTGACTCAAGTTTCCAAGACCTGGAAAGTGAAATACTCTTAACAAGTTACACTGATCTCAAGATAGAGCACATTGGTCTGTTTTATTAGTGCATTTCCAGGTAAGGGGAGGGCAAGAAGAGATGAAACTCCTGAGTTTAGATTAAACAAATCACCTGGTTAATTGAGAGAAAAAGGACCTACATGCCTACTGGAACATGGACTTTGAACATGGATTTAAAAGGTGGCTCTGTATTGACTTACAGGATCTACACAAGATATTAACTTACCACGCCCAAGATTTTCCACTAGTCATGTGGGAATAATAATCTCTTTACGAGGTTGAAGAGTTGGAGAAAACATATGAAACATTCTAGGACTATCCTAGCCAATAGGAGGTGACCAGTGCCTATCCCTTCTCTTCCTCTTCTCCCTTCCCTGCAATGCCGTTTTGTTGCAAGCCGTTTTGTTGAAGAGAAGTAACTGACTGCCTAGGCACCACATGCTTTCCCCTGGGATCTGCAGTGTTGAAAACGTCCCCTCCTTCCTCTTTAAAAATAGATTTTGTTTCTTTGAGGAATACAGAAGAGACATGATGTTCTGGGAACTGCAAGGACTGTTTATGAACCGATCAGTCTTAAAATGGAACTGTCACTATTATATGTCTTTTAAAAACTTCCATGGGAGCCATTTAATTTTAGATTTTATTTATTGCTTCCTTTCATAATTGAAGCCAGAGGGCCCTCTGTGAGTGATAAGAAATGATAGCTAAACAGGCACAGCGCCTGGAGAGAATTCCCTCTGGCTCTGGAGCAAAATAGTGTGGAGACTTAATTCATGATCAAGCACCTCCAAGTACAGGCCTGGATATCAGATACAAGAGGTAGAGATGAGAGAGGAAGAGAGAGAAATGTGGAAGTACTAGAAGCAGGCAGGGGATTTCCTTCAGAGAAGTGACTGTAATGAGAATCAGCATTCTCTGTCACCCTGCCATCTCCACTCCCTGCTGACCAGGATATATCCTACTTTCTCCAGGTCTGGGGCTGCAGCTCTAGAGCAGATGATGGAGAGTTAGCCATCTCAGGAGCACAGCCGGTATTTCAGAGCTGGTTAAGGATTTGCATCTGCCTGGTGATTTGGCACATCCAGGGAGTCCAGGTTTATCCCTCAGGACACTTAGAGGTCATCTTTGTCCTGGAGTCCTCCCCAGGGATTCATTATTCCCTAGAAACATGGAGGGCTTGCTGCTTCTGGGGTTCCTCCGGGCTGCTGTCTACCAACTCAGCCCCGTGAACATGTACGAAACTGCAAAGCTGGGTGAGAAGAATCAACCCAGTACTGAGAGGAGAGCCTTGTCATATACAATAAATATTAAAATTAATCCAGCGGAGGGTACAAATTACTAGAAGCAGAATTCTTTAGCATTTCCCTGGTGAGAGACACTGTCATCATATCCTGCCCGTGCATTCATAATGAACTTTTCTGAGCCATATTCATATGCAAAAGGAGAAAACTCAGTGAATCCATAAAGTTTTCTGAGTGTCTACTGTGTGAAGAAGTCATGTGTACAAAATACGCATATGTATTTAAAATTATCCTGAAAGAAAACTGCACCAAGGGAGCCATTATTAGGCAAAAGAGTATGCCGAAACAACTCAGTACATTCACAGAAGGTTTAAACTAAGCATGAAAAAGTAAAGACAATTTTTATGATCCTTCGTGCTTGGAATATCAGCCCCATTAAGAAAGCTCAAGTGAATTTTTAACAGCTATGGCTGTGGAAACCAGAGTGTCACACAGCACAAAGCAATTCAATAAGGGGTTTGTACAGGTAAACTTTGTTGAAGTTTGGGGAATGACAGGTGACCCATCTCTGGGTTTGCCAGTGTGAATCTAATCCAGGATCCTGGGTACCGATAATCGTGACCTAGGAACAAAGATGCTCAGAATGTGGAATTAAAGAAAATTCCTCCTATGGGATATTTCCTACATGTCATTCTGAGGCTTTTAAACCGTTGTTTCTTTTTTGTCACTTCAGGTAAATTATTAACACTTCTGAGCCTTACTGTCTTCCCCATGCCCTCTCAGGATTCAAATGTGAAAGTTTCTAACACCAGGCCTGGCACAGAGGCGGCACTAAACAGATGGTGGCTCTTTTTCTCTGTCTATCTCTTGCTGCTCCCCGGTCCTCCTCTCTTCCTGCTTGCTGGAGTCTATAATTGTGCTCCCAAGAACTGGCCCGGGCCCTCATCTTTCCATCGGAATGACCACTGTGCTGAGCTTCCACTAGAAACAGAACCTGACGTTGCGCAGAGCATACTTCCCTAGGGACGAACTCCTGCTCTCCCAAACAAGGAGGGACCGCCCCAGTGCCGGGAAGCTGTCAGCCAGTTTTTGTTCAGCTGTGACAGATACTCCACATGTGCAGCGTGAGTGGAGAATAAACTGTGCTCTCCGAATTCCACACATCTCACGGAAGAGTAAGATGAGCTTGTTACTCTGTTCATGTCACGTTTGGATTTGGGAAGGTTATTTGCCTGTACGTTTAACAAAACAAAGCAACGGCCAGGGTAAATGGTGCCTGCCTCTGACTGCACCCTCCCCCGGGCCCAGGCCAACACAGACCTCTTGGTATTCCTGGTGAGGGTCCAACAGGCTAACCCTGATTTCGGAGCTCTGGGTCTCTACGTGAAGGGGCGACTGTGGTCCTCCAGGCGAGAGCAGCCTGTCTTACCCCACTTTGCAAGAAAGTGTTCATCAGACCCATGCCACCATCACCTTAAGCCTAGAGCTTAATTACAGACTATGTTTATACAACCCGCTGGCTGAGGTGTCCTTTTAAAGGGAGAAAATATTTCAGATCATGCCTAAGGCACTTCTAATGGCCACCAAATCCAGACCTTGACGTTTTGAAGGTCTACAAGCCAGGTGTCCTAGCTGGGCCCATTTGGGTTTTTTCTAGAACCTGTCTCTTAATAAATTATCTGGCCTTCCGTGTTTGCTTTCAGTTATCTCAGATGTAAAGATATTCTTTGGCAACACAGCTATCTTCTGCCCATATACCTGCAGGAATTCAATACACATTTTTTGTTAGTGGTAGAAATTCGGTGTGACTTACGAGTGTATAGCAATGTGTTCTACTCTGCTTCCCTCTCCATCAGCCATTGTACTCTAAGGGAGGATTTTTATTATGCGTTTCTCTTATAACACCAGAAAATTCTTTAGTGGACAATACTTTAATATTTGACAGCTTTAAGCCTTTTTTTTCTTTTCAACCAGTCTCTTTAGTCCTTCTTAAAAACAGGAAATCACACATCTCCACCCCAGCACCAAACCACCACCTACCACATCAATTTGGATCTACAGTCTTTTTTTCTTCTGAGCTTGGCCAGATGCTTGCTTCTACCTTGGAGGAAACCCCCCCAGGCACTCCGCAGTAGCTACATCCATGGTCCTTTTCCAGGACATTCAGGGTTCATCTCCTGGGCTGCTGTGCACTCTCCCCTCCCTCACCGAGCTGTCTCCCCTGAGTCACTGCAACCATTCCTCTCCCTGACTTCCTCTTCTTTGCAGAGTCACTCTAGCAGCCTCCTTAGTACTTTGTTAGAATCATAAAGTTTGCTGTAAAGAGGAACTACCCCTCCAAGGAAAGAAATAAACTGTAGAGTGCCATAGTCCACTTGAGAGACTTCCTACATTTCTCTGTGCCCACCTGTAGCCTCCCCAACCCCAGGGTGTTTCAACTTACATTCAGTGGTTCCCGTCTCTCTCTGGGGTGCCTCTGTCTCTCAACTCTGACTTCTGAGTACTGGCAGTTAGAACAGGAAGGAAGTTAGTGAGAAAAAAAAATGTTTCAAACCTACTAGAAGAGGAAACTCTGGGCTGTCTCAAATCCTGTTCCTTTGCATGCATATCTCTTGATCAGCTAATTCAGAGCTGCATTCTTGTCAATTAATGGCAAGGGAGCTTGACTGCCCATGAAATGGATATGCATGGGTGTTTATGAAAGGGTATCAGCACCATGAATGACTGTGCGGATGTGTCTAAAAATCAAGTCATTTCAGTTCATGAGCTCACTGAGGCAAGTAGCCTTAAACCAGTAGCAATAAATTCATATAGGCTTTACTTTAGCTCACTAACTTTTGCTCCTATGTGGTCTCTACCAAGCTTCTTTATCAGGCAGATATGTTGAATGTTTGCTAGCAGTGAATGCAGAGTGGTAAGAAATCATGAATGTTAACTGCATATACTTGACCTTAAATTAAAAAAATTTTTCCTCCAACAGATCTCTGGAGTTTTGTTGTTTATAATTTTTAAATGTTGCTTTGTGCTACAGCACAATCAAATGTTGTTTGTCATAGTTTTCACTAATTTTTCTGTTTTTAAAAAAGTAAAGCATTGCTTTTGATTAAATCTAGGAATGCAGATTACAAAAATAAAGTAAAACTTTGGGAATTCATAGTCTTCTAACTCAGAATTCATAAGAATTTAACAAGTGCTAAAATTGACTGCACCATATTTGAGGAAATGGTTTGTGAAGGAATTTAAATGGGAACAAGTTGCAGAGGACATATTTAACCATTTGAGGGAACAGTTTTTAAGCATTCAAGCCACACTCTATACATTTCCATAGCTGCTGCCAATAATGAAGGGTTATTTATACTAGTGTTTAAATATTCAGTATTTACATTGTTTTGATATGTTTAGGGCTCACTAATCAAGCAAATATATTTGGAGAAACTGACATTTATTTTGTTATCATTTAATGTACTACATTTTGTTCACTTCATTTTGTAAATTGATATCACTGGGTGTATGCTTAGTCAATGGAAGTGAAACAGTGCAGGAGAGAGTGGTCATTTGGTGGGAGAAAAGAGATTAATCTAGAAAAACATAAAAAAAACCAGTATATAATTAAAATTAACAAAAGTCCTAAAACCAAACTTAAGCTATACATTTCAAAATGATGTAGATGGATGATAGCCCTTGATATACAATACAGTATCTGAGTTATAAATAAAAGCAAATATTAATTTACACAGGGACAGTGAATTTTGTACTCAGTACTCTCAACAGGATGCACATTTCTCCTCTCAACAACATTTGCGAGCACCTCTTTTCTTCCAGGTACTGTTCTGGTTATGTGATACAACAGTAGACAACAGGCAAAATCATTGCTCTTTTGTGGAACTTATGTTCTAGGGGAGACAGACAATTAAATAATAACATAGATAGAATAAATTATATAGAACAAGAAAGACTTAAAACTGGGGCATGGTAGATTCATGGTCTCTATGAGTGAAGTGAAACCTGTTTCTCATACTATTAGGGGAGAGACATTGCTAGTCAAACAGGGCGGTTTTTTTTTTTCTGCTAAGCCCAGTGTGTCCTCACAATTTATCTTAATGCACTGCTTTAGGCACAGACGTCAGAAGGTATGGAAGCCCCTAAAAGATGTCTGTAAAGATCAATGTGTGTGTGTCATAGGTGTGCCTTCATTGGGGGAGGACAGCATTCATAACTTTCACCAAATTCTCAAAGGGGTCCACAACCTTCAAAGGATTGAGAATTGTTGATTGAGAGCTTCTGCTTGATGATATAATGATGGGCTTTCAGTAAGCTGGAGGACAATGGCCACTTTCTCCTAAAATATCCTCTGGTATCACAATCAGGGTAGGGATCTACATGAAATTCCCATTTCTTATTTTTATCACAGTTCATTATTCACATGTATTTATCAGATGGCAAAACTGAGATTAAGAGACTTCTTGAAGAGGTCTGAGATGGGAGGTACTGCCTCTAGCCCATGCTGACAAAAATGTGCTATGTCCATTCCCCATATCTAAGCTTTTGCACATGTAAGAAAATGCCCATCATGACACTAAGAATGCTCTTACTCTAAGGACCTTAGCCCTGTAATGCCAAATAAAGTCAACAGAACTTGGAAACCTGCGTAGGAATTTCCAGAAAAATGATCAAACCTTTGCAGTACCTTCTAACTTTTCTTTATTGTTATGAAGATGCAGCTGAGAGGTAAGTTCTAGGCATATCCTCCACCCGGTGGTATCTTTGCGCCTGAAAAAGTGACAAATGACTGCAGACTGTTAAGACTTCCCCTTTTTGCACAGACATATTTCTCTGAGGCCAAATATATCAGCTTTTCCTGTTATGTACTTTCACTGGCATGTTTAAGACCTCTTTGCTTAGTCCAAGGTCCTGTTTTTTTCTGAAAGTTTATAGTTTTACATTTAAAAAATAAGTCTGTGATACATTTTGAGCTGGTTTTTATACACAATACAAGGGTTAGGTGTGGAATTTTAGGCCATCAAATGTGAGGTTTAGGTTAAGCGTTATTTTTTCTTGGATGTACATGGACAAAATATCCATGCTTAGCATCATTTATTCATGCTCCAGATGTTCATTATCCAACCCATTTCTTGAACAGTCTATCCTTCCTCCATTGAATTGCTTTTGCACCTTTGTCAAAAATTACTTGGGCATATTATGTGAGTCTGTATCTGGGTTCTCTACTCTGTTTCATTGAGCTGTGTGTCTATCCCTCTGTCAATAACATACTGTCTTGACTACTGTAGCCATATAGTAAGCCTTAACATTAGGAAAACGAACCTCCTTCTCTACTTTCTTGTTTTTCAAAATTGTTTTGGCTATTCTAGTGCTTTCTGCTTCCATAGAAATTTTAGAATAAACTTATCTATGTCTGCAGAAAACCTTGCTGGAATTTTTATAGGAATTGCAATAAGCATAGATCATTTTAGGGAGAATTGGTATCTTTACTATGTTGAGTCTTCCAACCCATAAACATGGTATGTTTCTTCAACTGTTTAGGTCTGCTTTGATTTCTTTTTAATCACATTTTCTAGTTTTCATCATATAAAAACAAATCTTGTGAATGTTTTATTAAATTTACACCTAGGTATTTCATTTTCTTTAGAGCAATCTTAAATGACAGTAGTTTTAAAATTTCAGTTTCCACTTGTTCATTGTTATGTCTAAATATAATTGATTTTGGTATTGATCTAGCATTCTTTAACCTTTCTGAACTCACTTATTAGTTATAGGAGGTTTTTTAAAATGTAGATTCCTTAGGATTTCTAGGTAGACAATCATGTCACCTGTAAGAAGAAATAGTTTTATTTCTTCTTTCCCGATTTATATGCTTTTTTTTTTTCATGCCTAATTGCGTTGGCCAGAAGTTTCAGTGCCATGTTGAATTAAGAGTAACAGGGCACCTAGTTAGGATTTTTTTCCCCCTGAACTACCATGGCAAGAATCTAGTAATATATGTAATTATTAAGTCACTATGTTGTATATCTGAAACCAATACGTCAACTTTATTCCAATAAAAAATAACAAAGAAAGAGTAATGAGAACAGACATCTTTCATCTGTTCCTGATCTTAAAGGAAAAGCATTTAGTCTTTCATAGTTAAGTATGATGTTAATGGTAGATTTTTTTATAGATGCTTTTATGAGTTCCCCTCTGTTTCTAGTTTGTTGACAGTTATCATGAATGTGTTCTAGATTTTGCTGAACACTTTTTCTGCATCAACTAAAATAGTCATATGATTTTTCTTCTTTAGTCCACTGATACAGTGCACTATTTGACTGAGTTTTGAATGTCAGACAAGGCTTTCATGTATGGAATAAATCCCACTTGATCATGGTGCATTATTATTTTTATATATTGCTGTGTTTGATTTGCTAATATTTTACTAAAGGGTTTTTATACCTAAATTCATGAGAAAGATTGGTCAGTATTTTTCCTTTTTACTGTCTTTGGTTTGGTGTTAAAAAATTTCATGAGGGTAAAATTGGCATCATTAAATGAGTTGGGAACTGTTCCCTCGTCTCTATTTTCTGAAAGAGAGTATTGTATTTTCAACTAATACATTATTTGTTTTAAGATTAACAGTGTTGTTCTGAAGAATCCACAAACATGGTAGGATATTAAGGGAAGAAGAGGCCAGCTTTGTACATTTCTCCTTACATTTAGTTGTTCTTCTCTGGAGTCTACTGTGCATTTACCAGTGGGAATCTCATTCTTGAAGATTCCAAATGTGGAGGAAATGTGTCTTTAATGTGTATCTTCCTACTCACTGGTATTTTAAGAAACACTGAAGTAAGATTAGAGATTAGCACTTATGAAAGCAGCTTATAGCACAGCTAAAATTTTAATTACTTTCTAATTACCTAATACCTGCCTTTGAACTCTTTTCCTATGTATAATTACTAATACTTTCCCATCTGTCCAAAAGAATCATGAACCATGGGTTATAGAGCTATGGAACATGACTTCTTTTTTTAAAAGCATTTTATGATGTTTAGTTTTAAAATTTGCATATAGTGAAACCAGCTCCCTGTGGCATATAGTTCTATGGGCTTTAACAAATGCATAGAGTGGTTGATCTGCCTAACAATTAAGGAACCAAATAATTCCATCACTTTCAAATATCCCTTGGATTTTTTCTTCATCATCAACTCTTCTCAACTCCTGGCAACCACTGCTCTATTCTCCAATGTCACAGCTTTCCCTTTTCTAGAATGTCATAAATGAACTCAAGCTGTATACAGCCTTCTGACTCTGGATTCTCTCACTTAATAAAATGTATTTAATATTCATCTGTTTCATTATATCAATAATTCTTCTTTTTTGTTTTTCTTTTTTTCCAACAAGATTTCTACTGGCTTTATTTCTTGTGTCTGTGAAATCTTAAGAGTGACCACATGACCAAAGTTCTTCCAGAAAAATTCCTTAGTCATTGATCACCTTCTGTGGAGCCATGTAACCCCATTGGTAGATAAAATCAGAGATAGACAACTGACAGAAAGTCAGCTATCACGAGACTAACTGGTGACCAATGAACTGACCTGGTAGAAGAGCTCTGTTCAACAGTCAGTATGTAATCACTGCTGATTGGCCGGGTTACTCAAATCTTCTAAGACCCTGGCAGCAGGAGTAATAGAGACAGAATCGGAAAGAGAAGCCACATAAAACAGGGAGCATTCACTGAAGATACAAGAAGACCAGATCTTCAGAACTTCACAGTGTCTTGGACAATGTTTCAATCTCCACAAAACCTTGCTGAGGGCAGCTGAAGTCCCTGTTTTTCATACCTCCCCTTGTATCATGTAATTTTGCTTTCTACATAGTCCCTTCTTTCTAGATGTTCAAAAATTCTTTTTTTTTTTTTTTTATCATTTCCTTTCTGTTTCAAGAACTTCCTTTATCTTTTTTTAGGTTAATCTTATGTTACTAGATTCTCTTAGTCTTCCTTTTGTCTGGGGATGCCTTTATTTCCTTTCATTCCTTAGGATAAATTCACTTGATACAGAATTTAGAGTTGATAATTTCTTTTCTAGGACTTGAAAAATGTTGTGCCACTTACCCCATGGTTTCTGATGAGAAATCTTCTGTCATTCGAATTGTTTTTTCCTATAGGTAAGGTGGTATTTCTTTCATTGCTTACAATTTTTTTCTTTAGTTTCCTGAAGTTTGGTGATGACGGTTTTGGCATAGATTTCTTTGGTGTTGTCCTACTGGGTTTGCTAGTTTCTCAATTCCATAGGCATATATCATTCACCAAATTTGGGAAATTTTCAGCAGTTATTTCTTCAAGTCCTTTTCAGCCTCGCTCTTTTCTCATTTCTTTCTAGAACTTTGATGACACGAATATTAGATCTTTTAGTTTCACGGGTCTCTGAGGGTCTGTTGGTTTTTGGGGATCTATTTTATCTTTTGTTCAGATGGGTAATTTTTATTATTCTGCTTTTAAGTTTACTGATTCTTTCTTCTTTCCTTTTCATTCTGTTGTTGAGCCCATCCACCGAGCATTTTATATTAGTTAATGTAGTATATTTTGTTAGTTTTGTTAATTACTGTATTTATGTTAGTGTGCTATACTTTTGCAGCTGTTTTTGTTAGTTATTTGTATTTTTTTTATTATGTTAGTTATTGTGCTGAATTGTAATTTTCATTTTGTTCTTCTTCAGATACCTTGTTATTACTGGATGGTGGGGAAAATTCAGATCCTCGCTTGGCCTCCTCTGAGACCACTCTGTTAGGAAGGAAGAGCAGTGCCTCCTTATCACTGATTGGAGGTGAAAGTCTAGGATCCTCTTGTGGCCTTCTCTGATACTACCCACGTGGGAGTGGGTTAGGGCTACCTCATTATAGCTGAACCAGGATGGAAGTCTCCCTACTCAGCCTTTGCTGATGGAGGTGAGGTTGACTATATACTTTTTCCATAATGCTGGGTTTGTTTCCATGGTCTAGGGTGGTTTTGTCTAAATATTCTCTGCCTTACTAGATTGCATCCTTCCAGGTCATTTGTCTAGAGAAAGCAGGCCTTTTGAGAGGATTTGTTTTGTTTTGTTTTGTTTGCTCTTGTGTGTTTGGATGGCTACCTTCTCCTACATCCAGTTCAGGATATCCAAAGCAAAAAGAAAACCCAGAGAACTTTTTGCCATTACATATGAAGGAACTGAGACTTGAAAAGGTATCAGTCTTGCACATAGAAGAGATTGTGGTCAAACCAAGCCTACACATGAGTCTAATTCAGTGCTTCTCAAACATTAACGTGCCAACAAATCACCTTAGTACTTTGCTAAAATTCAGCTTCTGATTCAGCAAGTCTACAGCAGACCCAACATCCTGCTTTTCTAACAAATACCTAAATGGTGCTAATGCTGTTATACTTTGAGTAGCAACATTCTAGAACACACAGCTTATTGCTATTTCTACTGCCTTCACCAAAGACATAGAGAATGTGTGAGGGTTTGACAGATCAGCATCTAAATATTCATGTGCCTGGTGTGTAGGACTAGAGGGAGATTTGAATGGTAATGGGGAACACAGAAGTGGGGGTGGAGAGACCCATCCAGGGACCATGTACTCTGCTGGCTCTGGAAGGTGTTTGCTGCCTTCAAACTACTCTAATTTTGGTAAAAACCATAGGAACGTTTGTCAACAAAACAAAAAAACCTTAAGCCATTTAGCTGCTGTGTAATCTGCTTGGGGCTATAGATTAAGAATCTTTCCCTGCCTAGGAAGGATAAATTGACCTTCTGTCTCTATAATCTTATGGAGTGCAATTCTCTAACAGGTAACAGTTTGGGAAAGGCACCCTCTCATTCACTGGCAAAGCATGAATGACTAGGAGCACATGCCCCTTGGTCCATGTCTGCTCTGCTGTATAGTAGAAATACAGCCAACAATCTAAGGTGTGCCCAGATTTGGGGCTTGCTTCTGGCTCCACTACTATATATGCAGTCCAGAAAAAAAAAATCACTTAATTTCTTGATGATAAACTTGTCAAAAAAGCTTAATGATACTGCCATATGAGGGTAAAGTCTACTTAAAACTGCATAAAGTGATGTATAAATTAATACTAGTGGCTTAATTCAATTGGAAGACTGAAGCCAAGTGCCCCAGTGGATTGGCTTGCAGCCTGGACCCTATACCTTGAAGCCTCTAGGCATGGACGATCGATCAAGCAATTTGCCAACAGATGCCATCAGTTAACAGTTCCCAGATATCATTTGGGATCTTTCTCTGTCATGTATCACTGCATTTTACGTTATTCTTGATTTGTGATTCCAACTGCCTGAGGAAATATATGCAATACAGTTAGGGAGAGATAGTTTATATTTCTCAGTGTCACTGCTCATATTATCAATGTCCCCACGGTGGCAGGGGGCACTATGGCTCACTCTCTTCGTTCCAGTTCCCTAGAGTCCTATAAGAATTATGACATGGGGTATGTGTGTGTGTGTGTGTGTGAGAGAGAGAGAGAGAGAGAGAGAGAGAGAGAGAGAGAGAGAGGTGTGCATGTTGCATGTGTGTTTCAGGGAAAGGGAAGGAATGGGGGGCAGCAAGGGCTAAAGATGGGAATGTAGGAGGGCAAAAGACACTGAATCACAAACTTCACACAGGCTGTAGTGTTTGTGTGTGTTTGTGAATTCAGTGCCTATTTATTGACAGGAGAGAGCCCACATCTTTCTTGTCAGAGTATCCAATTCTCAGAAAACTGCTCAGCTGTCCTAGTCTCACCCCATGTCCTTCCATCTTCTTTGCGCTTGGGTTGGTGCTCTAAGCTTATGACGGGGGGATTACGGAGCTTGAGGCAAGTCAGGATGCAAAGACCCTTTATTCATCTACTGTGAAGAAGACGGCTGGACAGCTTATAGGAGCACCATTCAACTCTGAGTATTTCTCAATATCTGGTGAGTTTAAGGAGATGAATAGAAGGGCTTTTGGGGGTGAGGCTTGATCTGGCTCTGAAACAAAGAAATGGAAGAAGAGAACACACTGAACCTGGGGGTCTGGACTGGGGCTGGGAATGGAAATGAGAAAACATGAAGGATCGCATCCAAACTTTCTTCCAATGCCATGTGGCAAGTTTACGAGCAAAACGGGATTATTACACGGTCACTGCAAACCTTGATTACTAAATTCATTTAGAAGGAACCCCAAACTGATCCTCCCTTTTTGTGGCTCCATAGCAAACAGTTTTCTGGGAAAGGAGAGGTCTAGGGCACCGAATGACCACAGAGCAAACAGTTCTTTACGCCCACGATGGGCTTGACAAGTTGGCCCAGGCATCCGGAGGCTGCCCAGAGCGTGGGGATGGGGAGAAAGCCGAGGGCAACCTGGGGATGACGGCAGGGCAGCGCGGGTGGCTCAGCCTGCCCTCTGGGGTTCGCGTGTTTGCTCCAGTCTGAAGCAAGGTACCCGCTAGATTTTTGTTTTTGTTTTTCATGGCTTCGGTTTGGGTCTCCTTGGCTCTCCAAAGTATTTGATTCTCTCTGTGTCAGCAGGACCCTGGGGACGTTTTTGCGCCCAGCCCCATCAGCAGGGGAAACTGCTCTTATACTCACCGCCTCCCCATCCCCTCTTTGTCCATCAACAGTAAAATCGTCTGTCTGCTCGTGTCTTTGCTGAGAAAGCAGGACCTGGAAGTGTGGGCTGGTAGCAGCAGAATGAGAGAGGCTGCCTCCAGAACCTCCTGAAACTGCTCGTTCTTAGCTGGAATTCAGGAAGCTCGTTCGTGTAGTTTTCCCCTGGCTGAGCTCGGCTGTCTTGTCTAAGGCAACACGGGCCCGGTTCCCTACAAAACTGGGACTTGAAATTATTACCTTGCCGAATCCACCACCTCTTTCTGTGGAAGAGTTTGTAATCTTCACAAGGAGAAGGGCTAATGTTGCTTTAAACATTCTGCCTCAGAAAGGAACGGGCTACTTGACACTTTGGGAGGCAAAAATGTGAAACATCCTCCAATAGTGAAAATCAAGTCTGATACTAGAGTCAGGATTATTCAGTTCCAGGGCGCCCTTGGAATTCCTAGGAAATCATGGTCAGGGTAAGTTTGGCCTTTGGTCTTATCTGCGGCTGACAGGACTGATTTCCAAGGCTGGAAAGACTCATCTTTGTTCTGCTCCTTCCAAAGCTTTAACGGGAAGAACTGGAGGGTGAACCTGTGGCAGAAACCCTCTAGGGACTGATAAATGCTCCTAGGCACTCACAAATGAGATATGGTACATGAAATGCACAGGAAACATAATAACAATTATTATCCATAGTGCAAATCCTGACGGCCATGAGGGCCCAGGGATTAGCCAGGCGATGAATATGTAACTCTTTCTGAGAAGAATTCTTTTACAGAATGCGTCACACTTAGAGTTAGACATGAACTCCCACCAGGCTTAGAGGTACAGCTTCAAAATTACATAAACATGCAAAGAAATCTTGTCAGAAAAGAGGGGAAGTGTAGTCAGGGGAAGATGGATTTCAAGTATGATTTTTAAGTCCTTTGGTGTCACTGTTAGTGCTGTGAAACGACCCAAGGCTTCCATAGGCAGACTTTTGAGACCATGAGTCAATTAATAGTTGGGGCATTTGAGGCGTGCAGAGGGAGATGCAGCCAGTGTTGGTGGCAGTCGCCTCTCTGGGTCATGACAGGGGCTCTTCAGTAGTTGGCCCGGGAGATGGGGTGCAGGGAGTCAGATGAGCCTGAGTCACAGCTACGGACCTGTTTGCCCGGCTGCCTCTACTTCCAGGAGCTCTAGAACCGTCACTCTTTTGTGAGCCCCTCGCACCAAACACTCTATTTACGTTATCCCACTTAGAGTTGCTAGGTAAAATAGAAGATGCCTAATTAAATTTGAACTTCAGATAAATAATAGGTAATTTTTTCAAGTATAACTATGTACCATGAAATATTTGGGATATACTTACACTAAAAAAAAATCACTTGTTTATCTGATATTCAAATTTCACTGGGGGTCCCAGATTTTTATTTGCTAAATCCTAGTAGTTAGCTCTCCAGATGACAGAAAGGAACGTTTGTGACTCCTTACTGCTTTGAAAGAATAGGGAAGTCCAAAACACAATCTGAGAGAAATTCTCTAGTTTTCCTGCGTGGCTTTGTCAGAACCAGGATGTGTCAGTTACTGAGAATACGTCTGCCTTTGGCAGCTCCCCAGCCTTTGCCAAGGTCCCAACCACACTTGGGAGAGGTACTGACTTTGCCTGTTTACCAGGGTAGGACAGGACCCACAGCACAAGAATCGGTTTCAGTAAGGAGAGGAGCTGGCAGCCCATTTTCTTAAGACCAACTGATGCCTTCTCTGTGGTCTGATGGAGAAGTCACGGGGTGAAAGATGTCAATTTCTTCTTTCATTTATTCACTCATTTGGCAGATATGCATGGCACACCTACTATGTGTCAGGTACTATTGTAGGTTCTGAATCCACAGAAATGAACACAACCTGAACGAGCAGCCTCATGGAGCATATTCCAGTCCGTGGGGGGTAAGACAAGATCTGTAGCTGAGCAGGTGACCCAGGGGCCCGGAGAGGCTCACCATCCTAATACCAGCTCACTGATTAGTGTGTTTCTACTGAAAAAGCTGAGGACTGGCAGGAGAGAATGAAAATAGTAATTGGGGAAGGGAAAATAGGGAAAAATGTCTTGTAGGCAAGGATAATAATTTAACCTTATTTTGAAAGTAATAAGACAAAGTCAATGAACTTAAAGTTATACAAGGTAAGATTTGAGGGATGTGCACTGTGGCAGAAAGAGCTGGTTAGCCTGGGCCACAGATTGGCAGGGAGAACTGAAGCTAAGTATACTGGTATAAATCTCTAATGGGTGAAATAAGGAATCTTATGAAAACAAAGATCCCAGGTAGTAGGTAATGGAAGAGGTTGGCTCAGGGCAAGAGATTAAAGCTAGTTGGAAGTCCTTTGGAACTTTTCAAAATCTTTCTTCCCAGAGTAAGTATTACCACCTTTTGTGATAGAGAAAGAGAAAGAAAAAAAGGCATTTTAGCTTAGCATATTTATTTTAAAAATTTATCTTAGTTAATTGTGTTCTTTTAATTGTACTTGAAAAATGACAATGGACATTTCTGTAGCTAAAATAAAAATCTATGAAAACCATACTGGATACATCCATGATTTGGATAGGAGAAAATGTTGAAGATGTCTGAGAAATGTATGGCCAAAGAACCTCAGGTCTGCTTGTAGAATTAAAGCACAAACTTACTACTTAATATCCCACCCTGTACTGACTTCCACGTGTGTGTGTGTGTTGGAGTGTACGGAATACTGCATGGATGTTGGCATCCCTGATTCAGAGCTCCCCCTGTCAAGATGGCTGCATTGTTATTCCCCAGAATTAGGAAAGAGGTCTCTGGATCACATGAGGACCAAACAAAGTAAGTATTATATAGAACAAAGCCCATACAATGAGTCAGTAAACATGGAGACTCAGATTACTTTACAGCTGGATGGAAAAACATCTTAAGTTTAAAGACCATATCAGTGCTATAGAGCCTGTAGGTATCAGTCCATTTCCTCTACAGATGGCGGAACTGGTGATGACAGAGGGGAGGTATACCATGATAATAAATTTACCTAGAAAGCTAGTAAAGGATTTATTAGAACAACATATCTACCTAGATTTTTGGTTTCTAAATCTGTCATTTAGTACAATCTACTGTATTGAGTGCCTCCACTGATTTATACCATATTTTCTTGAAAATCCCCTTGAAAGATGATAACTACTTCTTTTTTGTGTCAACACAAAACACCGAACTTTTCCTGAGCTTGTGGTGAAGGGCAAATAAGCAACGTTCCCCATACAGTGAAGGGTCTTCTTTTCTCCCCTCCCTATCTAAGGAGCCTGGAGGAGAATTTCGGGCACCTGAAGACCATCAGAATGAGTGACAGTTCTGCTCAGGCTCCTCCGGCTTCAGACCAGGGTCCCACGGCCCCACGCAAGGGGCCCCCTAAATTCAAGCAGAGGCAGACTCGCCAATTCAAGAGCAAACCTCCAAAGAAAGGTGTGAAAGGGTAAGACCAAGGTGAAAAAGCAGCTTTCCTGTCTTCTTTTTTCTCCCACAAGACTGCTTTGGTTTTGAGAAATGAATGCTCACAGTATTAAACAGGCTTATAAAAATGTCCGCCCCATCCTCTGCTTTCCTCTCGCGTGCAGTCTTCACTGAATCATGTCTTTAGCCCTTGCATGTTTTCTCTCAGCCCCCAGACAAACTTAACATGGCAAATGGAGCCTGTCACGGTAACCTTTGACCTGACCTTCCAGACTCTCCTTGGACACTCCTTTGTATCAACATACTCTCTGCTTTAATCTGGAATACTGACACACTGGCCATTTCCAGAGCACATAGTTTATTTTTATGGCTTCAAATGTTATGTTTTCATTAATTTTTCTCTATTCCTTTTGGGCAAAATCCTGTTTATTTTTCAGTACACAGTCATATGTTAATTTCTTTTTGAAGCCATTACCGACTTTTAAAAATAAACATTATTGCGTCTCTCATATTTGCATTGTGTACATTCAGCTATCATAACTTGTACTATTTCACATTACGTTCATCTATTCACCTCTGCTCCCTGAGATTGTGATTTCTCAGAGAAAATTTGTTTTTTCCTTATGCCTGATACATAGTAGATACTTAATAAATGCTTTTGGATAACTAACTAAATGGATAATTAACTAATCATTTTAATTCCTATCATACTGCTTTCTCATTCTAACTTGTATTTCTAAAAATAAACCTTGACTAAATTGCCCCACCAATAGTTTATTCTGGCTCTTGATCATCTTAGGCTAAATTTTTACAAGAGAAAATATCTCTCCACTTGTCCACACTGTTTAAAGCCTTCCTGAGTGGTGTTTCCTTTGCCCAGTTCAATGCACATAAAAGGAATTTCTCATCTACAAAACCTTAAATCTGTGTTCTTCCCCCTTGAATCAAGACCTTTCTGTGTGAGTCATTCTACATCCTTTTTCTCTGATCTCAGCTATCTTCTCTTATTTTTCCCCCCATAGGTTTGGAGATGACATTCCAGGCATGGAGGGGCTAGGAACAGGTAAGCTCCCCAAGTATTTATGTTTTTATCTTTTTATATACCTAAGGTCTCAAGGGACTGTGGGAACTGATAAGAAATACGCAAGGCAGCAGATCCTTTGAAGGCATAGAAATGTGGAGGTTTAATCAAGTACGTGTATGCCCAGATGCCAAAATTTTAAAGAAATCTGGTTAGGCCTAAAGGTTAATGAATCCTCTTGTTCTGTTAAATAACTCCTGAGGGCATATCATGGTGAATTGTAGACTTTCATGGTGGAAAGATTCACTGAATTAGTCTAGCCAGCCCAATTTCTTAATTTTTTCAGAAGAGAAATCTGAGATGTAGAGGAATTAAGTGACAATCTGAGGCCACAGAGTGAGGTACTGGAAAAAAGGGTGGGGCCTGGAGAACGTTTGACTCCACCAGGCAGACCACTCCCTTACCAACTTCCTCCTCTTACGCATCCTCTGGCACCCAGAACAGGGCTCTACACACTGAATGTATTGTCGAAACAGCAGGCAAACTGAAAAAGAAATTAAGGCCTTTATTTGGAGTTTCAGATTTGCAACTCCTGGCAGCAATTCGAAACAGTCCTGTCTGCACAGGGGAGCAAGAAGTTTTTATGAGAAAGAAGAAGAGAGGGCATTTATATGACTTGGATAGAGGAGGAGAAGGAGAATGGGAATTATTGACTAACAGTCACCAACAGGCTGAGCTATTTCATTAACAACACTGTTTGACTAATTCAGTGGCCCCATCAAGTAAAACTAGTCCTGGTAAGCTTGCATTAACTACCCTATCTCTGTAAAGTCCAGACATACTGTTTTTTCTTTATGGACTCTGTTTGGGTTGCCCTGTTGATTTTATGAGAAATTTCTTACAAAAACAACTCTGTTTCTGGCCAAGTTCAAAAGGTCTTTTTGCCCAGTTCAAAAGTTCATTAGTTAGAAAGGAAAGTGGAGCTTCAAAATGGGGTCTCTCACATCCAGAGATTTTATACAATTCCGGAGTATACAATGCAATATTTTTTAGTTGGCTAGAACAACTTTATTCCTTGACTAATGAGTGCAAATTACTGCATATTCCTTTTAAGAATTAATATTCTAATTTTAGAGCAGTTTTAAGTTTACAGAAAATTTAATCAGGAAGTACAGAGCCCTCGCCCATCTCCCCTGCGTCTTTCCTACCCCTGTTCACAGTCTCCCATTTTATTAACATTCTACATTAGTGTGATGTATTTGTTACAATTGATGAACCAGTCTTGATACATTATGATTAACTAAAATCTGTAGCTTAGATTTGAGTTCATTTTTTGTGTTGTCTAGTTCTATGGGTTTTGACAAATGCACAATGTCATGTATCCACCATGACAAGTTCATAGAGACAAATTTCATTGCAGTAAAAATCCCCTGCTCCACCTGTTCATCCCCCTCCAGCCCTTTTCCGCAAACTCCTAACAACCACCAATCTTTTTACATTTCTACAGTTTTACCTTTTCCATATTGTCATATAGTTAGAATATTACACTCCATAGCCTGTCCAAACTGGCTTCTGTCACTTAGAAATATTTATTCATTTAAGATTGCTCCATGTCTTTACATGGCTTGATAGCTCATTTCTTTTTATCACTGAATAATATTTCATTGTATGGTTGTATCATAGTTTAGTTGCTTCCAAGTTTTGGCAATTATGAATAATATTGGTACAAATATCATTGTACAGGTTTTTGTGTGGATATAAGTTTTCAACTCATTCAGTGCACTTTTGACAAATCAGCATCCAATCTAAAATCAGCCAGACAATTCTTAGTGCATTTGCTTTTCGCAGTCAAATACTATTCCTGGGATCTCAAATTTTCTAGCCAATTTATAAAGCTTATTTGCTATTCTTCTAAATCAACTGTTTCTGTGGTTTGGGCAAATGTATATAAGAGTATATACTGTGGGCTGTGGCTGATAGGCTTAGCTTTGCCAATGTATCTGGAATAGAGGAAGGAGCTTTATACAGAGGGGAGGTCTGAGGCCTTTGGCCTGGTCCTAGCTCCATTTCTACAACAGTGATTCTTTGCTGGATGTTTAATCTCTCCGGGTGTCAGCCAGATTCTCTGTAATCGGGGATAAAAACATCTTATTGCCTGAAGCACAAGACTAGATTAGATAATGCCTTGAGATCATATCTCCATGTGTAATTAGCCATAGACATTTCTAAATGTAAAGGAACCAAACAGTGAGTCAGAGAAGCCCAAAGAATGCATCTGAATTGGTAGTGGGGAAAGAAACTGGCTTTCCAGACCATGGGAGTTTAAAATACTTCTATTTCTCATTTTAACCTTTGGCCTGACTAGAATTCAACTTCTTTTCCCTTAGTGATTGTGCTTTGGGGAGACCCCATACAATCAATGGCCTGCACCCCCATAAGCAGCCCCAGCCAAAAGCCTTGGGTCACTTCTCCAGGGAGGATGCAGAATGAAACCAAAGGAGATGTCCAGGGGGCCTATTCTGGGGATATCTGAACCCATCAGCAGCAGAGGATTAATTAAGCAAGTGGTCTAATCCTTCCTGAGCTGCATTCTAGATAATGTCCAGGTTACTGGGACAGAGAAGAGGAAAGAGGAATGAGGTGTCTCTGCCTGAAGAATGTCTTTTTGCTGAGAAGAGGCTCTCCTGGGGTTGAGGGTGGCTTACGAGTTCTTCTGTCTCTTGCAGATATCACAGTGATTTGTCCCTGGGAGGCGTTCAGCCACCTGGAATTGCATGAGCTTGCTCAGTTTGGGATCATCTGAGGCACCAGAGGTTCTGCCACTCAACAGCGTCTGCCATAACTTCGATTACTTTTGCCCGATTGTCTGCTAGTCTTGAAATTCAGCTGTTCGGAAGTGGTTTCTTTGGCTTATACAGTCATTTCCCATTAGTTACTACTAACAGTTTGCTAGTGTCAGACTCTCTCTTGCAGTACAGCTCAGCCCAGAATAGTGGATGAACATCAACTTCTGTTAGGGAGTTTCAAAATTTACCACCTTTTCCTATCAGCCAGTTAGAAGTCATCAGTATTTCTCCACAATTCGTTTATTTATTAAGTCCTTCAAATCAGTTTTTGCTAGGCACTCATTACGATCACTGCTAAGCTTTTAAGAGAATATTTATGTCACTCCCCTCCCTTCTCATTTAATAAAGGAGATCTTTACCTTGACTCCTATGATGAAGTTGTATTAAATGATATATGCAGATACTGATGTCCTGTTGCGAGAGCCAGTTAAACAAAGAAAGCACAGTCATACAGGAAATAAACATATTGTGCGCAGAAGAGCACGGGATTTAAGAGTCAGGTCCTGACTCTGTTTTGAACCTTTGTAAATCCTGCACTTTTTGGGTCTAAATTGTATTGAACTAGGTTATCCCTGAGGTCCTATGCCACTTTAAATTATACAACTCTAAGTTCGGGAAGACTGTACAATTGAACTCAAGACTCTGACCACGTGAGCCTTTTTTTCAGTGCCTTGATTGAAAAGATTTATGTACCCTGAAGTTTAGACTCAGTTGCAAGGGATAGGTAGTTGAACCCGCTACACAAGGCGATAGTTTGCTTCACCTCTGAGGTTGTGTCAAATGTAATGTGCACATAGTGATCCTTCCCCAGTACTTTCAAGGCAATTGTGTAATTGAAATGCTGCCTCTGTGTGGCTTGGATGATTAGGGCACTAGCAGTATTAATTTCTTCATTTCAGTTTTGTAACCTGTGGTAAAAGAATGGAGTAAATTAACTGAAAAGAAGGGTAGGATTATAGAAAGGAAAGAGATCTGGGTTCTAATCTTGACCCTCCCAGTAAATCGTTCTGTAATTTTAAGTAAAGATTCACCCTTTGGATCCCCCAGTTTGCCTGAATTAGATGATCGAAAGTTCATGGTAGGGATAAATTCTATGATGCTGATGTCCTCGGAGACTGAACCTGAGAATTAAAGGAGCTCAGCATTCAAGATAATTTCTTCTGCTACAGGTTCCGTGCTGCTTATTTTGCACAAATGACCTGGTGACTTTCCGGCCAGAAAACTGGAAGCCCGAGGAACACGTCTATATTGGAAGGGGGTAAAGAGACTGGATTTCCAGACCATGGGAATGTAAAGTGCTCCTATTTCTTACTTTTACCCCTGGGCTGACTAGAATGCCATTTGTTCCCTTCTTAGTGGAAAAGAAAAAAATACAACAACAAAAAAAGTGTAAAGTCAAAAGTGCAACCATGACATTCAGAGAATGTAGTGGGGATGTATGCGTCCCCGTCAGGCAGGAACTCCTGGTCCACCCAGTGCCTGCTTCTGAGTTCGTGCCTCCATTGAGCAGCCAGAGCCCTTGGTGTGCACTCGTTCGCCCCAGGGTGCCCCTCAGTTAGGATGGTCTGGGCTCTTCTCTAGCTGGGAGAGACTCTGGTCCATGTTGGCTTACTTTGCAAACGTTCCTTTGAACATGAAGCCATGGAGTTGACAAAATAGAATGTACCCAAAGCAACATATCCAATGGCCAGGATGGAGAAGGATCTAGAAACCATGCTACATGGGGAACTGTTGAAGGAACTGACAATATTTTAGCCTAGAGGAGACAATGTTAATTGCCAGCAAATATTTGAAAAGTTGTAATGACCAGGTTGAAGCAGACCTGTTTCATGTACGATTCCGGCTTATAGTGCTAAGCTAGAACAGATATCATTTAAAGTCCATTGAAATTCTAGAATTCCCTTCTTTCTATGCTTAAATTCAAATCCTATCATTTCTGTTATTTCTAATAAGAAACAAGAAAATCCTTATTACATAAATAGCATATACAAAAGAGGTAAAAGTAAATCACTGTCCCCATCAAAGTCCTGCCAGCAGAGATGGCAGAATACTCAGAGTGACTGAGGAAGCTTTAATAAAGGAACTACTTGTACAGGCTTGGGAAGGGTGAAGGGGTATCTTTAAGACACAGAGCAGTAACTTGAGACTAGCAACTATTGGGGCTGCAACATTACCAATTGTAGGCCCAAGGAACCCCAAGAGGTCTGCTCTAACTCTAAGTGAGGTCTGCCGAGAGGGCTGTGGTCTTTGGCAGAGGGGCACAACCACCCCACAGCGACCCCAAGGGTAAGCAGGAGGGATTGGGGTGAAGCTAATAAATACCCCAGTGTTGTTCTTCCATTCTCTACTCTCCTGCTGAGGCCTTCCATTGGATAAACCCAATGGGAAGTCAGAGGGCAAAGGAGCCCATTGATGTGGTCAGGAACGTTTACCTCTCGCAGCAGAGACCAGGTGGGGAGGGGTGGAGAGGGGATGTGAAGGGGCAAATGGGTAACATCCAGCAGAGAGACAGCTTCAAAGAACAGAAACTGTCCACCCACCGGGGACTTTTAGTTAATTTGGGAAAGAGCTTGGATATGTTTAAAACCTCCAGAGGTGATTCTGATGAGAACCACTGGTGTGAGGGAAGGACAACAATAAATAAGAAGAGCACTTGCCAAAGTAAATTGTCATAGAATGTAAGGGTTTAGAAATCTTCTGACACTTTCTTGATACTAAAAACCATCTAGGATGTCTTGTTAAAAACACAAAATTTGGGCCCCACTCAACATGTTCTGAATAAGAATCTCCAAGGGAGAGATCTCAACATCTGTACTTTTTTTAAGGGTCCCAGGTGATTCTTGTATTTGTGCCAGTTTGAAAACACGGATGTAGTCCAAGCCTACATTTCGAATATTAGGAATTAGTTAATTCTTAACTTGTTACCACCCAGTGACTGATTTAACTGGGTCTACTTGCCCCTGAAAACATATGTCATACATAGGAGAACCAGAACTAACATCTGTGTGTCCTGACTCAGACTGTTGGTTTACTGATGGATAGACATGCTCACTACCCCAGACCTAACCCGGTTAAATGCTTCTTCAACTGCAGAGAATGTCTGAGAGTTTGGAATGTCAGTGTTGGACTGAAGCCATTTGGGCTGCATGATTCCCAGGGCTGACCTCACATAGCCATTCTCCCTCAGCAACCTATGTCACTCCCTGTCCTTGTCGGCCTCCTCTGGAGCAGGGGGACCAGGGAGCTTCATCTGGCTAGGGGTATGCAGTGACCTTCACTTATCCTCCCTGCCTTTCCTGTTTGTTCCCATTGTTAGGTAGAAGCAGGGATTGATGTTGGTGATGAGGTAGCCACCAACCCTCATTCTAGAGCTCAGCAGGGCAGAACACAGAACACAAGGAGAAAATGCTCCCCTGCAGTGTCCCACCCTAGGCACACATACACAGTTGTCACTATACAATTGCAATGCATTTGACCTCTGTTTTTCTTCTTTGCACACTGAGAAAAGCAAGAATCCCCATAAACTGAGGGAAGGAGAGGGAGCATTTTTTCAACTAAAGAAGCTAAGGGAAAATGCACATAGATGAGAACAATCAGTAAGACCAATATTCAGCACAAGAGGAAAAACAGTTACACAAGCCTGAACAACACAAGAACTGATACTATAGCTAAGCAAATATGACACTGAATTGTTTGAAAGACAGAAACAGAGAAGGACTCAGGTTCTATAAAAGGCTAGAGGGAAAGTCTTATTCAGGCCACAAAAATTGTATGTTTGTACAAACTAGCCCAGTCCTTTTGGCAAGTCTAAATGAGTTATTTGACTTTCTTCTGACTTCTTGAGGGCAGAGTCAGATTGATGAAAACTGAAATTTAAAAGCAAGAATCACGAGCTGATTGCCCATCAGTCACACCGTCTCTGTGGCAAGGCAAGACTTGCTAGATGATTAGCATATTCACTTGTCTCCTGTCGGCTCAGTGTTTGACAATAAAGCAAGGGTATTGGACTAAAGAATTGCTAAGGCCCTTTTAGTATGAAATTCTAAACACCAAAAAATAAATCTAAACCTATTTCAAATATAAGCAAACCATTCTTTTTATGGCCAGAAGTCCTAAGGCACTGAGCCTCGGTTTCCAGCTCTGCAGAATGAGTGTCTACATTCATTTTGCATTTCTCCAGGGCCCAGTGGTAAAGTCAAATCACGTTTAGCAGTGCCACCTGCTGTAATGAAGGAACATGTCACAAACATTTGGAAGATGATTTCTATTAGATTTTTAAATCCATTTAGCTAATTCTGAATTTCTACCCACTTGTTGATCAATTTAAACTGTTGTACTACCTGTCTATCCATATTTATCACGCACATATTTATCCATGCATAAGGCAAACATTAGAAGAGTATACAAGTGAATATAGTACAAGGGAAGTCTCATTTCCACCCAATGCCATGTCCCGCTCCCATTCTCAGTCAACCCCTGTTACCGGTTTGTTGTGAATACTTCCAGAGACTATCCCTGGATACACATACTTATGCATATATACTTTTTTCTTTGCACAATGGTAATATATTACATTATCTGTTTTTTTTTCCACTTATTTTATCTTGGGAATTGCCTTAGGTCTGTATATTTTGATCTACCCCATAGGTTCCATGTGTATGACTGATGTCTTAACTCATTTATCCAGTGTTACACTTAAGGCCATTTTGGATGTTTTCAGACTTTTATGTCTCTCTTCAGATGTCAGCACATGTATGATACTTTTGCACAGATTCATCTCCAGGATAAATTCCCAGTGGTAGAATAGCTGGATTTTGAAGGAAGGATATTGCCCAATTAGCCTCCAAATAATTTGTAATCATTAACACAATTAATAAATATTTTTCCTAACACTCTCATTGACACAGATGATCATTATTAAATTTTTATTTTGCCTGAGATGGAGCCAATTTTTGTAAGTTTAAAAGTCACTTTGGTGTCTTTGTGAATTGTTGGCTTTAATGTGCTTTGCCTGTTCTCCTATGAGATGATTGATCTTCATATTGAATTGTAAGATATTTATCTCCATTTATCTACCTGCCCTCTATTTATCATCTGTCTTCCTATCATCTATTATCTATCTATATCTATTACATTTATTTATCTAAAGAGAAATGCCTGTTTGTATTTTATCTGAAGTACAAATATTTTTTTCCCATTTGGTTTCCCCTTTCTTTTTTTATTCTCAGTTATATTATTTTTTTACAATGCAGACACTTAAAATTTTATACTCATATTTAACAATTTTTAAAGGATTTCATATATTTATTTTACTTGGGTTTTTTCCATTCCAAAATTTTAAAAAATTTCTATTGTCTCCCATTTTTTAATCTCCTTTTTTAGTTTGAATCTTGGATTCAGAAAGTATTTTCCCCAGATAAGTAGCCATATAGACCTATGGAATTTATTTAATAATCCATGTTCCCACTACTTTATTGAATTTCTATGTTTATCACATGTGGCTACTTTCTGCATAGTTACATTGACCTGTTTATTAAATAGCTATTAACCAGAGTATAAGATCTATGAGAACTTTCACTGTCTCATTATGTTTCTTTTTCATACATTTTTCTGGTTATTATTGCATGTTTACTTTTCATTTAGAATTTAGAATCAGCTTGTTTAGCTCCTTCTATTGCCATCCTCCACATGCATTCCCCCAAAAAATTCTCTTGGAATTTTTCTTTTATTGTGGTAAAAACCACAATATGAAACCTACCTTCTTAAATCTTTGTGTACAATGTTGTTAATTATAAGCACAATGTTATACAGCAGATCCCTAGAGAATTTTCACTTTGTATGACTGAAACTCTGTATACCTATTAAATAGTAACTCCCCTTTTCTCTTGCCTCCCAGTCCCCAGCACCCACCATTCTACTTTCTGTTTCTAGGGGTTAGATTACTTTTGATACCTCCTATAAGTAGAATCATGCAGTATTAGTCCTACTGTGACTGGCTTATTTCACAGAGCATAATATTCCCAAGGTTCATCCACTTTGTAGCATATGGCAATAGTTCCTTCTTTTTATGGGTGAGTAATACTCCATGTATGTATATACAACATTTTCTTTATCGATTTTTCTGTCAGTGGACATTAAGCTTCTTTCCACACCCTGGCTATTGTGAATAAAGCCACAATAAACATGGGAGTGCTAATATCTCTTCCAGGTCCTGTTTCTGTTATTTTGGATACATACCCAGAAGTGGAATTGCTGGATCCTATGGTAGGTCCACTTTTTATTTTTTGAGAAACTGTCTAGTGTTTTCCTTAATGGGCTACACCACTTTATACTCCCACCAACAGGGCAAAAGGATTCTAATTTCTCCACATTCTTGCCAGCATTTAGTTTCTGCTTTTTTTAATAACAGTTATTCCAATAGGTATGAGGTAGTATCTCATTGATGGCTTCAATTTGCATTTCCTTATGATTAGTGATGTTGAGCATCTTTTCTTATGCCTGTTGACCATTAGTATGTCTTTGGAGAAATGTCTGTCCATTTTTTAATCAGTTTATTTGGGGTTATTTTTGCAATTGAGTTGTAGAATTTCATTATTCATTTTGGATACTAATCACTTATCAGATATATATGTATGTATGTATGTATATGTATATGATATATCTCTCTCTCTCTTGATTCTGTGGGTCACTATTTCACTCTGGTGATTATTTCCTGTGCTGTGCAGAAGGTTTTTAGTTTGATGTATACATATACCTGTTTTATGGTGCTTTGTTATAGGAGCCCTATTTGCTTTGGTTATGACAGTGTCAGGAAATTATACACTGTGTTAAATCTTGAAAGGCATACAAAGGCTGATTATGTATTCATTCACCAAATGTCTTGAGCACGAATTTGTGCCAGGTGCTCTTGCAAAGTATCGCAGACACAAGAAGAAACAAAAACAGACACGGTCCCTGCCTTTGTGGCACTTACAGTCTAGCTGGGGAGAAATATGTTAAACAAAAAACGACATATAGAAAAATAAAATTTCAGCTGTGGTAAGGTCTATATTTGTGGTACATAAACCTGTAAGTGTGTATAATGGGGAAATAACCTAGTAAGGTTGTCAGGACAGGTATTCTTGAAGAAAGGACAATTGAAGTGAGATCCAAAGGAAAGGTAATTCTCCAGCTGGTGAAGGTGTGGTGTGAGTGGGAGCACCCTGGGCAGAGGCAGGGGAGCCCAAGGCATGAGTGGCGAGCCTGGCAAGTTCAAGGAACTGACGAAGACCACGGACGCAGGTGCGTAGCGAGGCGGAGGAACGCACTGCAAGATGAGACTGGGCCAGCAGAGGGGTCAGACACTGTGCCTCATTGGCCGTGCCAAGAATTAGGCCTTTATTTGTCCATTCCAAGGGAATGGAAGACGAAGTCAAGGTATATAAATTTGGTCCAAAGAAAACAGTCAATGGCTGAGGGTGGGCATGGACACGAGTATGTCCTGGATTCTTCCACTGAGATCATCCTGTGTCCTGAGACTCAGGGAGGAGAGGCCATAATCAAAGGCTATGTTGCTGACATCTGGGGGAAGCATGAAGGGGACAAGCGAGTGTGAGTATATTCAAAGCCCGGGAGGTGCAGCTTCAGTAATTTGGGGGAGTGAAGGAACACCACCATTTGTATTTTTGTATTTTTGGGAACCGACATTGTCCCGAAGAGCCCCAGCAAGAAGAAAGGAACATGGCAGAGAAGCGGGATGGTCACTTTTACGTATCAATCAATTCGGCAAGTCTATAGTGCCTAATTATTCAAACACGAACTGGGTAGGCTGTGAAGGTATTCTGTAGCTATCATAAACATCTGCTATCAGTTCACTTAAAGGAGAGAATCCTTGCTAATCTGGTAGGCCCGTTCCAATCTGTTGCAAAGCCTTAAGAGCAGAATTGAGGTTTCCTTGAACAAGAAATATGGTCTGTGAACTACAGCGTCTGGGCCTGCCTGAGAGTTTCCAGGCTGCCCTCCTGACCGACTGCCTAAAGACTTTAAACTTACCTAGCCAGCCCCCAGTAGCATGCATCAGTTTCTTGCAATAAATTTCTTAATGTGTTTACATCTTGCTTGCTCTGCTTCTCTGGCAGAGCGCTGCCTGATACAGAAGTGAGGGTGCTATGAGGTTTGGTTGGTGCGGTACCTGCCAGGGATCTCAGAATAGCTGGAGTGGTTAGGGCAGTGCACAGTGGCAGTGGAGGTCCAAACCAGAGAAAGACGGTTTTGGCGATACAATTTGCATGCCATTGGAGAAATTTAGTAAATGCTTGAAGGTAGTGGGGAGCTAAGCCAGGTCTCTGGGTGTCATTTATAGCCTTACTGAACTCTTCTTCAAAATAAAGTGCCTTATGCTTTGTCATTTCTCCCAGTAAAAGAAGAAAAAAAAAGACTGTCTGTAGAACTGGACTTAGAGTGCCATCTTGTGGATAGTTGGCTTCAGCGTCTAGTGCTGAGAAAAACAAACACTCATGTAAACAAGCGTACACACACATTCTTCAGAACTGTTAAAACACAGGAGACTTTAGATTATTCACTGCAGACTCTCATTTTATGGCCGAGAAATTGGGTCACAGAGGATGAAATGGCTGGTTACTCGTGACATTTTCCTTTGGCCAATCCCATGGCCATTTGACATGCCAGCTATGTGCTCCTTTCAAGCTCAGTAATGGAGTTGGAGAAACAGGTTGGGCAGATGAGTTTGGGGATTAGAATAAGGATGGGATGAGGTTCAGAAGTGGGATGAGCCTTAGGGATCGTTCTTAATACATTATTTTATTGTCAAACTAGTGTTATAAAATCAGTATAAGAAATATGTGTTTAATAAAATGAGCTTATTATAAATAGCAAAACTCCGTTTACACCCTTTCTGTTCTCCACTTACTAGAGGCAACTGTTTATGTGCTTCCATCTAGTAGTTACCACTGTTAACTTTAAATAGCTTACACCTTTAAACAGACTTACAACTTTGTTTAAACAATATTTCTCGGGTTCCTGTTATATAAGAGGGGATATTAATTTATACCCTTGGCAGCTTTTCCTACCTGTTTTCATTCCCTAAATTCCATGCTTACTATTTTAGATATCTTACTGATTATCACTATGATTTCACTCATGTATTCAGGTGATATTTCTTTTTCCATCAGCTTCAGTCACTGTCTTGGGTCTTTGCTTATCTAGGATATGACTACTAGTGTCTTTACTTCTGCATCCAACTTTTCCTTCCTCTTTCTGCATTCTGTCAGCCATTCTTTTCCTTTACATTCTCAGGGTTTTTAGCATTCACCTTCTGTTCACTAGACCTACATGACCCTTCGGTACTTTTCCTACAAATTGATTCTCAGAAGAAAACCAATCAACAGCAGTTACATTACTCTGACTATATAATTTCATTTTTTTCCAAGCAAGTCAAGTAGTATGCTTAGAAAACACTTCCTTCTCTAGCCATTGATTGTCTACATTTCTGGGCTGCTTGGTGGAATGTCTTTCCATCATCAAGGTCAAAAGGAATCTCTTCCTTTACATGTCATCAACTACTTAAAGTCTTGTAAAGTTTTTGTTTTGTTTACTTATTTCTCTCTTGTTTTTCCAACTGTCTTTAATATTTCTAAGCAAAGAATGATATATTTTTGATATGATATTTGATATGCCTTTGATCTGATATATGCCATATGACATAACATATACGTCATATGCTCAAGGTTACCCAGCTTCACTCTTACTTTGTCTATCACACCAAGTCCTCCCAACTGCTTTGGGGGAGACATCCCTCAGAGGCTCTCTCTTACTGGCCCCTCTGGGCTGGTTGTTTTCCAAGCTTATAGCATAGCTGTGTTGTCCTAGACACACTCTTTCCTGGATCAGATTTGTGTTTTCCTTTCTGTAAATCTTTATGATTATTTTTTATCATTGATGCTCTAAAATTTACAAGGATTTCATGCTACTTAGCAATCAGAGATCACTTCTCTGCTGAAAGATCACTTCACTTCGTCTTTCTCAATTTGGGAGATTTTATTTTTCCTGCTGTTTCTTCGCTAATATCCACTTCTCCATTTTCTCTGTTCTCTCTGGGATTCTAAGTCAAAAGACAATGTCTCTATTTGTTTTATATCTTCTCATATTATATTTATCTTTATCATTTTGCTTACTTTTCTGGATATTTTTGTCCTGTATTTTCCTATCTTTTATTGTGCTTTTTGCTATCCTATTTTTAACCTCTTTATTGTTCTCTGCTTATTCCTTTTTCTTCTCATCCTATCTATACATGGATGTCAAATCTTTTCGTAGACCCAAGTTTCCTTTTTTCCCTGTGGCTCTTCTTTTTTCTTTTTTCTTTATCTTCTTTTCTTTTTTATGATGCTGGTTTTTTTCACATATCTGTTCATCTTCGGTGTGTTCCTTCACATTTAAGAATGGAAGATGGGATCTGGTATAGGCACCTCCCTGGCTATACTGGTTTGCAATATTGACTTTCGGATAGGCTGCTCTGCTGAATGGGAATTCTGAAACAATTTTGTTTCCTGGGCAGAGCTTGCTGAATGGCATATTCACATGCTTGGCATATATCAGTGTCAGCACTGAGGGGGCTGGAGAGAGGAGAATTTAACTGCCATACCTGTTCTCTGTTTATATTTTCAGCAAATCAGTCTCTTTCCAGGATGGAGACTGATCCCTCATCCTTAGCCCAGAGCCCCTCTGAAATCCCATTGGCAGATCATGGCGTTCCATCCCCCAACTCAGCCCCCTCATGGAACATTCCATAGAAGACGGACTGCATTTGCTATGGCCCATCAATATACTGCTATCTGTTTTCTGTCTTCTAGGGATTTATTGAAATTCATCTCTTGGTTATTCTTGCCCTCTGCCTCTGCTGTTTTCTTGATTGAGTGTGTGTGTGTGTTTCTGAACTAGTTCAGTCTGTTCTGGGAGGCACAGGATATAAATGCATGTGCTCTTGAGCAATTTGATAGATTCCCTTTAATTTTAAAATGTTCTATGTCATTAACACTGATCTGGTTTTCTGATTCTCAATAAAATACTCTTCCCTTCGTTTGTTTTGTATTCTGTTGGTTTTCATGGCAGGGAAATTATTTCACATCTATTTTGTTGAGTACAGATTTACAAAGGAACTTGAAGACAATTTCTGCTCCTTCCAATTAATAAATCAAGGACTTCCTGAGGACCTCCAGTGCTTTAGAATAGGATATGCACTTTGGTTCATAAAAAAAAATAGCATATTTTTATTGTTGTTGCTGCCTTCTGGGTTTAAATGACAATTGCAGGGACAAAATTTTTGAAGAGAAGCAAGAATCACTAAAAGAGATTATAGAATGAAATCTTACATTGTATAAAATAGGTTGATTGTCTCTTGAGCTTTTTAGCAGAGTGAGAACCGTGAGGACTGGAGGTTGCACGGGTGGTTCCTTGGAGGAGATGAACCTGAGCTTGCATGAGGTGGGACCGTAGCTGGAGACAAAGGGGCTCAGATGGGCCTGATGAGGTCACATTCAGAGGACCATGAGCCCCGTAAGGTCCCAGTGAAGATGAGCCTGTTACTGTATCATGAATGAGACAAAAGCTAGTCAAGTGTGTGGAATCACTTCTTTAGTCAATAAACATTAATTAAACGTCTCCTGTGTGTAAGGTATTGTACCAGGCACTTGATGAAATGGGGGAAAAGATGTGTGAAAGCGATCATTGTCCCTTACCAGTTTATCTAAGTAGATACAGTTGATGGAAGCATGGAAACGTATGTAAGCACAGCTTCCATTTTAGGTTCCTCAGTTTGCTCCTTTGTAAAATAAGGATTTTAGATGAGATAATAGAATCTCTAAGCCTTCTTTCAATGATTATAGTCAATAATCACATTTAGAAGGATTGAAAGTCATTGGCCTATTCTCTTTTGGGCCTAGGAGCTTTCAAACTGTTTGAAATGACTGGCAAGGACGGGCAGAGTTGAATCTATCACAATTCACTAGTTTTTTTCAAGCATAAATATTAGTTGATAGCGATATAATGATGAATCTTTACTATTGTAGCTGGTTTCATAAATCATAGCAGGATACTTTCTTCCTAAAGCAGTCTTATCATGAAAGTATGGAAGGACTCCAAATGCAGACAGAGCTAAGTTTACTATTCTTAGCTGATCAAACAGGTACAAAGGCCACTGGGGAAATGGGAACTCAAGGAACATCTTATCCAGAAGTTTAGCAAAATCTTCTACCATGAAAAGGAGCATAAATAGGGGCTCAGTGTTTCATCCCAGAGAAATGGAGAAGTAAATTTCTAAGTCTGCTTTTTCATTTTCCCACAGAGTAGGTTAATTCTTTGTGTGTGTGTGGATAAAATGAGACTTCCTGTCGCCAGAAATCTCACCTGGCCCTGGTTGACTAGCTCACTGCACACCTGTGGGCAATTTGACTCTATATAAAGAGCTCTGCCCAGTGCTCTGGGTGGGACACAGTGGCAGGGCTGTAAGGCTGCAGGAGAGCAGAGCAGGGGCTGGAGTGGTGGCAGCACCGAGGAGGCCCAGAGGACAGCTGTGTGGGATGGCTGTGCAGACAGAGGGGCCCAGAGGATGGCTGTGTGGATGGCTGTGCAGACAGAGGGGCCCAGAGGATGGCTGTGTGGATGGCTGTGCAGAGGGGCCCAGGGGATGGCTGTGTGGATGGCTGTGCAGAGGGGCCCAGGGGATGGCTGTGTGGATGGCTGTGCAGAGGGGCCCAGGGGATGGCTGTGTGGATGGCTGTGCAGAGGGGCCCAGGGGATGGCTGTGTGGATGGCTGTGCAGACAGAGGGGCCCAGAGGATGGCTGTGTGGATGGCTGTGCAGAGGGGCCCAGGGGATGGCTGTGTGGATGGCTGTGCAGAGGGGCCCAGGGGATGGCTGTGTGGATGGCTGTGCAGACAGAGGGGCCCAGAGGATGGCTGTGTGGATGGCTGTGCAGAGGGGCCCAGGGGATGGCTGTGTGGATGGCTGTGCAGAGGGGCCCAGGGGATGGCTGTGTGGATGGCTGTGCAGACAGAGCGGCCCAGAGGCAGAGACCGGCTTGCTGTATGCAGACTCATTCTGAGTGAACGGGATTTTAGTGACTGACCTGCTACCTGGAAATAAAGTTGGGTATACCCCTTTCATCCCAAGAACATTTTACTGTCATTTTCTTTGGTCACATTGAATCTATAGCGAACTTGCTCGGGGCTGAAACCCATTGGCAAGACTATGTGTCTAGAAGTGAAATTGTCTGACGACTGTAGAGAAAATTTGGAAAACATGTTGTGGATAAAGTGAAGGTTCCTATGGCCAGGATCCTCACCTGACCCTAAACTACTTGATGATGTAACTGGCCTGCTGCTAGGCTACTGCCTCCGCACCTGTAGGCAATTCACTTGTATTGACTGAATCACTGTATAAAGAGCTCCACCCAGTGCTCTGGGCGGAGGTAGAGTCGAAGGAGGATTACAGACCTGTGGACTGTTGGATGCAGACGTAATTCCGGTGCTCGACCTATGCTGGGAGAATAAGCCAGGTAACAAACCCTTTCACCCCAAGAATATTCCATTGTTATTTCTCAGTCTCACTGAATCCATAGTGAACTTGCCCAGGGCTGAAACCCACTGGCAAGGCACATGTCTTCATTTCTAACAATCCACTCCTTCAGACCCTGGGTGTCCTGAATACATTTATATTTCCTATCCCCCAAATGTGCTTATCAGAGAAACTATATTCCAGATTTAACCTTTGATATATATTGATTAGGAATGTGTTGTTACAAATAATAGGAAATCTGTCCATGTTAGTTTAAACCTTTTTTTTTTTGAAATCTTCACTTTAAGAAAAATCATATAAAAGGAAACTAAAGGTGTACGTAGATGCAAGTGACAGTTCAGTTGCTCAAAGATGTCAGGGTTGCTAAAAGATGTCACAGTTTATGCTTTTGGATTGTCAATATCCTTTTCTTCATGACTGTAAGATGGCTGTTTCAGCACCAGCCATCACATTTACATTTATGATAGGATGAGGAAAATAGGGGAAAAGCCAAAATAGCCAGAGAATACAGTGCCTATTCCTATCCCCACTCCAGCAGACTTTTGCTTATGACCAGAACTGTATTACATGGTTACCTCCAAACAAAGGAGTCCATAAAGCTTTCAGCTGCTATATAAAGTGACTGCAAGGATGAAGGGGTATATATGTGGCCCCAGCACTTCTGGGCATTGGTTATGTTTTTGTTGTCTGTCTACATTAGAATGCAGACTGAGGGAGGACAGGGAATTTGTCTTATTCACTATGATAACCATCCCAGCACCTAGAAAAATGCCTGGAAATAGAAGGATGTCAGTGAATATTTTTTGGGTGAATAAGTATAAGAATAAATGAATGATGATTATATGTGCGCGTTGATGGTTGCAAAGATCAATATGGCACATACAGAGGCTTCTCTGCTCTAGGTACAGCAATGCTATTCTCTAATTGCAAACTGCAGGAGCCGTGGAAGTACGTGCTGTGCTTTGTGACTCTGCCTCAGTTTACTTGAAGGGCTTGCTAAGAAGATACTGTGCTGATGTATGAAGCTACTATCTTTACTCCAATCCCGTCTTTCTGTATTGAGCTTTCACGGAGGAGGAGGCTCTGTGAGGCGGAGGGAGGGTGGTAGAGAGACATCTTGTTTCTGTCACAGCATTCCCCCAGCAACAGCTCCCTCTCCTTGGCTTCAGCCAGGTTCTGGTTTTCCTCACTTCGGCGCCCCCTACTGTCTGCACGGGTGTCTGCACGGGTGTCAGCACCGGCCAGGCTGGGCTTTCTCCTTAGAGGTCTGGTAGGCTCCCAAGGGCCCCTTCCCTCTATTCCACCTTCCCGACAGTGCTTCCTGCCTCTAGAATTATCTCTGTACCACCTCAATGTCCCCTTTTTGCATTTTCAGCCCCCTGACACCTGTTTAGACAATTCCTTCTAATTGATTATAATTAATTCATAATAAATTCCATCTTAAAGGAATGAGTATGCCTTCTAGTTTCCTGAGCTAGACTGTCATGGACAAAGATTCTAATCATGTTCTTTATCCTATAGTTATGTGTGTTTCTATAAATTCTGTAACAATTCACCACAAACTTGCAGGATTTCTTTTAATTTAATTTAAATCGCAAGATTTCTCTTAATTTAAAAATGTTTTTCTGATGGCAGGTATTTAAATACATAAAACACATGGGGGCATGTACAGAATATAAATGCCATAATCCCATTTATCAGTTTTTACATAGTTCAGGTGGATCAATGTTCTCTTACTTTTAAAATCCCCTCTTTTAAAAAATCCAACATAAAAACCCCCAAAGGTTCGTGAATTCTGAGATCATCCCCTTTGGTGAGTGATATTGGAAGGGAGCAAAACTTTCTACAGGCTTATAGGCCTACTCCCAGACAGGTAATCTGAGAACCACAGCAGAGACTATTCTGCCGGCTGGGTCAGAGTTGGGGCAGTTTTCAAACGGGATTGTCCACTGGGAGCACCCGAGCTGTGGTCAGATGACCAACAGAAATTGCTGCGTACGATTGCTCAAGTTCTCTGTGATTTCACACTCGTGCCCACAGCAGCCTTTCCACCCCAGAACTGTTGACCTAAGTTTCAGCGACCGACTTGACTTTGCTAATTACAGCATTTTCTCGTATCTCGCCGAAGATGAACTCGTGAAGCGGTGGGAAAGCCATCGTGTGGAGTGTTGCTTGACAGGCAGAGAGGGAATAGATTCATTCTCTTCCTCTCACCAGTTCTGGTAGCCCCCATCCGTTGAGTGCCTGTCACATGCAAACTATCACCCTAGGCACTTTGTACTGGTGATCTCTCTTAGAATTTTCCACAAACCCACGTTAGAGGTGTTAGGAGATGGGCGTTTACCGTAAGATCTGAGCTCAGAATTTCATGCTCCACAACTAGAAAGTGGCAAACTAGTCAAATCTAAGTCTAAAGCCTGACATTTCACCTTTTTTTTCCTCCCTTCCACTATAAACATAATGTGTACCTTCACATAATCTTGCAGGGGCAATTTTACTGTCGTCCTTTAATAAGGGACACAGAAGACTTAGGTTTTTGACTGCTTCCAATCTCCCATGTCTTTCACAACTTCTTTATTTGCATCATTTTTCCATTTGCAAAAGCAGATATCATGCCATTTCTTCTATTTTCAGTACATTTCATGGTATTGATTCTGAAAGCTGTCCCTGAGGGTTTCAGGTCTGAAGCTATTGATCCCTCAAACATTCCTCCTTTAATCTTCATGCTCCTTGGTCCTTGAAACTTCAGGTTTCACATTTCCTCCATAAATAGCCTTCCAGTGGAAGATGGGGGCTTCTTTTACTGATTTCCTAAAATTATGTCATTTGTGGGTATTTTCTTTGGTGGACATTGACAGAACATTTATTACATGTTTGATACTAGAGTGCAATTCTTGTTGCAATAGTACTTATTGCAATAGATAAAATGAATAATCTAGTTTGTAAATGAGAGAAACTGCTGCTTAGGAGTTTATTGCTCAGTGTAACTAGACTAGAAGATTATGGAGCCATGCTTCAAACCCAAATCTATTCGAAGCCCAAAGTCTGTTCCCTGAGTCATGAACCTCTATCCTCCCCTCACATCCACTGCCTTCCCACCAGCACCCAGAACGTGTCTCAGAGCAATGGCTGACAGAGCACATGCCTGCTGCCCTGTTCCCCAGTTCGTTCATTTCAGAGTCAATGTTACTGTGTTGATGCCTGCAGGGCACTGATCTAACTCTGTTGGAATTGTTTACTTCTGTCACCCCAACTTGACAGAAAGGGTCTTTTTCATTGTTAAATTCCAGCACTTGGAGAGTAAGGAGCACATAGTTGAAATCTCACCAATATTTATTGAATAAAAGGATGAATGATGCTGGGCTCGCCGAACATATGCTTCTGGGTCTTCATCTGCCTGGAGAAGTTTCCATCAGTTTCATCCCCATAAATAAATGTGGTTGCTGTTGAGTTAGTGAGGGATATTTGTTGTTGATGAAGCTGATAACTTCTCTGATTATCTACTGGAGCAATAAGAAATGTTCTTGAGTGGAAACTGTTGTAACTGTACATTTTACTGAGATTATATTGGCTGTGCCTTCTTTTGTTGTAAGTGGCATAGACCCAACTCACGCTAGCTTAGCAAAACGTATGTTTGTAGCTTTTAACATATAAGTGGGAAATAGACTGTTGAGGCTGGCTTCAGACCCAAGGATCCCAGAGCCAGGCAATCTCGTTCAGGTTTCTCTCTGTGTGCTCCCCTCCTTTTACTCTATTTCATGTCTCACTCTGATTTCATTCTGCAGGGAAGCTTTCCCCAGCTGATCAAGAGGAGGACCATAAGTCCATGGTTCTCAGAACATGCTCCCAGAACATTCTGCGTTGCCTGGAAGCTGGTTGGAAAGGTAAATTCTCAGGTCCTATCCCAGGCCTTATTGAGTAAGAAGCTCTGATAGTGGGGACTGATAATCTGTGCTCTAATAAGCCCTCCAGGTGATTGTGATAAAATACACACTAAAACTTGAGAACCACTGGATTAAGGATGGGAATTGAGTCCTGAAATAAATGAGCATAACCCCATCACATTTCATGTACAGAAGTGGAGAAACATGGAGATGGCCCCAAATGAGAGGTGTAGGTCTGGAATCCATCAGAAGGTGCATGTCATTCATTTGAGAAAAGCCTAATTAATCCACCTTTGGAGAAGGTTTAGTGATGGTTGATATTTTGGCAGATCCCACCTTTTTGACTGACAAAAGAACTGGAGAACAGTGGAGTCTGTGCTCCATCTGAGAAAGGCACTCAGGATCAAAATAGGATCCAGTTCTATATAAACTTTGTGAACCCTGTAGTCTCTCGATTTAATTCATTGTTTAAACCACCATTTCTTTTGCTCTGTAGTAACCAGTGATAAACTCCTTGGATGAAAAAGGGTTGTTTGTTAATTTGGGGCAGTTGACACGAAGAGGGAAATGTCGGGGAGAGTTGCTATCCCCTCTAAAACCAGTTTTGAGGAAAAAAGAATCCCAGTAGATGAAAACAGAAGCCACAGCTCAGAAGAGGAGGGGAAACAGCTTAAATTCCTTGTGCTTCAGAAATAAAGGGGCCCCTGGGATGACAAACGATCCCTAGAGACCTCAGTTCCTTTAGAAGTAGGAACAAATCACTTTGGAATGCTGTATTGTGTACAGTAGCCCCCTCCCCTTGTCCCTGGGGAATACATTCCAAGACCTGCAGTGGATGCCTGAAACTGCAGATGAAATGCAACCCTATATATACTATGCTTTTTCCTCTTTGAGCTCACCTGTGATAAAGCTTAATGTATAAATTAGGCACAGTATGAGGTTAACAACAATAACTAATAATGAAATAGAACAATTATTCTGATATGCTGTAATGAAAGTTATGTGAATGTGGTGTCTCTCTCAAAATATCTTATTGCACTGTACTCACGCTTGTCCTTGTGATGATGATAAGTGATAAAATGCCTACACGAGTTGCTGAAGTGAGTGAGTGGCGCAGGCATTGTGATGCAATGTTGGGCTGCCACTGACCTTCTGACCAAACCTCAGAAGGCAGATCATTTGCTTCTGGACCGTGGGTAACTGAAACTGCAGGAAGATAAACCAAGGATAAGGGGGGACTGGTGTATTGTCTTTCTTTTCAGATTGTAACTGATTTTATTCTTGTTTTGTCCTCTAATTTCTTTTTTTAAAAAAAGGATATAGATGTTCCCCCCTTCTAGGGCTCATAGAATCATCCTTATGGGGGTCATAGAAGGAAGGTTGTCAGGATGCCTTTCCAGGACAGTGAAGTTAGTGCAGCAGCTCGGAAGTTCCTGAGCTAAAATTAAGGCAAGAATTACAAAAAGAGCTAAATAATTCTAAATAGTATAGCCATTCAAAATAAAATAATCCTATTCATTACTCCAAACAAAAATAAGTCTGAGTAATAATAATGGTAATATAATAATAGTGAGCACTCACTGATCTCTTACAGTGTGCAAGGTCTTTCCATAGTATTAACTCATTTTCTCTTTGCAACTATTGTCCATTTTTCAAATGAAGAAAAACTGACAGTTTGTCTAAGTCAAGCAGTGTTTTGACATAAACCTATGAAGTTCCATCCTCAGTGCTTATGCAGTCTATCATTACATAATGTCACCTCTTGAGAGAAAGTGCATCTCATCAAAGCGTGCAGAGGTTTGCTGACATTTAATACTCCTTAGTGTTGAGAAGGCCATTGCATGTAGTTTTCATCAGGAGCCCCTCCATATGAAGATGGGATCCAACTATCATCTTATCCTCAGCATGACATGGTCTTGAACGTTTTGCTGTGAAGGTTAAAATCTCCTATCCGAACGGTTTTATGGGCTAAAGCTAACTTGAAGCTAACCTGGGAAACACCACACGGACCTCTGGAGTTTGAGTAAATGTAACCTGACTTCTTCACAAAGCAGTTGACATTCACATGCTGGGTTTTATTCTAATTTGTCGTGGTTCTTAAAGACAGCTCAGAACATTCAGTTGTATTTTTATTTTCACTGCTGGCTTAGCTGATGAACTCTGTTCTTCTTTCCTGAGCACTATTAGTCTAGCACGAGCTTACATCATTCCACAAGAATCAATTTATAAACCCTGTTTACTTCAGGATTCTAGTTGACACATAAATTTAGCAGCTACAGAATTACTGATAGCATTACCAAGCAGCTATTAGCTATTCTCTTAGAGATAATATTTATAAATGAAGCATAATTATTGCCTGAAAGCACACTGTTTGCAGAACTAAAAGCAATAAAGCTAAAGCAATAAAGAATTTACTATTAGTTCTCTTGGGAGAAGGCGGCCTCCAGCAGAATGGGAAAGAGGCAGGGATGAGGCATGGTGCTGGGAAGGGGAAGGTAGAAGAAAAGGGGATCAAGAAAGAAACCAGGCATTTCCAGACACTGTGTGTGCTCCGGGCGGCTCTAAAAGAGCAGAGACTGGCGCCTGCAAAGACCAACAGTCTCCTTCCCTCACTGGAGAAGACATTTTAAAGTCTTTTTCCAACCTGATAGAAACTTTCTCGTGGGAATGCTTTGCTCACAGATGGTTTCCCAAAGATGCTTTGTCTTATTTTCCCAGATAACTGGATCACAATTTATTTTTAAATAAATACAACCCCAACAAGACAGGTAATATACCAGCCTGTGTCCTTGAAATTTAAATGCAGGTCAGTAAATATTTATTGAGCAACTACTCCCATATACAAGATACTTTTCTAGGTATTTTGAGAGATACCAAAGTGCATAAGATATGATCCCTGCCCTCAGGAAGCTGAGATTTAGAAGGGGAGAGAGGATTCATGATACTGCCATTTCTAATACTAGCTGTTGTGTGTCAGGCTTTGTTTTCAGGGCTGAGACATAGTAACTCATTTAATCCTCCCAGCACCCCTACAAGCAGATGTCATCACTATTTAGTTTAGTACATGAGGATAATGATGTGGAGCACTACTAATACCTAATCCAGTGTTACACAGCTAAAAGTAAGTTGAAACTTGAGATAGAGGGAGATGAAATACTTGCCTTAAAGTCATCCAGTGAATCACCGTCAGAGTCTGGGCTATAATTCAACTGGAGCTTTCTGACTCCAGGACAAGGTTCCTTTTATTAAACGAAACTATGAAGTCTTTTTATTTTTTTTTCCTTAATAATGAATGAGACTGGAAGGGATTTCCACCCTCCATCAAAGACGCCTGCTTGCTTATTCTGAAAAAGCAATCAACCTTAACTCAAACTTTGTTTTTGTAAAGAGTCTCCAAAAGTATTCACTAAGGGCTTCATGAAACTTTAAGCAAAGCACTGTTTGTATAAATACCATTTTAAAACAGTTTTCTGGCTAGTACTAATATAAACGTACATTTACTGTTGACTTTAGGAAGGCCTTCATAGGACTATCAGTATTTGAAGTTTATTTATTTTTAAAAAATCACTCATTTATCTAAAAATAGGCATTTGGAGTTAGTTTGTCTGAATCAAAGCTCATGAAATAATGATTTTTATTGGGAAAATTGGTTTTAATTACATGAAATATCTAAAGCATAACTTAAAAGAAATATGCTAATTTAAAAATCATCCTCTAAACGTGTGATTTTTTTCCTGAATGAGGTTTAAGACATCAGCAGGGTTGACTAACATGAGCCTGGATCCTTGGACAAAAGTGCCTAGCAGGTGACCTCACTTCAATATCAGTTTTAGCCTGTTCTGTTCATTTCACCTGCTTTCTCTTTTCTTCCTCCATTGTTGTATTGGTCTTCCAACCACTTCAGATCTCGTCTTGCTCCTATGCTGTTGGCAGCCACTGAAATTTTATTTCTATAAATGAAATTTTCTATTTCACTCTCTTAGATTATATGCCTTCTCAGTGTTTGAGGAGATAACTACGTGGATAAAGCAGTCAGTGGGGATGGGTGCATCCGTTTCCTAGGGCTGCCTTAACAAAGTACCACAAAATGGGGAGCTTAAAACATCAGAAATGTGTTCCTCCACCAGCCAGGTGGCTGAAAGTCTGAAGTTAAGGTGCCAGCAGGGTCACACTCCCTCTAAACGCTCTAAGAGAAGAAAACCTCTTTTTCACTCCTAGCCTCTGGTGACCCCTGGCGAGGCCGTGTTCCTTGGCTTGTGGCCAGATTAGTCTGATCTCTGTTCCTAGGTCTCTTGTTCCCTGTGCCTCCTCTCTGCCTCTTTATCTGCACCTCCCTCTCTTACAGAGACTCTGGTCATTGTATTTAGAACCCACTCTAATCTGGTATGACCTCCTCTTACTGATTGATTCTGCAAAGACCCTGTTTCCAAGTAAGGTCACATTCCAGAAGGACATGAACTGTGGGGCCGCCATGAGTGCCACAGCACAATGAGAAGGCAGGAGGGAAAGTCTGCTCATCAAACAAATATTGATTTAATGTGAGAGGAATTGTAAGGTTTCATCCGCCCAGAATTACTTTTAAAATGTTGTCATAGTTTTATAGCTGATTGGTAAGTCCAATGACCTCCTTCTGTCTGACACCATCTCACAAAGCCGTGGTGACAAATGCCCATGTTACTCAGGAGAAGAGGAAGGGTTTACCTTTGGTCAGGTTAATTCATCAATGTTACTCATTATCTTCCAGAAAAGCAAACAGAATTAGGCATGTCTTTTAGAAAAGATTGTTAAAAGGGAGTGACAACTTGAGCCTAGTGAAAAGGCTTGAGTCTTTAGTGTCAGACAAAACAGTTCGATTCTCAGTACTGCCATGTGTCTGTTTCCTAATCATGGACAACTCCCTTAGCAGCCATCTCTGGGGCAATTAAATTTACATTTCAGGTTAGTTGTTTTTAGGATTAAAGAAAGATATAATAGGTATTCAAAAATAATGGCTAATATGTTTCCTTAGTTAATAATAATAATAATAATAATAATAATAAGGCTGCCAAAAGGGAATAAGGTTGTCATCCAAACAGATAGCATCTAACATGCATTTTACCTTGTATTTTTGAGGAAGTGAATCCTATTTCCACATCTCAGAAGGGGGCAGTCGGCTACCTTAGCATGCTAAAACAAAAGATCCAATATTGACTGGGGTGGCTGAACCTCTGAACTCTCATCCTTTAAAGCTGTGGTCGAGTTTGTCTTGTCTCACCTTTGGCAGAGTGCCAATGAGAGCCTGCTGACTCCCAGGGCCCAGGCCCAACCCTTCCCCACCATGGCAAATTCCCACTGTACTTGTGTTGTATAAGGAGGGTAACTCTAAAGATTAAAAGAAGGTGAGAAGATGACACTAATAAAGAGAAAGTAGTGTGTATTTCTAGCCTGCTGGCTGTTCAGACAGAATTCTGATGGTATATTTTGAACCCCAGGTATGTTTGTGTTTTACCACCAGCTGGTAGGCCAACTTCTTGCTCACTGTCTCTCAGTCACTCCCATTAGTCTGTGGTTTCCAAAATAATGTGCCTGGGTTTTCAGTTGTACTTGACATGGCTTAGGCCTGGGCCTGGCTTAGTCCATAAAGTTGGTTAATGCATCAGAGAAACTTCTGATAGTATCATTCCACACCCAGTTTTTTCTCTGAATTTCAGGTCTCTGGCCCTCTCTCTCAGGCCCTTGGCGGATTCCTTGCCTCGTCTGACCCCCTTTGCACACTGTCACCACCGACCTGTCTCACAGGCCGCGACCCTGCAGTTTGTCCTGTGGTAGAAAGCGTTCAGGCAGAGCTGTCGTTTTAAAAAATGCTCACTAGGGGGCAGCACATTGAAAGGCTTGAAACCATTGTGTTTCCTTCACTGGGTGGATTCATTTAACTTTTCTAAACAGTAGTTTATTATAAAGGTAAAATGTATACTTTCACATGAAGTTCTTCTTTGAATATTTTTATTAGGCTTTCAGGACAAAAAGATAGTACTTTCTTGACACTCACTAGTTATAGAAATTTAACTAGGCTCTGGGAGAAGGTAAACTAATACACAGTTTGCTTCATGGAGGTCAAAACACACCTTATTTTTCTCATCCTAAGTGACCCCCATCCTTCCACTTTGAGGAAAATAACCAAGAAAGTGTTCTGTAACATGATTCTCTCCATTCCTTTAATCTTACCCTTCTTTGAAATATCTGCTGCTGCCAACAGCAAAGGATTTTCTAAGGAAAACAATTTGTCCTTGCTAAAGGATAAAATAAGGGTCAACCTTTGGAAGAAACTCCAAACGTGAATTTAAACTAATACAGCCTTAAATCCTATTTTTAAAAAAAATCATGATCCTTACGCTTTAAACCTTGAAATGGAAGAGCAAGGGGTAATTGCATTATATTCTATGCACTCCACTGGCCAATGTAGAGATAGAACCTTATTTAAGAGAAAGAACTTCTATCACCCATAAATACCTGGAAACAATTTCCTACTTTCTCTTTTTCTGATAGTCTCACACACACACACACACACACCCCACACGCTCAAAATTGATTATGTTAGGAGAACTCAAGCCCATTTATTTCTGTAGATGACTTAGATTGTAACTGGTGGGTTATGGCTAATTGGGATGAAAGCTCAAAATAAATGCACTTTTCCATGTGAAGTGGCAACTGGAACATATATCCTCAGACAATTCCAATCCTATAGAAAAGGAAGAAAAAGAAGTGATGTAGGTACTTGAGATGTTCTGGTAACATAAATAACAAGAAAGGAAAGGTAACAGTTGAGTGCCCATTCCTCTGAGCTGCAAAGTAGTCAAGAAAAGAGCATGGAACAGTGTCAAGTGCCAATAGGGCCCAGAGTTAGAGAACAAAAGTGGTCCCTGCATTTAGCTAAGTGGAGGGGAGAAATTTCTTGGGACTGAGAGAATTGGAGTTCGAAAGTAAGAAGTTCAAGGAAAATGTTTTCAAAAATGCATTCAAATTAAGTGAGAAGAGCTCATTCAAAATATTGTCATGAGCACAGAAATGGGAGGACAATGAAGTCAAAGGACATGTTTGTCCTTTGAGCTGGTCCCACATGAGGGTAGAGAGGAGGAACCCAGAAGAATGGAACTGATCAGGTCAGAGAAGGAAGAAAGGGAACTTGTAGCTAAGAGCAAATTGTTCTTTGTCCTCGAGATGCAATGGACTTCAGCACTGTTGGTTAGAAATTACATGGCACAGATCCCAGAATGAATTTTTTAAAAATATTTTAGTCTGTAGATGGAATAGAATTAGATAACCAACTGCCCTGATAATCCAGCAAGAGCAGACCGTGGACCTCACCCTTGCGTTCTCATGTCTGCAATGTGTTCCTCACCATGGGATACGACAACAAAAACATTTTTTGTCTTTTAATCCTCAAGGCTATTGCCTGCCACATAATCATCTCAGGAAGCTGCTTCGGACTCATGTGCCCGGATCTCCCCTCCAGACGCAGGAGGCCCACTGTGGGGCACACACATAACGAAACCGCAGTGTCTCTGAGATGGAGACCTTTGTGGTCACACTCACTTTTCTGCTTTTCTCTTCTGGCGAATCTCTGCTGTGTTGCCACCAAGCAACCCCACAAAGTTCATGTGGTTTTATGGTGTCAGGAATTATCAGTTAACACAATTCAAGTGGGTCACTGCCTCTATGCCCTGACTGAATCCCCTCCTGCCATCCCCTCTTCCACTCTATTGAAACCTATTATCTTCTCCTGGCCCCGTGGTGACAAACAGGCCTGACATTGGTCAGTCCTTTGAGCAAATGCTTCTAATAAACATCGTGGGCCCTGAGTCATTGTCAGCCTTGACATCTGGGGCACTGATGACAGTTGGGCTGGGTAATTCTTTGTCCTGGCGGCCATCCTGTGCAATGTAGGGTGTTAGCGGTGGCCCTGCTCTCTACCCACTAGGTGCCAGTAACACAAAATGTCTCCAGACATTGCCAAGGTCGCCTGGTGGGTGAAGTCATCCTGATAGGGAACTACTGCATTAAACTATTATCTTCCATTAGTTCCTTGGGAATTGGCTCCAAGAGTTTAGCAGAGCCTTGGGAGAAGGAGAGTCTTCCGGGGTGCATGAAAATCAGCAGCTCAGAAAGCCTCAGGAATGGTTCCCAGGGGTAGATATGAACCAGCTACTGTGAGGCAGAGGGAACCTCCAGGGAGCTACAGAAGACCCGATGAAGGGGAGACAGGGATGAGGGGTTCTATAGAAAGACAACAGAAAGAGAGGCGAAATACTGAGAAGCATGTGGCTTCACTACAGGTCTTGGATAGATAACCGGAAGGGGAAAGCCATGCACCATCAGAAAACCCAGGCTCTGGTTTCCGTGGTGCTCACCTCTTGGTCTGGACATCATGATCGTGTCCTTGATTCCTTATCTACAAAATATGTTTCCAGACCCAAAGATGTCAGATCGTGGTGTTAGTGAAATACAGGGGAACACAGTTAATAAATGTTTTCTCAGGGATTATTATTTTTGAGAATGATTTTTATTTTTATACAGGATTGTTATTTTTATACAGATGTGCCGCACATATAAGTTGGAAGGCCAAGAGGAATTAACTCAGCACTGGGTAGAGTAAGGTTCCTCCTAGAGGAGAACCATGCAATTTAGTGAAAACATTAATCCTGAATTCCTGGGCTCAAGAAGAGTTATGAGGGACATCCCTGAGTGTAAACTTCTAAGTTGATAGGACAGTAAAATCCAACAGTTAGCATCTGCCATATAAAGGAATTTCTGTTCATGTCAATGTATACTTACGGGTTTTCCCAAACAAGAAATCCTAGTAAATCTTAGTAATAAGGATAATCACACTGTCTGCACTTCTTGTGCTCTCTGGTGGAAAGAACACTTGCCTGGCAGAAACTTAGATATCTGCATACAGAATAATTGCGGGTACTTTTTTTCTCATATTCTATATGAAGAGCTGATAAAATCATTCTCAAAGCATATTATTTTTTTAGAACTAGGGTTGACTAGTAGACAATAGGGGAACAAGTGAAAACACCAAATTGAAAACCTAGGGCAACAAAGTCTTTTGGAACTTCCTAAAAGGTTGTTGAGGATCAGCTTAAGTTTTCAGGAAAGATTTAGTGCTTATTTGCTCGACCCCAGTAAAAATAACCAAACATGTTTGCCCTCGGGAGTCTAGACTTTTGTACCCGGCCAAAAGCAAGAAAGGCCGTAGCTCAGCTTAACCCGGTTCGTGCTGGAATATATGTGCAGTACAATCAGAAAGGAGGGGAGTAATCATACTGACCCATTATCCCTGTTTTCTGTTTACAGATGAAGGTAGGCATTCTGTATTTTTATTTTTATACAGGATTGTTATTTTTATAACCTGTTTTCATTTTTAAGTTTTCTGTTGACCGAATTACAAATAAAAATATATGGAAATATGCTTTAAGCTTTCTATGTCTGAAATGCTGTTGGAGATTATAGTTTTACTAAGTTGGAATTTGAAAGCTTAATTATGGGAAACTCTAGTAGTATAGGAGGTAGCCGTCAGCAACTGATACACCAGACTGTTTTTCTCTTCGTTGCTTGTCTTTGGGGGGATGGAGTCAAACCCTTTCCTTTTATACTTGTCCCTCTTTTCATTCCTCCAAGCCAGAGAGTTTAACTTATTTGCAAAACATTGCTACTGCAGTCATCTCAAGGACATCATTAATAAGTAACCACAGTTTACTGATACAAGGAATAGAACGGCTAGTTGCCAGAAAGACAAAGGTGACTTTTGAAGGATGTTGTGAGGTTTGGGGAAAATAAGTGCTCTAAACGAGCATTAACTATTTGCTTTATTTCTGTTAAGTTCTAGGATTTTAAGAAATGCATTTGCAAAACAGCACAGTGAGGAAAGTATTGTCAGATTTTAATGGTGAGGGTTTGTGGAAATGGTGTAGGCACCCTCAGTGGTAGTAGGTTCCCTGTCACTGAATGGTTTCTGATAAGAAGAGTGATTTCTTCCATGTTAAGAAAACCCACCAAGTAGATGGACAAACCCTCACGATTTCTACTTACCTTGAAATTGTATGATTTATATATCTGAGAGTCTTAGAACTTTCGCGAGAAAAACACCAAAGTCATGTTTAAGAAGTAGATTCATTTTATGTTGTACAATGTGGATGAATCTTGAGGGCAATGAACCAGTCACGAAAAGAGAAATACTGTACGATTCCACTTATATGAGGTACTAAAGTAGCTAAACTCATAGAATCAAAGAGTAGAATGGCGATTGTCAGGGGCTAGGGGAGGGGGAGATCGGGAGCTGCTGTTCAATGCATCTAGAGTTTGTCCTGCAAGATGAAAAAGTTCTGGGGCTCTGTTGCACTACCACAGGAATTTACATAAAGCTAGGAAACTGTACACTTAAAGATGGTGAAGATGGTACATTTTATGTTATTTGCAAAATCGCAATTCAAAATAAAAAAGATTAAATATTTCTTTCCAACCATTTGACGAAGAAAAGGATTTTGTTGTAAAATCCTGGCAAGAACACTTGAGTAGAACACAGAATGTAGAGGGGAAGCTGGGTGATGTGATGATGTGATCGTGTTAGGCTGTCAGATAAGCTTTCAGATCGGAGAATAAGAATCATTAAGTTTTGAGTGCCTTGAGAGGAAAGAAAAATTCCACTGCTCACCATCTGTTATGTGACTTAGAAAAAGATGTATCATGCGATCATCCAATGGATATTTAGCGAACAATAAGGAGGGCCAGTCGCTGTGCTAGGTGGTGGGGAGTCAGCCATGAATAAGACTGGCTTCCATTTCACACCTCCGACCGTTGCAAATTCCCCCTGGAGGTTTTCTGCTGTGGTTGTCCATGACCTTCTAGTGACTAAGCACATTAGAGGCATGTTTTAAATGACACCACCCATACCTGGCTCTTTTCCCGCTAGAGCTGCATCCTCTTCCTGCTCCATAAATACTGGTATTCTTCAGGGTTTGAGCCTAGCCCCTCTTTTCTTCACAACACATAGTTTCTAGAAAATTTCATTAATTGACTAATCACCCCAAATCTTATCTCCTCCTCACACTCCTTCTGGGCTCTGGAATACTACATTTTACACCCACTACAGAGCTGTACCTGAATGTCCCAACCTCAACATATTTAAAACTTGGTTTATCCTCTTCCCTAATGACCTTCTCCTCTTACAGGCTCTAGGTCTGAAGATGACATCATCATTGATTGAACTGTCCAAATCAGAAACTGGGAATTATTCTGTATTTCCCTCTCTCTTATCCTCAACCAGAGCAGCCCAGCATGGGCCACTTCATCCCTTAGCACTTCTAAAATACAACCTATGCTCTCCCTCAACCTATCATCACTGCTTGAGTTTTCATTTGAATAATTTCATGTTAATTATTTCAGTAGGCTCATTTCCACCCACCTCGCCTTGACTTTCCTTAATCCATCTGACACGTTGCTATCAGAATGACCTAAGCATACACATCTGACTATGGTATCTTCTCTGTGCAAAATCTCTAGTGACTCCCCATTACCTATAAGATAAAATCTTGACAATTTTTCAATGTCCTTTGGGTCTCTCTTGTCCCTCTTCTCAAGCACCATCTCTTATTTATGTTACTTTGCATCCTACTATTTTGCAAAATTGAGCTCTTTAGTCTGAGGTCTCACCAGGCTTGCTTTCACTTCTCTGCCTTATGTATTATTTCCTTTGACTGCAATACTGTACTGCAGACTTGTCTGGTGAGCTCTTTCATAGAAGAGAATGTGCTTTTCTTAGCTATATGGAGTCTTACTTGTAGGTGATTCATGACTATTGTTTTATGATTTCATTGATTTAAAAAGTACGCGGTCTATGGGAACTCTGTGCTTTCTGCTTGGTTCTTCTAGAAACCTAAAACTACTCAAAAAAATTAAGTCTATTAATTGTATATTTTTAAAGTACACCCCAATTCCTGAAAACAGACAAATAATTTTTTGACTTGCTATCCACTCTTTGCTTTATTAAGCAGCTGGTACTAAACAGATGGTACTAAACACAAGAACATAAGGAAACTAAAGATGATGTTAGGGAAATGCAGGTAGACACCTTTTTTCCTTGGCATTGATGGTAGTGCCCACCACTATGGGGCAAGAATTGGTGGTGCTTTTCAGGATACTCGTGAAAATTTTGTCTTTCTATGGAGTAGGAGAGGTTCTCAAATAACTCAGCACCTCCATGCCTTAGAAGCAAATGAATGATCTGCCATATAAAAGAAGGAAAAAGCTTTAGTCAAAAGCTGTACATCTTCTAAGGATAAAATCCTAATGGCCATAAGACTTCTTTTGAAAAAACAGTGGTAATGCTCCTGGTGATGTGGGTAATGATAGCTGCTGGGCAGATTTGTTGAAAGCCCACTGTGTGCCAGGAGCTAAACATTTTTGCCCATAAGGTAGAGATCATAACGATAGGGTCCATTTTCCAGATGAAGGTTCGCAGAGGCTAAGTCTCTTATTGCAGGTCACACAGCTATTAAATACAAGTATAGTGTAAAAGACTGTTTGGTATTATAGTTACTGCTGCCTCTAAGGGAATGTAGAAACAAAGAATTTGGAATCGGAGGACGCTTTGGAGGCCCAAGTGCTTAGACCCTGACACAACAAGCATTTCTTATTTTATCACGCTTAAGCTTTCCCTTATTTCAAAAGATTTGCACCACTTGAGTCAAGGAGTGTGAGAGAGACCTTTGTCGTAGTTATTTAAAATGCAGATTATACTGGAGCACAATTCTATCATCTCCACATTAAGCCACAGCAAGGGGAAAGCTACATAAAAAATGAGTATCTGATTAAGTGTTCTCTGCCTTGGGCAACCTCTTCCCTTTGAATTTAAAAGAGTAAAATAACATCTCTGTTATGAATGCGGGGAGGAGAAAATTCATAAAACTCAGATGGCCTTGGTAGAGATTTTCACAAAACAGCACAGTGGCCACACAGCTGCTTTTTACAGAACCAAAGCTCCTTTGCTGGTTGAGGCTGAACTTGAAGTGATGCTGGGGTGCAATCTGTGAAAAGGAAATTAGATATCCTAATGTTTCTAACAAGAGAGAAAACAACCAGACTTAGAGCGCTTACGAAAGCCATGTGGAGCTGGTGGAATGCAGAGAAAGCCCGGAAGGGGGGGAGGTTAAATGGATGACTCAGAGCCTCGCCCCTTTCTGCAGCTGGTAAACACCAGGGCAGTGTGATTTCAGAGAGAACGTTCCCTGTGAAAACAAAGGTACAAATGTTCTGCCTTTGCATTTCATCATGCTTTATTCTTTTTCTGATCATGTGCATTTTCGCCTTGTGATAAATTTGTGAGAGCAGCCAGGCAGGTACTATTATCCCTATTCATCCAAGAGAATAAACCAGACCTAGTGAGGTTCTTGGCCTTGGCTGAATTCAGAGTGAATTCACTGGGAATGCTTAGACTGGTACTGTACTCACTGCTCAGTAGATCAAAGCAAATAGAAGAAAAGAATAAGACCCCAGACCTCATATTCCCAAGGTCCAGGTAAATGTATGCCAAGTTCAGAAACATGCAGAGGAAGAGGAGACCATCCCAAACCCATTAAAATTAATTCCTAGATTTGTAAAGTTAAGTGTCTTGTTTTTGGTTCTTCAGACACGGACCTTAATACAAGGATTTAATGCAAGAAGTTTGGAGGTGTTGAATCAGGAAAAACCAGTTGGAGAGTGGGAAATTGGAAAAGGGAAGGGAAGTCAGGCAATAAAGGGTGTTTGATCAAGCCAATTACCACTATTTTCATTAGAGCTTAATTCTGCTGGGGAACTCCTCAAGTCCAGGTAGAAAATGCACCTCATTGTTTGCTCATTTGACGGTCAGGAGATGCTGCCGAGGTGGGTGTAAAGGTGGAGTTCTGATTCCCCAGCACTTGTATTCAGGCTTATGCAGGTTCGAGCCTGCAGAAAAAGCCCTCAGACAGTTGAAAACTGTGTGGTTTTTCACTCCAGTGATAAGATCATAAAGGGTGTGGGTGAGTGCTGACAGTGTCTACATCATCTATCTCCAGCAAAGGCCAAGAGTGGGAGAGAAGGAATGAAAGAGTCGGCATAGAAAATTCTCATCCTTAGATGGAGAAGTATAAGTACCATAACTGAATGAGTTAGCATCAGAGATAATATCAGAAGACCTCTCTCAAAAATTTTTAATTAACCTCCGTTGAAAGGTTTGCTGAAATCAACCTCCTCCTCCTTCCTTAACCCCTGACAACCACTGATCTGTTCTCCATTTCTATAATTTTGTCATTTTTAGAATATTATACAAATGTAATCATTCAGTATGAATCTTTTGGAATTGGATTTTTTTTAATCAGCATAATTCTCTGAGAATGTATTCAAGTTGCATGTATCAACAGTTTCCTCTTTTTTATTTTTAAGTAGTATCTATGGTATGAATGTAGCAGTTTGCTTAACCACTCAGCTGCTGAAAGGCATCTGAGATTTTTGCTAGTTTCTAGCTCTTATATATAAAACTGCTATGACTATTTGTGTGTAGGTTTATGTGTGAATGTAAGTTTTCATTTCTCTGGGATAAATGCCCAAGAGTGTAACTGTTAGGGTATGTGGTAGTTTCATGTTTAGTATTTTACTTAATTTCCAAATGGCTTTCCAGATTGGTTTAATCATTTTACATTCACACCAGTAACCCAGTTTCTTCACATCCTCACTAGCATTTGGTGTTGTCACTATTTTTTATTTAAGCCATTCTTATAGGTTGTAGTCATAGCTCACTGTGATTTTAATTTTCATTTCACTAATTGCTAATGATGTTGAACATATATCTTCATGTTTCTAAATACAAGGCCTTGTCAGATATATGACTTTCAAATAAATTTTAAAATAAAATAGGTAGGTTTTAACCTTGGGGAAAATAGTGATACAGACGTCTCTCATTTGGCCATGTGAACAGTGGCATGTAGACACCTTGGGCATTTGCTACACCTCTTTGCCACCCATTATCCCTGCATTTCTCATCTACCACTTTTTATTAACACATACAACAACAAAGCCCCATTGCCAGACCAATCTTCAAAATGTTTAAAATCACAGAATTAAAAAAAATTTTAACACGGATGTGTAACATAAATAAAACATAGAGGCTAAGTTTTCCTGATAAAAGTAGGAGAGCTGGGAGGGAGAGTCCAGCCCAACTCATTTTTCTTTGCCAAGTTGAAAACCCATTGCCCTACCCCAGGTGCTCTGAAAAATATGTAGGACAATTGCTTGAGGGGAGAGGAAATAGTCAAGTAAGACAATTTTTTTTTAATTTCATAGTTTTTAAAGTCTGGACATGGGAGGTTAATCAAAGTCATTGCTAATCTCACTCTCTCTACCTTTAGAACCAAAATAAAACAGAATGTTGTGCAGGACTGGACAAGGAGAATGTCTATGCAGAAATTATGTTGTTATCACTGATCCAAGACATGCTCCCAATTCAAGTTTTGATTGCAAACAAGAAGTTTTCTCTGTGAGCCTAAGATGCTCCCATTCTTTACCTTTGCTGCTGTCCTATACCAGTGTGAATCCAGTGACCTTCCTGAAACCACAGTCTGCTTTTTAGAGGGAGATTTTGAGCAATTCTAGGAGTTAAAGCTTTAGTAATTGTCACTATGTAAATATATGTAATAAAAAACCTAGATGTGATAGAAAAATAGAAGTTGTGGGAGGGTGGTGAGCTCATGGGATTTTATTTCCCCATGAATTTTGAAAATACTATGCAAATTTAGTTTGGAGTTTAGTAAATTGTATACCTTGTACCTTTGATAGGAAAATTAAGAAACATAACTGGGATTTCAGTTAACCCAATTTATGTTTTCCAGTGAGAAGGGAGCACAAGATTGATTGTGGACGTGGTGTCTCCTGCCCACCTCCTCGCACTCCCTCCCCACCAGAGAGCAACAACAAAAAGGGCTCTGCTGAATGTAAAAAGATATTTTAAATAAGCAGATGCATGACTGTAAAGGTGAAGGAAAGAACAGTTTTGGCATAGTGTAAAGATTCCTATGTTTTGAAGCGGGATGTTTATGTTTGATTATGTAATCTTGAACAAATCACTTCGTATCTCTAGCTGCACTTTCCTTTTCTGTAGAACAAAGCATTGACCTCAAAAGGGTGTATTGTTAGGTGCTTCAGAGTTGCATCGGCATCTCTGTTAGAGGAGAACAATTTCCTGTATGCCACTGAACAGCTATTTACACTTGGGGGAATGAATCTCTGGGCACTACTGCTGAAAACATTTTATACAGTGGTTCCTGAATTTGACCAAGTTTTGGAAATTTTAAAATAATGATTTAGATGCAACCCAAACTAAGTGAATCAGAATTTCCATGGGCAAGATGCAGGACTCAATATGTTAAAAAATCTCTCCACTGTAATTTTCATGATTGGGCAGATTTGGGGGCACCAGTGCTTTTCAAACTTGAAAGTGCGTGTGATTCACCCAGAGCTGTTGTTAAAATGGAGGCTCTAATTCAGTAGACCTAGAGTGGGGGCTGAGACTCAATTGCTAAGAAGCTCCTACGGGATGCTCTTTAGATAGCAAGAGCTTAGCGTCCTTTGGGTCTTCTGCTCTTGGAGAGGGCAGATCACCCAGTCAAGGAGGCTCTTTCTAGGAAAAGGGGAAGATGATTTCAGCTCCGAGATGCCTTAGTTTGTGAGTATGCCAAATGGCCAAAGAACCATATAAATTATTTCTGGCAAGACCAAAAGATAAATGGTTGAATGTGTAACTAAAATGTCAACTCTGAGAAGGCATTAAAAGAAAGAAGGCATTTGATCAAATATCATTCCTTGTTTATGAGATATTCTGGGAGGTAGGAGTGGGAATCAAGGTTTTTCATGTCCATGCAGAAGGCAACTTGATTATTATCTTATAACAATTTAGGATAATTTCAGACAATGGTCCAGATAATTAAATTCCCTTTTTATTGGAAGGTTTCCTCAACAATACAGACTTATTGGGAAATTCCATTTTTAATCTTTCAAACGCAGATTTCTCATAAATGTGGAAATAAGAGTAGTAAACATTTTTTAAAAATCCAAACAGCTAATATTTTATAATAAGTAAACTTAAAAAGCAATCTCATCTTGCTGAATTTATCAGGATCTAGGATCCCATCCTTAATTCAAGACGTTAATTATATGAAGTTAACTATGAGATCAGTGTTCTTAATTTGCATATAGGTACTGTTTTTCCTTTTTCTAATGAATATGCATTTTCCTTGAGGCAAACTAATGATGCTATTACCAGGATGCATAGGCTCAAAACAGAGGGACTCATTGTAAGATCTAAATGCTTACTAACATCAAATTCTGATAATTTGATGATTCAGTCTCCACAATGGTGTTTCCTCTACAATGGATAAAGCACATGCCGCAGTGCATAGGAATGGACACTGTCACCAAATAGAGGTCTGGCCGAAATCTGCCAAATGGTGTATACTTGCTGAGTATCAGTACAGTCTGCAAGGGGGACTATGGTGCATTTGAGTCAGCCTATCAGGACCCTTACTTCTCTAGACAGTGAATGAAACTGTCATTGTTTCTTATTTTATACTTTTATTGCTGACTAGCAGAGCCTGTCTTCCTAAAAACACACTGAATGCTACTTTTCTCTCTTTTGGGGGTAATAGAATAGAATCGATCACATTCCCTGTTTTTTGGCTAATTATGGTCGGCATTTGGTCCGAGGATTCATATGTATTTTGTGATATTCATTCATTTTCCTTTACCAGCCTCTTGGCCAATTCCTTTTCCTTATTCCCTCATTAGGCACCCACACTAGTATTTGTAATACATGTCCTTCCAATCCACTTTCCATACATGTTTTAAGAAAAATGTAAGGTGTGGTTTCATCAGTTTACTATACATTTAATGCTGTACACATTTACATTTAATGCTGTAAAATAAAAGTTACAATTGCATTTTCTTTCCTACGATTTTCACACAACATTGGCCTTGATGACCAGCAGTGTTCGGAAGTCTAGTTTGTGGCTTTTGTTTGCTCTACTAGCAGTTCCATTCTATGTATATACCACACGTTACTTAGCCATTCCACTAGTGATGATCATATTAAGTATTGCCACCTCTGCTACTACAAGCAATCCGTGTAAACATCCTGTAGCATTCAGCCTTTTGATTGAGCTCTTTGGTGTATATATCTAAGAGTGAAATTGCCAGATGAGAGGGTATATGCCCCTTACATTTTCTATTGGGCTTCCAGTATTTTTCTTGCGCATTTCAGAGTTCCTGGTATCTTTGCAATACTAACCCTTGTCAGTTTTAAATATTAGAAATACTTTCGGCAGTCTGTCTTCTATCTATTTACTTTGTCAAAGTGTCTATTTTTTTTTTTGAAGAGAAATCTCAATTTTGATGTAGTCAAATGTATGTATTTATTTTTCCTCTCATGACTTGGATTTTTAGGATGTTAGTTAAGATTTCTCCCCATAAATTCACAGAGATATATTCTCTTGTGTCTTCTTTATTATATTACATTTAGATTTTTACCTAAATTTTATTTTAATATATAGTGAGGTAGATAACAAAAACCTTATTTTTTTCCATATAATGATCAATTATCCTAAGAACATTTACAAAATACACTGTCTCCTAGATATCATATGCCAAGTTACATGCCCATAGAAGTCCATTTATGAACTCTCTACTTCTTCTACTGGTCGATTTATTTGTTCTTGTACTAGTACTGCACTAATTATTTGACTTTATAATGTTGCCTGAGTACAAACTCTTTGCTCTTCTTTTTTCCAAATGTATCAGGTATGCAGGAATTTTTATTCATTAATGTTAATTTTTGAATTAATTTGTTAAGCTCCTTCCTCTCAAAACTTTCTGAGATTTGATGGTAATTTTATGAAATGTAGAATTTATAAATTATCTTAGAAGTGAACCACTATTAACCCTTCTTCCCCACCACACACCAATCTTTTATGTCCTCCAATAGAATATTTAAATTTTCTCTATAAACATTTTTACTCTATTAGGTTAATTCCTAGCAATTTCATAAATTTTGTGGACTATTATTTTTTTATAGTTGATTATTGCTAGATTAGAGGAACAATATTAATTCTTATATATGGCTTTTATTAAGCCAACTTTTTTTTAACTTCTTAAAGTTCTTATAGTATATACAGTAATCTTCTTAGGATTTCGTTGTAAGTGAAATCATTAATAAATAAATCCTACTTGCCACTATAACTTTTTTTTGTGTGTGTATGTGTCTTATTTCGTTAACAAGACCTACACTACTTTGTTGAGGAGTCACTGTAAGGGCAAAAATTCTTTTCAGGTTCCTAAACTTAGAAAGTTTATCTAAAACTTTTATGTTAAGGATTATTGGAAGAGTGTCATAAAACTAAGAGATTTCTATTAGAAAATTTCTAATAATTTTTATGAATAGATTTTGAACACTGTAACAGGTTTTTTCTTGGTCTACTGATATTTTTCTCCCCTATTCCAGTACTGTGGTGAATTACTTTGACAGATTTTTCTGACGTTTAACCTTCTCCTATTCCTGAGTTATACCTTACTTACTATCATGTCTTAAAAAAGAAAAACATTGAGGTATAAGGGGATTGAGTCTACTATTATCTCTATTTTTCTGTAAGTTTGAAATGTTCATAATAAATTTTTAAACTTAAACTTAAAAACTTGAATAATAACTTGTTCAATAGTAGGGACTTAATATTTTACTTAAGAGTTTTTACATCTATGTGATTTTTCTTTAACTATGTTAATCTCATTGTCACTTCTTTTTCATGGCAGGGCCCTTCATTGTCTGAAATGTCATTTTGTTTAGTTAGTCTCTAATATAATATAGGTTAACTTCATTTTTTTAAGGTTCAGAGAGCAATCTTATTTCCCTCAACTCAATCCATTACAATTTACATGTGCTCAAAATTCCACAAATAGCGCAATACATGGAGAATGCTTCCAATATTTTGCTTCTGTTTAAGGCAGAAACTGAGAATTTGGGATACAAGATAAAATAAGCAGAGTAGTTTTTAAAAACCTTTCCAACCTTTTTTCTATGAACCAGATTGACATCCTAGCTTCCAGTAATGGCAGAAAAGCCTGGTTAGATGAACTTTTCTGAGATAACAATTTTAAAATTTAATACGACATAAAAAAACAACTATTTGAAGGCTCTAGAAAGTGATCAAATGCGGGCTGAAGGGATCTACGCTTAAAAGATTGAAAATGCAATAGGTGAGATTTGCAAATTTAGAGCCTTTTGCCTCAGCACATTTCCTGCACTACTTGGGGTAACAGAGCTGTCTCTTACAGTTAATTAAAAATATGTGAATTAAACCTCCAACTCAAGAAGTTAGAGAAAGAACATTAAAGTTAACTTTACAAAAAGCAGGAGGAAATCACTGATAAAGATAAAATCAAAGAACCAATGAATTCAAAAATGGAAATTATAGAATAAAGAAAATATCATACTATTTTTGAAATTATCAACAAAATAGAAGGTACTTTTATAATCCACTTACAAGGGCAGGCATAATACACAATAAAAATTGAAAAGGGGAATAAGTAGTAAAATGAAAGAATTTTAAAACACTGTGTGACTACTCTATATATCTTGCATATAAATTTATAAACCCAAATAAAATGAGAAAATCTCTAGGAAAATATAATTTATTTAAAATGAAGTTGAGATAGTGGATCCAGGCAAATTTCCACTGAAGTAATAGAGAAAGTTGTCTGATAGCTTTACTGCGCAAAATCACTGGTGGTTTCATAGAGAACTTTTACTTTAAAGATCTATATATCTCCAATGTTGTGCTATTCTAGTACATAGGAAAAGAGCTTTCCAAATTATTTTATGATATGATTATGACATTAATCCAATAGCAGATAAAAACTGCAGAAAAGAATGACTGAATTTCCTTATAAATATTGATGCAAAATTACCAATTATAAAACCATAAAGCACACAAAATTCAATATACAATACCTTTGGATTTAGTGAGATTTATCTCAGCAATGCAAGGATGGTTTAATATTATGGGTTTTACCTATTTAAATGGTATATTGATCCATTTAAAGAGAGGAATTATATGGTAATCTTCATAGATTCTGAAATACTCATTTGACAGAAATCAATGCCTATACCCAATTAAAATAAAATCAGTACTATAGTAATAAAACAATATAACATGTATACTCCAATGTCAGCATTTTAACAAGAATGCGTAAAACACCCAACATATTCATGCTAATGTCAGAACAAGACAGACTTCCTATATTGTTGCTTCTATTTAACATTGTACTGAAAGTATTTCTAACAAAGGTAGATCATTAAAAGTTATTGAAGTTGTAAGATCTTGATATGGAAAGGTAAATTATCTATATGGATAGATGATATAATTGTATATCTAAAAAACCTGCATCAATATAAAAACTACTACAGAAATAAGAGTACTTAATAAAGTATAAAAATATAAAATTAATATCTACCTATCTATTTATCTATCTACCTAAATAGCCTTTGTATATACAAACAACTAGTTAGAAGACTTAATGGAATAGAAGAATCCATTTACGTTCACAATAATAAAGATAAAATACATAATCTCTTTATGATGAAAATTATAAAACACTCTCAAAAAACATAGACATTGACTTAAACAAATGGAAAGCTATACCAAGTTTCTGTTTAAGATTTAATATCAATTAATTGCCAAGTCGTTCTAGTGTATATTTAATGTAGTTCAAGTAATCATACCAACAGGTTTTTATTTCCTTGAACCACACAAATTGATTCAAAACTTTGTATGGAGGAATAAATAAATAAGAATAACCAGAAAAACTCTAAAGTGGAAAAGAATGAGGGAGACTATTTTCACTGTATAGTAAAACACAGTGTGAAGTCTCTAGTTAAGGGACTGTGATATTAATAACCATAACCAAAAAAATTTCAAATAGATTAGCACCATAAAAATGGAATTGTACAAGTTCTGGAAGAAATCAGTCATGAATTTCTGTTTTCACCAAGGTATAAGGAAAAACTTCCTAATAATGACTCAAAATTCAGAAGCAATCAATACTGATAAGTTTGTTCATATTAAAACAAAAGCAAACTTTTGCATGGCAAAAACCAAAAGATGAATGACACCCTGGGGAAAAACTGTTGCAATTTATCACAGAAAAGGACTAATGACTCTAGTATGTAATAACTTCCTAATATCAATAAGAACAACTTTATTTTAAAAATGGGCAAAAATACAGACAGTTTTCAAAAAAGGAATGACAAAAGCTGTTGATGAATGGTGAATATTAACAAGTGATGCTCAATCTTCCTCATGTAAGAGAAATGCAAATTCAAACTGCATTGAGATAGTGTTTCTCACCAGCAGTTTCACAGCACTCTGTAGGTGTGTCTCTAGGAAGACAGGCACTCTCATACTTTGCTAGTGAGAATGTGAAATGGTGCAACTCTTATAGAGGAGAATTGACTGCAGCTAGTAAAATTCCCACTAAAATTTCTCCTTTGACTTAGGAATTTTACTTTTGGATTCTATCACAGTCACACAATGGAGTACTATACAGTTGCAAAAAGGAACAGATGTTTTAGAAGGGTTGCTGTATACTGAAGTACAGTTATCCCCAAAATATATTGCTAAGTGAAAAGAGCAAGGTAAAAAAGACTTTATGTAGAATGCTAGTTTTGTATAGGAAAGAGAGATGGGAAATTTTATATGTATAATTGATATACACACACACACACACGCATATATATATATTGCAAAATATGTATATTTGTAAAAGGAAGCAGTGGAGGGAAATGTGGAGTTGACAAAAGAATTCTTTGAAATATCTCATTGAATTTTGAATTTGGAATCATGTAAACATTTTACATAATCAAAAATTAAGTCATGAAGAAAATCCTTCAGCATTGTAAATTGAAAACAACAGAAACAGCTGAACATTTCCACATATTGGTGGGGAAACTTCAGAGAAAAGAAATAAATCTTAAACTTCATTTAGTGGTTTTAATGTAAATTTAAAAAACTGTATTATTAATTTGAAAGCTTTATATGCTTATTATAGAATAAAGCACAGAATTGTATTAATATTGTTAGCAGATATCTAGATATTTAGATATTAGAATAAGAGATATTTAGATATTAATTTAGAATAAGAGATATGAATATGGATTGGAAATATCAGTGAAATTGATACTATTTCCTTTGTAAATATGTCTTTCGTAATTCTGCTTGATAAAAAGACCTAAAAGCAGTGATAACTCATGAACAAGGAACATGCATAATGCTCAGATTGTGATTTTTAAGTAATGTTTCCCACTACAAGGGGCCAAGGAAATGACTGATTTCAGTGCCAGGACAGGAAATGTACAAAATCAATCTGTAGACCTTACGCCAGAAAGCAAGAAAGCTATCAAATGTTAGTGAAGTTGTATTAAAGGGCTACAGGAAATGTACTAAATCAATCTGTAGACCTTACGCCAGAAAGCAAGAAAGCTATCAAATGTTAGTGAAGTTGTATTAAAGGGCTACAGGAACCAGCTTCAAGGGGCTCCTACTGGCCAGAAAAAGACCATTTTAGCACCACCTTCCCATCCCATGACAACACTTGATTAAAACATATTGAAAATACAAATATCATGAGTTTCAAGTGCTACTAACCATGAAGGCTAAGATGCCAATGAATAAAAGGGTAAAACAGAAAAGAAAACTCTCAGGGGTTGCTAGGCTAATAACTCTTAATATTGAAAACCAATAATTGAAGGGAAAGAATTAAGTATTTATCTTTTCTGGGTTGAGGTCTATTTCAGTGAACGAGGTAGAGTGCTTACGTGGAGAATTTCAGGTAATAAATGCAGAAGGAAGGTGTAGTTGGTAAAACACAATTTTATGATCTCTAATGAAAAGATAACAACTGATTCAGGCAGTGGTTAGCAATGATGGTGGTGCCATTAGGGGAAAGGATGATAAGGAAGTTTACCACTTAAATTTACTAACTGAAAAGAGCAATCTTAAAATCATTGAGGAAAAATAATGTTCCCTCTGATGTAGGGCTATATGAATTACACAGAACCACTTATGAAGTTTTTGTGTCCGTCCCTTAAAAAAAGTAAAAAAAAAATTGAAACCGAATTGAGTTTTTACATCTGATTTCTAATCTAGTGGAAATATGGGGAAAAAGTACACATTAAATGATACCATGAAGAAACCATCAGCCAAGTTTGGATTGTAGGGTATTTTTATAAGACAAATGACCTTGTTTCCTGAACAAGTCAATGGCATTAAAAAAATAATAGTAATAAGGTTGGGACTGTTCCAAATTAAGAGACTTGAAAGTGACGTTTAAGGTAACAGTCAAATACATTGAATAAGCCTTGTGGGCATCTCATAAAAACAAAGTTTCCAAATGCATTATTTTGGAACAATTAAACCTTTTGAAAACAGACTGGGTATTAAATAATATTAAGAAATGATCTATATTTTTGTGAGCTGTAAAACTGGTATTGTTGGTAAGGAAATATCATTCATGTTACAATTCCTATTATCATTACTATTTTGAGATTCATCCTAAAGTAGCTAAAGATCAAATCTCATGGGGTCTAGGATTTACTTAAAAAAAAAAAACAATAAAAAGGGGAGAGAGGCAATGAATATGGCAATGTTGATAAATGTTGAACCTGGATGACTTGACTCTATTTTTGTTGTGCTTCCTAAATAGATGTCTCCCAGTAAGACCTGGCTGGACCTGAGGAGGAATATGGAAGGCAGGCAGGAGGCAGGAATCCGAGGCAGAGCCTTGACCACAGGTCCAGGATGCTGCCCGGTCAGGGGACTGTACACCGTGGTGTGGGCCACCAACTGCAAAGAGTGCAGAGCCTGGCCACCACCACCTGGGAGAACATGAAGGGCTCAGCTGCCAAGAGGTTGTGCAGTACAGAGCAATGCCAGCATTTCAGGCAGAAGCAGTCACTGGAAACCAGGCCAGAGCTGGTCCCCACAGACCCAGATAATCGGAGGCAGGAAGATAATGTTGGCAGGCTTAATATGAGGCTCGATCCTTATTGGATTATTTCAGGATAAAATAAAATCAACAACTAGTTATGTATGTTACAAGCATTTGTGACATTCATTCAATAAGACAGAAAAATATTTGATTGCTATTCTCTTATATTAATTTCTCATATCTTGAAAGATTTTACTTTGAGCTATTCTCTTATATTAATTTCTCATATCTTGAAAGAATTTACTTTGAACCTTCCATTCAGATTCAAAAAGTGAAATTCCGTGAGCCTTTTCTTCTGTTTTGTTTTCCCAGTCCTTTCATTATATTTCTTCTCTTTTTTAAGTTTCAAGCTCAAAATTTTAATTACAGAGCACATCGAAATGCCTTATAAATATCAGTGAATCTTAAAGGATAAGTACAGGGACTCAACAAGGAAGGGCAAGAATTCTGCCCGTAAAGAGGAGTCACAAGTCACACGGACAAACAGGGCACAAAACTGGCCTGCAGTTAAAGATAGTGGCTCAGATTACACTGGTATTTTCAACAACAACAAAAAAGCTGTCTACAAAGCATGTATAATGCTATGTCCTGTATCCAGAGGTGGAAATGATCTTATTTATTTATATTTTTTAGTTGGAACACAGAAGTCTGAAGAAGAGATTTTTACTTGTCAGGTTCAGCAGGGTTTATCCGTTGGATTTTGCATGTGGGGCGACTCCTTGCAAATGTGGACACTGCCTCCATCTCCAACGTGACCTTTTATCTTTCCCTTAGTTCAAAGCCAGAAATGTCTTCCTCCTTGGAGGGTTCACTTGATCTCTTTTTTTTAAAACTTCAAGACACCATGATGTCCAAGCAAGTAAAGCTTCTTCAAAGTGTATAAGGTGAGAGACAGTTTTCCAAGTGGCTGTTTCTTGCTTCATGGAAATGTAAAATTGTATATGTCCTCCCACTGCTCAAGAATTAGACATTATATATTGAAGGCAGGAAAAAATGGGGGGAGAGGTTGAAGTAATCAGTCTGACCTTATTTTTTTTAGGATAAAGATTTATGTTTAATTCACTGTGTTAAATATTTGTGGTGTGTTCTTAGCCATTAAACTCAGCATTCCATTTCTGGTGTACTTATGCAACCAATGTGATGTGGCTTGACAAAAACACGAATTAGAAAAATGGGCTTCTTCAGTTTGGTATGTAAATGTTAGACATTAATCTTTAATTCAGTACCTAAAATTGGTTGAGAAATTTAAATAGCCCCAAAGGCTTACGTTAAATGAACATACGTGCACGGAGCAGTCCGCTTGGCCACCCTTCCCATCCCTGACTCCTACTCCCCAAGGAAAATTGTTTTCAACATTCTTAGCTACTGCTTCTAGTATTTTCTTCTGTATTTTTAAGCAATATGCTTATTGGCTATTTCTTGATTTATTTCAAATTAGGATATTGTGTGATGGTGTCCTACTCTGGAAGAGAAAGGTTTAGTCCTTTTATGTGATGCCCTATTCCCACACACTTCCACTTATCCACCATTCTGACATTTATTTAACACATTTTGGTTCAGTCAGCATTAGGTTTAGATTATTAGAACTATGTACCTGTTGCTCACTAAGGCACATGATGTACTACAATCACATTTTCTTATTGTATAATTTTAAATTTCTCCTGGAGCTAACAACTGGCTCTTTGTTTTGTTTTGTTTTTGCTTAGTTTTCTATATATCTACAAACTTCCAAAGGTGAGAGTGATCACAGAATAGCACTGTGCCTCTGAGAGCACGGGCTCTGGAAGCATCAACAGTAGCCTCATTTTAGGAACCGGTGAGGATGGTTCTCCAGCTGGCGCCTATGCAAGGTCATTGGGGAAACTGCTCCGGGAGACAGGTTTCATAGGCAGCATCTGGCATAGGCCAGCGTGCCTTGGGATCTCACTGGGATGAAGAAATAGATAAAAAGACTGCAAAGAAAGAAGGTCAGGATGTTGCTTAGAGAAGTTGCATGTTGAAGATAAGAGGAACTTTACTTAGAAGAAGGACCAATGGCTTCATAAGAAATAATTTATGCGGAAGTCATGCCTAGGGACTAGTACCTGAAACTCAAAGGGAAAATGGAGATTAAGACTTTTAAAATATGTGGGATTAAGGAGCCAGAAGAAGGTTCGTGGACAATGGAATGTGTCAAATGCTCTAAGAGATAAGGCAGTGCTTAAGGTAGATATCCCCTCCACCCAGAACAGGGGAAGAATATTATGACAATTTACCTCTCAGTAGGAAATATTTATTGGAAATGAGTTTGAGCTCACAGATTGTGAGCTTCAGACTACCGTTCACGGAACGAATGGCATCTTGACCCACTGAAGGCCAGATGTTCTTTTCCCCTTCATCTCTCATACTTGCTATCTATGCTTCTTTCCAAGATACCCAGCTTTAGCCTTGGTAACTTTTGTAGGTGTGGGTAGTCTTGGGTTCTGGAATGCAATTTTTTCCCCTAGGAATCTGACCATAGTGATTAAGGATTTGTTATAAATTATATGGGTATAACGCCAGTCATGATAGCCAATATCCCATTCAGTACGACTGGGAAAAGAGGTTCACGTGAGTTTTAAAGTTGAAATAACAATTTGGGAGGTGTCAGTGGAAATAGCCCAAGATTCAGCAGCTGCTGAAGAAGAATAGATTAAACAAATATCCTCTGAGTTGAGCAAAAGAGAAAACTAGCTTTGAATTTAATTTTTTAGTGCATGAGAAGGATATTCCATCTACGAATTTACTTTTCCCTGGCAGCTTCATATTTGGAAATCTATATATTATTGATTTTTTAGAGCATTGCTGCATTTGGAGATATTATTTATGTTGTCATTGGGTATCACATATAATCTTGGATGAGTTAAAGTGGATAAAATTACTGAACATAATTCAAAATGAGAAATAGAATAAAGTTAGCTTTTATAGAGACAGCATAACTTTGAGTTAGCTAATATTCTGATCTGTATCAGAGCATTTTGGGGACAACCACTGAAGTGGTCATTCCATGAATTTCAGGTCCATGTGTCAGGGCCCTGGAGGTGTGACGTGGCATCATGGACAGCCACGAGGGCTGTTCACACTCCGGGTTGACCACAGGTCTGGCTCTAAAGTCTGCTGGCTATGATACAACCAGAGTTGTGGAATCATGGTGGCATTCATGACCCTACACTGCTGTTTTGGCCCAAGACAAAGATATGTCTATTTTCCATCACACTTAGGTAATCGGAGAGAGTGTTAACCTCCGACTTCCTCCCTGATTGCTCCTCTCTTCAGATGGAAGTCGAACACTTAGAGTGTGCGCATCAAAGAGTCATGGCTTTTTAGTTGTCAGTAGAGTACTTTGCTTTAATGCTAGGGAAATGGCAGCACTCAGTCAAACAGGCAGTTGACCCACTGTATTGTTGTAGTCCCCTTGGGAAGGATAAAGTTAGGGCTTTTCCTGAAAGGCCCCACTAAGTCTCTGCTTGCTTTCTCTCTTCCTGCTTCTTAGCTTGCAATTGGGTGAGTAAATCATATCAGTGCTGCCTGTTTTTGATGTCCTCAGTTTGAGGTTGGGGAAAAAATGGGCTACCATGTTGTTAAAGTCAGTCTTGCCAAAGAATGCTGTATTTAGGAGCAAAATGAGCACCTGGATGACCATAAACAGAGCTGTCATTTTCAGTCTCATTAGATGTCATATCCTTGTGCCTATTTCTCTTATGGGAAAGTGAGTCTTATTTTTCCTTCCTTTGCAAAGCCTGCCAAACTGCTGAGTGACTGAAGGAATGAGTTATTGCACCCATAGCTGCTTAACAATACGGCCACACCTGTAGGCATGTTGGCATCGGTAGGCCAAGCTGATGAACCTATTGTGAAGTAGGTCTCTATCTTGAGTTGGAATCACTTGGAGCATCTAAGAAAATTAGGATGTCTAGCTGTCTTGCCAATGGGTTTTAGCCCCAGGCAAGTTTGCTATGGATTCAGTGTGACCAAAGAAATTGACAGCAAAATGTTCTTGGGGTGAAAGGGTTAAACTCAACTTTATTTCCAGGTGGCAGGTCAGTCACTAGAATCCGGTTCACTCAGAGAAAGTCTGCATGCAGCAAGCTGGTCTCTGCCTCTGGGCCCCTCTGTCTGCACAGCCGTCCCACACAGACATCCTCTGAGCCTCTGTCCTCAGTGCTGCCACCACTCCAGCCTCTGCTCTGCTCTCTTGCAGCCTTGCAGCCCTGCCACTGTGTCGTGCCCAGAGCACTGGGCGGAGCTCTTTTTATAGAGTCAGCAGCCATGTATTGCCCATAGGTGTGCAGTGAGCTAGTCAACCACGGCCAGGTGAGAATCCTGGCCACAGGAACTCTCATTTTATCTACACTAGCCCTACACCCCAGATATTTGATTTAATCTGACTGACTTGGGGTCCTAGCGTGAATGTTTTTATAAAGCTTAAGGAGTTTCTAACATGTAGCCAGAGTTAAATAAAGCCAGACCTAAATATAATGAGAAGCTGAACAGCAAATACTCTTACTTCACCTAAAACAGGCAAGGCCCAAGGCTTCTCAGGAATAAGAATGCTACTGTAATTAAGACTTCTTTTTTATCCTCCCATTCCTTCACCCTAGCATCCTCAGGGAAGAGGGGGGAGCTATCATTAATAATTTGCAGACTTTATATGTTCCAAGAGGGGAAAGGATATAGTCTCAGGTGTTTAATCCTCCCCACAATTGCTTTGTTTGACCTTATTGAAAATCAAAAGCTAAAGGGAAGATAATTTTGCAAGACCACACCGGCAAATGGAAAAACAGGATTAGAATGCTGGTCAGTTTAAATTACTCCAGTATTTTATTTCAAACTTATTTGGTAAATAGTTTTTAAAGTTTACATTTTAGGGTTGCTGTACTTTTATTGAGATTTTGTTATTTGTAGCTGTTTCAAGAGAGGGAATGAATAAAAATGTTTTCACTTCGCTAATCTTCAGGCGTTAAGTCAAGGTGTAGTTTCACTTGGATCATTAACTGTAGTTCCCCAAATGCCAGAGCTGGTGTAGCTTAGAAGTGAAAAGGGCATGGGTTTTGGGGCCAGACTGCATCACCAGATCTTAGCCCTGCTCCCTGTGTGACCTTGAGAAGTTTCCTGAATACCTCTAGGCCTTAATTTCTACATCTGAAAAGTGGCAATGATATTTTTTGCTTTGTTTTGAGGATTAAAGCTGCTAATATAAATTAAGTGTTGAGGACAATCATAGTTAGTCAAATGTCAGGTATTACATTGGTGTTAATGAGTAATAGCTAAGCTAGTGAAAGTACAATGATGTTCTTCATCTGAGCAGAAGACACTATAAGATAGGTTGATTCTAGCCCCCCATTAAAAGGATCTGTTCATTGAAAGAAGGAATTATAACTTTCTTGAGCATTTGCTATACATGTGTCTGGCACTGTATTAAGTGCTAATATCATTTTGTTTATTCTCCATAACTCTAGGATATATTTTTTCCCAAATGTATAGTTGAGGAAATGTTCTTGCATAACATAATATTTAAAAGATTTAGAAAAGAATCACCCATATGGTTTCTTTTTCACATTATGTTGAAGTGTAGTGTTATTACTTAGTGCTGGATTATTGGTTTTAGGTATTGCATAGAATGTTTTCCCATGAATCAACCTATATAGTCTTGTCTTTTGTGCTAATTCTGTTTCTCATTTTTATCCCCTCAGGCAATAGCTGTTATAGTTTAGTAACCTAAATAAAGTTTCCTAGGTTTAATGTATTGCAAGCTACCCAAGTATTTTTACTTTATGGTAGAATACAAACCAAACTTAATTTGACTGCAGGTGTTAAAAACTCGTGGACCTTGGCAGAATTAACAAATTCTTGCTGATTGTAGAAAAGCTGAATGTTTTTGACTCTGCCATTTGGATAGAATTGTGGCTTAGAAAACTCAAAACCTGTAAAGATGGCCACATGGTAATCCTTTGAGGAAGAGTCTTTGAAAACTGTTGGCCAGCTTCATGACTTCAGAAGCTTCCTACTTAAATAAGTGGCTAGTACGTTGTGCTAGTTAGAAGTACTGTAACTTGCTTTTTGTGCTTCATTATAAAGTAAATACATGAATTCAAAACTTGTCACGTAGAATAAGGTGGATTCCTTTTGAGTCTGGACCATTGTGTGAGAGAATATTTTAAATTTATCTTGGCAAGTGTACCAATATGTACCTGTAATTTATAGAATTATTCTTGTCTATTTTGATTCTACAAATGTCATTATCTGGATTCCTAGCTATTAATTTTCAATCAACCTTTATATCTTCTGTTAGTCTTTTAAATATTTTGTGGTAATTACAGCAATGTAAAATCTTTTAAGCATGTTTAATATCTCATTTATAAATTTATGGTATCAGTGTTTGAACAGGTTAAAAATATTGGGCCATCGGGAGTTTACTGCTTGGATCACCGGCTAACATAAAATATGGCCAGCATAAAGGGAAGTATAAGTATTCAATGCCACAGATTTCAGACATAAGACATATGGTCAGATAAGGCTTCAAGGAAAAGAAATGACTTGAAGGAAAATCCTTGAAGAAGATTTTATAGATTTCGTGATATTATTGTCATATAGGAATGACACAAATGTATTACCACAGGAATGTTAGACATGACCTCAAACAGTATGTAGAAATGTCAGCTGGAAGAAAGGTTGTGTTCAGTTTCAGATCCTTTTGAGAAAAACACATTTATAAATTTACCTGCCCTTCTGATGAAATCTTACTCACTAACATGAAAGTCATTCTGAAGTTGCTTCTCCAGTGTAGCTTGAAAGCATATCTCTTCTAACTTTCGTCACTGGATGTTTCATTCAGTTAGTTCTGATCTCTGAGGTCATTCTGTTCTGGGAATGGTAGAAGGTTGGCGACTACATTGTCACTGCTTGCTGTCTTTTTGCCATCAGCCTACTTTTGTGTGTTTGTCACATTAATGATGCAGATCAGCCCACTCTGTATCCCGCATGCGTTACTTACTGCTCTTCGTTGATACATTGTGGCTCTCTTGGAGGAAGTCCTATGGCATCTTCATCTCTCTTTTCTTTTTCATTTTTAGTTCTTTTTATTTCTAATAACTGTGTAAAGGTGGATGAATAGATGGGTATGAGAAGAATTAACAATAACCCTTAGATGTTGAAGGATGGGCCCTGGTTCCTCTTAAAGAAATAGCAGAGACTTGATAAGCTCAGCCCTCTTCCTGCTCAAAGCATCCGTAAGACTTCATGGAGAAGGGTGTGAATTCTGGAGGTGAACTGTCTTAGTCTGATCCTGGCTCCCCCGTTTTCTAGCATTGCTGACTTGAGCAAATATTTAGTTTCTCAGTGCATTCATATTTTTATCTGTAAAATGGATGTGATAATAAATATCTACTTTCTTGGATTATTCTGTGGGATTCAAATAATTAATACACGCCTTTTAAAAAGTGCTAGACACAAATTAGGAACACACATTGCTATGTAGTTCTGAAGTTAATGTATTTTCATTTTCTAATATTTCCCCACCACTGAAGGTGTACCACTACATAGGCCAACTCTAATTGCCAAATCTTTAAATGAATCCTGACAGGCTTTTATATATTTGCTCATTAAAAAAAAAATCCACCCTATTATATTCACCCCTTTTTGGAATTGTGGTAGTTTTACATTTCTCTGAATAAACCATGCCCCTTATCTGCAGCTATCATCTAAAATGTTTATTCTACTGGTCACAACGACTTGCTTTCCTGCAAGACTTTCAATCTTCTACCTTACCTCCCCACTTGCTAAGGAAGAAGAAGGAAAACAGAAGGAATTTTCTCCCCTCCGTCCTCCACAACCCCTACCCTGCCACACACACAGACACGTTGGCACTGATTTATCTACAGGAGAATGTAGTAAGAAAACATGAACAGGAACTTTCAGTCTTGCACATTTGAACTTTTGGACACAGCTTTAAACAAACATGGCATATGTTAGCCATATGTTTCACTGTCAGCCAAGTAGTTAGATGTCTAAGGCTCAGACAGAATCTGCATGTTTAGAATTGAAGTAAAAATTTCCCTTTTGTGTTCAGAGCTGGGCTCACAAAGTAGAGTTTTATGTTGTATGATTTGCAGGGCACCAGACAGGCTTTTCCCCTTTGTCCAAAGGATGGCCCTTCTTGCCCTCCCGTTCCTCATGTCTCTTCCTTTACGAACTATTGTTGGGGAAAATGGCAACGACTTGCATACTAAAGCAAGTTGCATGACTTTCTGTCCAAGGAGGATTAGGAAGTATGAAAATAACCAGTGTATTGGAACATTTCAGTTGAGTAAGAGGTAGAAAAGATGGTGAGGAAAAAAGAGAGCCCTGAGTTTGTTTATGCCCATATAATTCTTTGGTTTAAAGAGTTTCTGTTTTCACTTATTTCTAACATTCTTTGAATGCAGGCAGAGGCCTCCCTATGTTACTGGGCAAGTAATGGTTACCTTGTAGAAAACAGAACCGTTAACACTTCTAAGACCAAAGAATATTTAGCTAGAACCAAAGAGTATTCTAATATAAGCAAGGACAGGGATATTTCCCTCTGAGAAATGACCTAACATTGAGTGTCTGGTTGTTGAAATGAAGAAAAAAATCACTTAATGGAAAACAAGGGTAGAGTAACTATCCACTGTTTAAGCTTAAATTGTCTCTTTTTTTCTTTAAAAGTGATGGTGTTTGTTTCTATCTCTTGTCTTGGTCCAACAAGTGCAAGTTTAGAAGGAAATTAACAAAGAAAAGTATCTGCAAATGGCTGGAAGCCCTATCTCATATCCAGCTATGGGAGACTGACTCAACCAAATATTATTTGAAATGTTTTATTTCCATTTATTTTCCCTTATGCCAATAATTAAGAAAGGCAGCAGTAAAGTTTTATTGTTTCAGTCTAGTGTTTGGAAAGCATCTGTATTTTGGAAGAACTGATAATTTACAATGTATTCATTAATCTTATGCCTATATTAACCAGTCTTTTTGGATCTTAGAACTCTTTTTTTTTTTTTTTTTCTAACTTTAAGCTAAAGCTGTCCTGGTAGAAAGGCAAGCGAATGCACATTCTGAATCATTATGTTCACCTACAGGGAGTTGAACTTTTTAGTCATCTGGCTACATGTGCTCATTCAGCCATGTGGAGCAATACTACCACACACACAGGCTACCAAATCCTACGGTTAAGCTACAGGGCTGGTTAAGCCAAGGTGTCGTAGGCTAGCATTGCTTGGGGGCTATGAATATGATGTGGGGAAAGGGGAGACTATATAAACACTAGCTGAAAAAAAATGTAATTCAATTGTGATCGTGGCAAAAAACCCAAACAGTAACCCGTGGGGCTTGAAGTTTGGCTGATAGGTTCAAATCTTGCCTCTGCTACTAGTAGCTCTGTAACTCGGCAAGGTACTTACACTTTAAATGCCAGTTTCTTTTCTTTCCATGGAGATATAAAAAGAACCCTTGAGGACTACTGTAAAGAGGTAATAAAATAAAGCATGTGCCATATAGTGGGTTGTAGACCATCAGTAAAGAGTAGCTACTAATCTTAAGGTCATATTTTTCTAAATTTTCTTAAATTTACTTCTCATCACCATCATAATGATTCTATACATTCCCTGCTTGCTTTACCCATGCACTTGATGAACTGTATTATGGGAATTTGTAACAAACCTAATAGTTGATCTCCTATATTGTGAGTGGCTGTTAATTAGCTTACAAAGCAAGGTAGTATTTTTCAAGAGTTTCCATGGGTTTAATCTCTTCATGCCATTAGGGTGTTTTCTGCCCTTCTTTGTTTTGGAGGAAGAACCTATACTCATATGTCCTTATTGACTGAATACATACCTATGTCTTATTATTCTGAAAATGTATAGAGCTAACTCAAACTATTTTTGTCAGCTTTTTTTTTTTTGGATTGCTTATGCTATATTGCCAATGTAAGGATATTTAATATTGAAGTAGATTCTCCAAAACACCTTGCTTTGTAAGATTTACTGGAGGTATTGTCCCATTGACTTTGGGCACCTTCTGGGAATTTATCTTATTTTAACATCACAAGTTGGCTGACATTTCTCTTGGAATCTTTATTTGATGGTTCTTGGTTTCCTAAATTCACAGGACATCCTATGAATGGCACTGCCACCCTTTTGGAAAATGCGATTTAAATATCAGTTAAATGCATATAAATATAGCTAATGTACATTTTTAATAGGGTTTCTCACTTGCATTTACTTTAGAAATATTTACTATAAGGAGAAAGAAAGCAAGGAAAGGCCAGGGAGGGGAGCAGAACCTTACAAATTCCACTCTCCATTTTGGAATAGAGTCAGTCTCCATGACTGCCTCATGTCCTATCAAAATTATTCAATATATCTGTCAGTCAGAACTAAAAAGGAAAAGAGGCTTCATTAAAGCAAAATTGGTTAAGTTCATTTGAGTGATAAAACTATTTTAAAATTAATTTAGGTCCCAAAGAATCACATCTGGGGGGATTTATTAAAACATCTTTCGCATAGTGTGGGGCTTGTCTCTTGCATTTTAGTACATAGATTGATATTCCAATTAAGGTTCAGAGCTAAGTGGATGTCGCCACAATAATGGAATGCCTGTCTTCTATGAGCTGTAGATTTAAACCACATATCCTCTAACCTTAAAAAAATTTTTTTTAGTGGTTATTTCTGTTTAGAGAATTTCATATTTTAATTTTTGTGGAACAAATTTAAAATGAGTGAGAATAGGACTGATCTACTGTAATCTTGGCGTTGCCTCCATTTTTTGTTCGTTTAGAATGTTTCCTTCTGATTCATTCAAGGATTTTAATTCTTGATCTTTAGCCTTTGATATTAAAGGCTTTTAGGGATGCTGTTTCCATTGGCAACCAGCTTTAATTGCACAAGTAAGAGTCCTTTCTGGGATCATAAACTAAAAGAGCTGTTTGTAGTTTGCTTTTTAAAATATTCCCTCTCATCTAAGATCATCTAAGATCTAAGCATGCTTTCATGTTAGAAAAGCAGAAATTAGTCACTGCCACTCAGGAGGTGTCTCTAATTTGAAGCACTATGTATATATATATTTTTCCCTGTGAGGTGGTTTCTGTTACTTGGCTCAGTAACAAATTGTAACATTTGTACACTGTCTCATTATTTATAAATCATTTTCATATCCTCATTTGAACTTTATAATAAGCCTAGGAACTAGTATGTTCTTCAACATTGACTGAATGAAATGTAGATATTAATGGCATATTTTTTAAAGTAGGTATCTGAAGCACTGAGAAGTTAAAATGATTCTAAGGTCATTAGGTCATGTTTGGACCCCTCTTCAGCTTTTCTAGATCATAGGGCAAGGTTCTTTATACCACTATCATGCTACCACTCTGATCATATATGTGGCTTCAATTTTTGTTATTTTTATTGTCGATAAGGTAAATTTACATAAAGTGAAATGTTCAGATAGTAAGTGTACAATCTGAGTTTTGAGAAATACATTCACGTGTACGACCATCACACCAGTCAAGATATGGAATATCGCCATTTCCCCAATACTCTCATGAGGAATTTTTCCATAACTTTGACCTTAGGCAACCACTGTTCTGATTTTTTTCCCCATAGTTTATTTTTTGCCCAGTCTATACCTTCTTCTGAATGGAATCATAGAATAGAAACTCTTTTGTGTCCCACTTCTTTCGCCCAGCCTAATGTCTGAGATATGTCCACATTGTTTCATGTATAGTTTATTTCTTTGTATTGCTGAGTAATATTCCATTGTGTGACTATACCACCATTCGTTAATCTGTTCTCCTCTTGGTGAGCACGTGGGTTATTTCTAATAGTCAGCTATTTAAAATCAACCAAGATAATTTGTATACACATTTGTTTGTAGGTATACATTTATTTGTAGATACACATTTTCATTTTTTGTTGGGTAATTGCTAGGTTACAGGGTAGATAACAGAAAATGAAAGAAACTGTCAAGGATTTCCCCAAAGTAGTTGTACTGTTTTACATTCCCACCAGTAATGTATGAATATTCCATTTGTTTCACATCCTTATTGATATTTAGTGTCATCAGTCTTCTAAATTTGGGTCATTGTAGGGTACATAGTGGATCTCATTGTGGTTTATTCTGCATTTGTTAAAAGCTTTTTTCTTTTGCTTGTATGCCATTTTTGTATCTTTCTTAGTGACGTGTCCAAATTTTTCTGCCATTTTAAATAAGACTGTCTTTCTTTCATTGAGTTGTAGGCATTCTTTATGTATTTTGGATATACATCTTCTGTCTGATACAGTATTGTGGATATATTCTCTGAGTTGGTGGCTTGCTAATTTGTTTTCTAATGCTGTTTTATTAATAAAGATCTAACTTTTCTTTTCCTTTGGAGTTATTACTTTCTGCATTCTGTCTTATAGTTGCCTTACCCCATGTTGCAAAGATGTATTCTGTGCAATGTTTTATAGGTTTAGATTTTACATTTTAATCTGTAAGTTTAGCATTTACATTATGTCCATTTTGTGCTAACTTTCTTACGTGCTGTAAGATGGGTATTGAGGTTAACTTTTTTCCATGTGGACAGCCAGCACCTTTCACTGAAAAGATGTTTATTTCCTTATTGAATAGTTTTCAACCCAATTGACTGTATAAACATGTTTTTTCTTGGACCCTCTGTTCTGTTCGATCAATCTACTTGCCAAACCTTATGCCAACACCACAATATCTTGATTTCTGTAGCTTAATAGTAAGTTTTGAAATACAATAGTGTCTTTTAATGACTTTGTTAAAATTGTTTTGACTAATGTAGGCTCTTTGAATTTCCATTTAAATTTTAGAAATAGATGTTTAATTTTAGTGACATCCTGCTAGGATTGTAATTAGACTGTATTCCAATCTAGGTCAATTTGGGGAGCATTAACAATTTAACAGTATTGACTATTTCAATCTATGACTTTAATATATCCTTTATTTACCTCAGTCTTTAATTTCTCTGTGTAGTGCTTTGTAGTTTTCAGCATATAGGTCTTTGGATATTTTGTTAAATTTATTCCCAAGTATTTTGTTTTGATGTTATTATCAATAAAATTTTTTAATTTTATTTTTTAATTGTAATATAGAACTACACTGATTTTACATATGGACTTTGTATGGAGAACTTGCTAAATTCACTTACTGGTTATTTCATAGCACCTCAGATATTCTTACATAAATAGTCATGTTATCTACAAATAGAGATAACTTTACTTTTTAAATTCTTGTGCAGTTCGTTTCTCTTGCCTTTTTGCACTGTGAAAGATCTCCTATATAGTATTAAATAGAAATGATGAAAGCAGTTATCCTTGCTTTGTTTCTGATCTTAAGAGGAAAACTGTTCAGTGTTGCCTCATCAGGTAAAATGTAGGTGTTTATAGATATACCCTTATCAGATTGAGGAAACTCCATTCTATTCCTAATTTGCTGTGAACTTTTATCATGACTGATGTGTAACTTTGTCAAATGCTTTCTGTATCTGATGGGATGATCATATGGCTGTTCCCTTTAACCACTTATTGTGCTGACTTATACTGATTTTCAAAAGTTAAGCCAATTTTGCATTCCTAGGATAAACACCATTTGGCCATTCAGTTTCATTCTTTTTATGTATTGCCAAATTCAATATACTAAATTTGTTACAGAGTTTTGCATCTATGTTCATGATGCATAGCAGTCTGCAGTTTTCTTTTTCTGTATTATCTTTGTCTGGTTTTGGTGTTAGAATTATGCTAGTCTCAAACTACTGGGGCGCATTCTCTCATTCTCTCTCCTACTGGAGATAAAACTACAATTACCTTGATAGAAATAAGTCTCTTCAGATTGTCTATTTCATATTTTCACAATTATGATGTTTTGTTTTCCAAAGAATTTAACCATTTCATCTACGTGGTTGAATTTATTGGCATATAGTGGTCCATAATATGCCCTTATTATCCTTTTAGCATCTGTGGCACCTGCAGGTATCTTGTCTCTTGTTATGGCCTTGGCCATTTGTGGTCTCGCCCTCTGCTCTTCCTTCTGCTGCTGTCACTGCTGCTTCTCCTCCTGCTCTTCTCCCGCCTCCTTCTCTTTCTCTTTCACCCCCTTCTCCCACCTCCCTCTCCTTCTCCCCTCCCAATTTCCCTCCCTCCCTGCCTCTCCCCCTACCTTGGTAACTAAATTGGTAGGGGCTTTCCAATTTTTTTGATCTTTCCAAAGAAACAATCTGACTTTAATTTTTATATTGTTTATCTTTTTTTATTTTACCAGTTTCAGCTTCTTATTTCCTTCCACTTCCTAGACGAGTTAATCAAACCCAAAGGATATTGAGAGATGTTATTTTTATTGAGTTCTAATTTAATTTTGTTGTGCTTAGAGAATGAACTCTATGAGATTTCAATCTTTAACATGTATTTGAATGTATTCTATAGTACAGCATAGGGTCCATCTTGGTAAATATTTCATGTGTGCTTAAAGATATATATATATATCAGTCGTGATATAATGATAAATGAATTAGGTCAAGTTGGTTACGGTATTTAATCTTTTTAAATTACTACTTGGTTTTGTATAATTTTTCTATCAATCACTGAGAGACAGAAGTGTTGATAGCAGACTTTTTGTGGATTTCTCTTTAATTTTGTCAATATATTGCATCATAGGTTTTGAAGCTCTGTTATGTGGGCATATATTTGTAATTTATAATTATTATGCTTTCTATTGAATTTGACCTTGTATCATTATTAAATAACTTTCTTTATCTTGGGTAACATTCTTTGCCTTGAAGTCAGTCTATTTCATCTCTTACTAATAGAGCTCCTCCAGACCTCTTGGGCTGCCTCTTTTCATGGTGCACTGTTTCTGACCATTTACTTTCCACTTGCCGGTGTCTTTATATTTAAAGTGTGTTTCTTATAGAGACAACATGTAGTTGAGTCTGACTTTTTACTCAGTCTGACTACTACTTCTCTTTTAGTTGGAAAATTTAGACCACTGTGTATAACATAATTATTGAAATGGTTGGATTTAATACCATTTTGGTTTCTTTCCTTTTGAAGTTTTATCACCTGATTGCAATTTCTTAAATCCCCCATTCCTCCTTTTCTGTCTTGTTTTGAATCAATCCTTTTTTAAAAGTTTCATCTTAATTCCTCCATTGGCTATTTAGCTATATCTCTTCATATAATTGTTTATATCTGTTTATTTTTATAATTGTATCATTATATTTTAGTGGTTCATTCAAAGTCTTCAGAATGCATCCCTTAGAGATGATATTTAAACACTTTACATAAAATATAAGAACCTTTTAATAGTCAAGTTCTTTTCTTCTCTAGAATAGTGGTTCTCAAAATGCAGGTCTTAGACAAGTTGCATTAATATCATTTCGGAAATTGTTGGAAATAAAAGTTTACTGGCCTCACCTAAGTCAACACTAAATCAGAAACTGCAGATTTGGAGACCATCCGTCTGCTGTTTTTCAACAAGTCTCCAGTGACTCTGCTGGTCAGTGAAATTTAACTACTACCTTGTGGGGTGTCCTACTATGTGTCTCCAGGCAGCATCCTTTGTTATAATTACTTGACTGGTTGTTGTTTAGCTTTCCCCTAAATCCTGTGAACACAGGAAATGTGCCTCCTATTTACCTGACTCCCAAACTGATGTTGATACAAATTCTGAATTCATGGCCTAGAGTTGGGTCACTTACTTTGCCTACATTTCTCAGCACAATTCTTTTTTCTCATATTTCAAAGGGCCCATATGTCTTCCCCCAAGGTTTTTGGAACTTGAAAAAATTGTTTCCAAATGACTGCAATTCATTTCACAGAATTATCAGACGTTTTCCTTCAGGGAGAAAAAAAAAATTGAGAAATCTGATCATTTCTTCATGGAGTAAACCTGTTTAAAGAAATATTATCTTTGTAGTTCTAAATTTGATTAGTCCTCTTGGGTTGAAGTAGGAAGGGGAAAAATTTCTCTTGTGATGGAATTCTGCTCTCAGGAGCCTTACCAGTTGAGTTTTGCAGGTAGACCAGGCCCTCCTGGAGGAGAGAGCGCTTTAGGATGTAGTTGTTTGTGTTCCTGACCCGGAAGTAGGGTCATGACGTCATCATGTCTCAGGGACTAAGTAAGAAGGTAAGAAACTTAGGCTCAGTATAATTGAAAGCACATTCAAATAAGGATTGGGTGGAGGCAGTTCCAGGTTTATTTCGGGCACTAGGCTAAATTACTATGGGGAAGTTGCAGAACCTTTGTAATCTCAGTTTCATTATCTGTGAAAGGAACATGATATTTTAGGTCCCTCCTATGTGACAACCACTCTTAGCTTTCTTGGAGATTTCATCCCTCCTCTGCGTCCTAAATTTCTTCTTCTTGATTCACATATTCCTATGAACCTACAGATTTTTCAGTATTTATTTATTTTTTATCTTTCTTACTTTTCTCTCTCCCACCACTCCAAAAAATTGTTCATCTTTGCTTTAAAAAAATTTTTTTTCTACTAAGCTTCCATTAAAACTTACTTAAAAGAGGAAATCAAGGGAGCCTTTGACTCTACAGCAAATATTATCATGAATCCTTATCATGAATCCTAGTAAATCCTAAATTTGTTCTGAGTCGTCTATTTGGTATATTAGTAACCTCATAGCTTCAGAATGTCATGTACTTCTTTGGCATTTATCATAAATATGTGTGTAAATTATATATAAACAAATATACAATGTATGTATAATTATATATAATATTTATATTTTATTTAGTACATATCTAAGGATATATATTTTTAAATATAATATATGCATATTTTAATGTAGTATATTTTTAGGTGCTATTAGAATGTGGGAAGTTTACTGCTTTTTGATGTGGCTGTCTGCACATACAAATCTTTTACATTTTGTCTTTTCTAAATTTATTCAGAAGCCTTTGTTTTACAGGTAGATACACTGTCACATAAATTTGCTTCTAATCTCAGCAGATTCAGAAACATAGTTTGAGATCCTTGTTTGAAAATTTTCTGGTTTGTAGTTGAATATATGCCTATTTGCTGCTTTGATAAAAATAACCAGAGTATAGAATACTTAATCAAATGTTCACCATTGCTATAGACATTCTACGTATGATTTTTCTTAACAGCAGATATTGAAAATGTTAGTAGCAAATGCTGGCTTAGGCTTCAATTTTTTCTTATATGAAATCCAGGCTGTATGCATTAAATGAGAGCTTTTACTTTCTCAGGCAAATCTGTTTTCAATATAGTCACAGAGAAATCAGTTACCATGACTACAAGAGTAGTTGCCCATTAATTCACTTATCAAATTACTGCCCAACAACAGTCATCCCTACTTCCTGGCCCAGGCACATGACTTGACCTTTCATTTTGAATTGCTAAGTAAAATTAAAAATTCAAGTATTCATTTTCCTCTATGTAAAGCTTGCTTTTTCTGTTTCCTTGGTTATCAAAGTCAACTTTGTTGGCTGGTAATACTTAGTCTTGTGTCATGAACTGTCAAGGGTGGAGCCATAGGTTTTATTGATATCATAAAGATTCATAAAAGATAATTGACTGCCTACAATGGAAACTGAAGTCCCTTTTCTATGAAAACTATAGCATGCAGACGGGTGTTTGAGACTGACATTATGACCATTCACATATGGGATTATGTATATTTCTTGAAATGAATTCAATCAAATCATCTAGCAATAAGCACATGCATTGTAGTTATTGCCTAAAGAAAGCCTCCCAAACTTCATTGTTTGAGGCAGGATTGTAGTAGCTGTTTGTTTTTGCTCTGACAGTAAAAAATCTTTATATTAAAAACAGTGCTTTTACAAAGAATGGGCATTTACAATATTTTCGACATTATTTTGATTAGTCAATACTTCTGCTCTTCTGTATGGAGTCCTGAGAGGTAATTAAAGAAGGTACTGGAAATGTTGGAGCCTCTGGGGGAAGATATGAAATTAATTCACTAAAATGAGACATATTATAATACAATATAACTCATAAACACTGAAGAAATGATTTGATTAGAGTTGATTTAGATAATATTGGTGCCGAAAGAATTAAGGAACACTTGGTATGATTGCCTTCATATAATTTAAGACTTCTGTTTTCTGTGTATGCTAATCTTTTGGTAAAATGCCTGTGAATGTAATTGGATCCTTCTGAGTAACTGAAAAGGAAATGACGAATCAGTAAATTCAGTGCCAAACATTACTTCTAACAACCAATATTTGTAAACTAGTGCTAGGCTAATATGTGTATATCAGGGCATACTGGCTCAAAAACTAGGTTATGGAATCACCCAGCATTCTGACTCAACCACTGTGACCTTTAGAAATGTATCTCAGCTTCCTTACTTATAAGCTAAGGATGTTGAAGTAGAAAATCTTTGACTCTAGTATTAAATCTTATATTTAGAGTTTCACTGCTAAGCTATTGCCCTTCTTCTGGTCACAGCTGTGATTATTTGAATGTACATTGGTCTTCATGATAATTGGCTTCAGAAATTTGGAGAATTTTTGAATAAATATGCTATATATGTTAGACTTCAAACATCCTATTTTCTAATTGATTTTTCTTAAAAACAACAACAAAAGAACTTTTCAAGGCAGAAGGGCAACATTTACCAATCCTGAAAGTGGAATTGTCATGTTTCTATTAGATGCTGTTACATAAAGATATAAAAATGTAACAAAGAGCTGGTTTCCGCCTGAAATTGGTGATTATGGTGTTGGACTTTACAGAGAAAGGAAACAAACTATGCTAAATCCCAGTAACAAAGGCTGGAATTAAATAGGAGTGCTTGATCATTGTGAAGTATAAAATGCCTCTCACTCCTGCCCTTATCCAGTGACCCTCTGTTATTCATCTATTCTGGCATGTTCACTTGATTAATGAGTAAATTGGGACTGAAATAAGAATGTGAAGGGACTTGTGTTTAAGTCATTATGAATAAAAATGGCTGGTAGGTTGTACTGTTTCTATTTCAAGAAAAGCAGTGTTGATCTTCTCCACAATGTTTAGGAATAAAACAGCTTTCAAATACAAACATACATATATGACCCTAAAATAAGATGGGTTGGGACATGGGAAGAGTCCGCAGGATTTGTCTAGTGTCCCGTTATTAGCTGTGCCCAAATGGAGTTAGATCTCCATTACTCAGAAAAACTACAGAGGAAATTGCTTCTCATTGGTTCCCAAGGGAGACAGTGCTAATGACTGTAGAGAAATAGTGCTGAATGCTTCCTTCAGTACACTTATAACTGTTAATATTTGTGTCTCGATTTTCTATAGTGAGTAGCATCCTGGCAGTACTCTCACTTTTAGGAAGAGGGATACTACAATCTATCACTAGATGAACAGAGTATTTAGTGTAATTTGAGGCCCAAAACTGTTTTCATTAATCCTAAAGTTTTATTAATCCTAAAGATACTGTGCTATAATCATATTATTCTAGGCTTAGAGTTTTGTTGGCCAGTGTAGACATGTGTCTATATCATTTCATGAATAACCAAGTTTAACAAAGACAAAGTCCTATGCCAAACCAGTTTTGCTTATATGTACCTATTATTGCTCCCAATCCATGCAGTGTGGTAGATGGCCTGCCATTCTCATTCTGCCCATTTTCACAGGATCTTTCTTCTTGAAACAGTGGCCATCTTTTCAGCCCACAAACACCCAAACTGGGCAGGCTTTTGCTCTCCTTCTAGATGTGATTCCAGGGTTCATTCTCTGCCACAAAGCTCGGATTCCCTCTCACACCCATCCTGCTGTCTGGATCAGGTCCTCTGCCTATAATTGTCTCTATTGGAACATCACGAGGATAGCAATAAAATGTTGTACGTTGTTTTTCTTCTCTGGAAGACTGAACTCTGAGGACAGAAATTTGTCTCATTTTTCTTTGTGCCATGTATAACACTGTGGCCAATACAACACATAGTAAGAGGTCTGTAAACAAGATGAATAAAAATACCAGGAATAACACTTTTTTCCCAGAGAGAACATCAGAATGGTGACATTGTAGGGAAGTCAAACTTTCTACCACCTTTTATGCATATAGCTGTGACGCTATAGAGCTACCTTAAGTATCTTCAAAGAGAAACATCTGGCTTAAAATAAATTGTCTGGGACTATCAGAGAAACGATATAATTAAAAGCTAACAATGAGTTATGGTAATGTAAGTTTTCAACTTTTAAAGAATCTGACTGTTCACTTTGTTGGGGGAGGAATGCCATTTAAATAAAAGGAATCTTGGGCTAGTTTCTAAAATACTACACAACAGCTAAAGCAGAGTCACTTTCAGAAGTTTGGAACAACGTACTCTGTGTTTAGTAGCCCCAAATTGAGGATACATAATAGGCATTATTCTCAGAGAGTAATCCCCTCTAACTGCTAATCATACTCCTGTTACTATTTACCACCAGAATTAAGACAGTGAGCTATCATCTTTTCTCTGATATTCATGCCATTTATGTTCAACTATATTCTTTTAAGATTAAGCTCCAGATTACGTTTTTTAGTGATGCTTCCTTAACCTCTACTGTTGGAGGGCAAGGTCAAAGCACACTATATATAATGCCATACATAGAACTTCAACTTAAAATTATTTCATCATCCCTCCCTGTTGCCCCATTTTTTGACTTTAAGGAATACACCTTGCAGAGTGATTTGGCATAAGATACAAGAACACTTTAAAGCAATTTCAAGTGTATGACAAGATATCTAGAAAACAATTTTCCTTACCTGAAATTTGATTGCCTAGAAGGATAAATTATAAAAACCTAATAAAAAAACAGATTTATTATAATACTTGCCAATATCTAAAATAAGGTAATACAAATTTCCATACCAGGTGAAAACTTATAAGGAATCTTAATTCCTTTCTCAGAAAAGTCTTTCTGAATGGATTTATAATATTTATAATATTTTTCCACAGTGTTTATATAATATTAATGTTTGTAATGTTAAATAATGTTTACTAATATACTCCTGACTTATAGTAAAGTTTACTTCCATAATTTTGGTCCAGACTCTCTTAGATTTAGATTTCAACATTTTATCATTCATTCATCATTCAGAATTTGATTGATAATCTCTCATATGGGACACACTGTACTAGACACAAGGTAAATTGCCATGGACAAAGGAGATATGATGCTGGCTTTGGTGGAGCTTCTATCATTCTGGACTGAAAATTTGTGACACAGAAATATTTCTTTGTCTTTTCATCTTTCTATCTGTCTCTGTCTCATTCTCTTGAATCTCCAGTTAATGGTGTTAGACTTTTAGAGAATATCCTACAGTTTCCATTTTTTTGATTCTTCTTGTCCGTGCTTCAGTTTTGATACTTCCCACTGAACTGTCTTTGCGTTAACTAATCCTGTCTCCTATTCTGATCTACAATTAAACCTATCCAATAAGGTCCTCATTTCAAATATATTTTGGATACAGCGGTTTCAGTTCTAGAATGCCCATTTAATTTTTTGTTTTCAGATTCAACTTCTGCACTTAAGTATTCCATTTTTTCACCTAATTTGCCCACAGTTTCATCTATTTTCTTTGCCACATTAATTATGTTACATACTAACTCCCATATGTAACTCTTTCTGGATTATTATTATTCAATTATTTAACCTCTTTTATCACTTTTCCTTTTTATTCACATTTTGGATAATACATTGCCAAGGGCTTAACTTCTAAAGAGCATTGAATTTTTTCCAACAATCAGTCAAATTATTGGCAGATCATTTTGGTCATATGGAAACTTGATTCTAGGCTTTGTGACAGTACATTTGTTTTGTTTTGCCCCTACTTCTAGGGTGCAACATTTCTGGGTTTCGAACCCAAAGGCTAGATTGTTCACCGGCGTCTCTGTACTCTGGCTTCACCCAAACTTCAACCTCCATTTTCCCAGAACCGTACATGTTTCTGCTGGGCCTCTTGGTATTTGCCCTGTGGGTGTACAAGTTAGGGGTCAGCCAAGAACCTGAAGGGAATTTTTAACACAGATTTTTAGAGTTTCTCACCTGGTGTTATCATCTCCAGGATCCTCCCCTCAAATCCATCTTGCCCTGGCAATTAAATAGTGACCTGTATTTTCCTGTGAGCAAGAACCACTGTTCTTTGCTTGGACTCTATTTCTCTGTTTTGAGGTTTGGAAGATGCCGTCAGTGAGATCCAGGAAGCAGATAGGACTCACCTTGTCTTCCCTCCTTCTCCCAAGGATTGGAAGTATGTTCTAGTTGCTGTTCAGTACCTACAAAGAGTTGTTTATATGTTTTATCTAACCCTTAGCTATTTATAACAAGAAGGCAAGCCCAATACCAGGTAATCCTTCCTGGCTTTTGACAATATAAACTCTTCCAAAAAATTTTTATCAAGAAAGTTCTCTTCATGTGAAACTCATTATCTTTATGTTACTAGTCAAATTATCACCATCTCTCCCAAGAATGTTGATGTGGGGAGTTGGCAGAATAGCGTAAACTTGTTGTCTTTGAGTTTTGTTTCCAGTCATTAGTCCTGCCAGTTAAATTTTTACCTCTTAGCTCTATGGTATCTTCTGACATTTTTAATGACTTGCAGTCCATATGAGATAATAGGTTTACCTTGATATTTGACTCCTGAACCTTTAGCACTGGTCATTATTAACAACCACGCTGTTATTACTATTTTCCGTTTGGCATTATTTTGTATTTGTATTTCTGATAGCATTTCATTGGCTTCTCTACCTTATGTGCCCTGTAGATATTTATAGTTTCTCTTCTCAGAATAGTTTGTTCCATATTCTTTCTAGTCATTCTAAGTGACTCCCATAGCTTCAGCCACTGAGCGAAGGGTTTCTTTGGTATGGAGCTGCAGTTCTACACCTTCAGGGTTGTCCCTCAAATGTCAACTTCTTTGAATTATTGAAATAGTATTGAGCTGAGCGTTTCTGCTATTATTTTGTAGAAAACCGGGAGCAATTTGCCCAACATCTAGGGGACTCTCTCTCTTCCTCCCAATCCTTCCCAAACCCATAAGCTCCATGAAGGCAAAGACTGTCTTACTCATCTGTGCGGACTGTGTGACGCACAGGACACAGCTGACCAAGATTTTCTCCAGCAATGTTTCCTTCCATGTCTGACTGAAAGTTCTGTTAATATCTCAAGTACAGTTGTCCTGCTTAGTCACCAATAGATTTTGAAGGTACCCTTTTTATTTATAAGAGGTGAGCATTTTATTATACACATCTAGCCCATATAAATATATATATATAGCAGAGATTTATTTGTTTAAAGCAAAAGTAAAATCTTGCTCAGAATGAGGAACTAGAACTCCTGGGCATGGTGGCAAGTGGAAACATAAGCAACAAATGACATTCTGCTCTGCAAAAGAAAGTGTAAGAGTGAGGTGAGGAGTCAGGGGGAAGCCATAAAGACCTCTTAGGTACAGGGAAATCTTTCCTATAACTGAAATCTGTTTGTCTTGCTTCCATACAGAACCCTTTCTCAACATCCTCTAATCTCCACTTGAAACTGCCTTCATGGATAATTTGGGTGAGTGTTTTATGTTTTGTTTTACTTTGATCTTTGGCATTTGAAGAAGACTGTGTTTCACATGGAAACCAAAAGATCAAGGACCAGGATGATCCGGTATCAGTAGACAGATGTGGCCACAAGAACAACTGGCAGGGATTTGGAGAAGAGCTGTAGACTTCCATAGGCTATTCCATAGGAATTCTAAAACATTTTACCTGGATCTGATAGCAGGGAGATATCTCAGTTAATTACTAGATAATAGTAGCATTTACCAAGCACTGCTTTAAAAGTATTGTAAAGTGTAAATTCTTATTGTCTTGGTTTATTTGAGCTCCTCAAGGATGGAGTCAGACCTCACACCTTTTTTGTTTCTCTGTCTCTCATCTTTATAATACAGACAAATGACTTATAGGGTGAAATTTAAAATTGGTCATTTTGAATGAATGAAATGAATAAATTAATGAATTTAAGGTATTCTCTCACTTTTAGGAACCAATAAATGATTGGATTTACCTGATTTCAAAATACTTTTTAAAATATTGTGGGTGGGGAGGGAATCTTCTAAATGTATTGCTAATCATCTAGATTCTGGGAAACATCTACATCAGTAGTTCTCAGATATTAGCATGCTTCAGAGTGAGCTGGAGGGTTTGTTAAAACAGGTGTGGGGGTTGTACACAGAGTTTCTGATTCAATAAATCTGGGCTGGGGCCCAAAACTTTTCCATTTCTAGCAAATTCCCAGGACTTGCTGATGATGCTGATCTGGTTACAATGTACTGAACCACCGATTAAGGTGACACAGTAAAACATACTGAGCGCTCTTCACAGATAACATTGCAGGAACACTTTGTTCTTGAAATGCCTAAAATATCCTTTGCTGTCCTGTAGCAAAACAAAGCAGAAGGTACACTTATTGTACGTCCTTGGCTCTGCCACCCACTCAGGATGGCCTTTAGTAAACCATCAAATCTATTTGTGCTTGAGCTGCTTCTTATGAAGGGGTGCACGGTAACTTTCATATTCTGCAAGCTCTTTCCAGTTTTCCTAGAATGAAAATTCCCTAACTACAGAATTGAAAGGGTGTAATCCTTTTAGGAAGAATAGTTACTAAGCTCTAGTGATTCAGTTACATTTTACCCCAGAAGTTTTTGTTACAATAATCTATCATCTAGACCCTGGAAAAGTAACACACTAATATTGACTATAACGAAAAGCAGCAATTGACCTTTATCCGTCTTTTATGCCTGCTCTGGTACAAAGATACTGAATGTGCCTCATTTAGACTGGGGTCTAGGCTCTCTGCTCCTACATCACAGGAGGGCAGGCTGCAGGAGAATGGAGCAGTTGCCTTCTTTGTATCCAAGGACACTAGCTTAGCTCTTGGTGTCCGTGCACATTAATTTAGATAAGACAGTCATCCAAAAGGAATGAAATCACTAACCGCTTCCCCAAGGTCTTGAAGGAAAGGAATTTCAAACCTGATATCTTTTTTCTGTTAGAAAAGTAGATTCATGTTTCAATTCAGCCACATGGCAAAAAGATATTTTCATTCTCTTCCTTTTCTTAAATATCAAATTCCCTATAATCAGAACATCTTTTTGAGTCTCTGTATGTGCAAAATTTGATTAGTGGATTTATAACAGTCACATAATCTGAAGGCATATGCAAGGTCTAAACATTAATTTTGACTTTCTCTATATGGTAATAAATATGTGATTTAGTTAACTGTCAGGTTCATTCTGTTGCCATTAGTCTCCATGCTTGCTCTTTTTTTAATGGTTGACATTGATTGATACTGTCTAGACATTGATTATGTTTCTCACTTTATTGTTTGTTGTGAAATAGATAGAGCTTTGAAAAGAGCTGTGTTCCAGGTGGCACCTTTTTCTGTGAACTACCACATGTCTTGCAAAATAGACTTGTGTAGCATCAGGGAGTCAGAGCCGATGTTAGACTGCTCTAATTTTGAGTTTTCTGCTCTGTATCCTTGTAAGTTCTGTGCATTGGATAGACATTTGGATTCCAGCAGGCAAGAGAAAACAATATAGTCAGCAACAGACTGCAGAATTTTAATGAAAACCCTAGAACCCCTAGAGCAATGATACACTTTTAGACACAAATTAACCTTTCCTTGATATTATGGCAAAAGTGGATGGAAGTAGGGTGACCATAGATGCCAGTTTGCCTGGGACAGTCTTAAGTTTGTGCCTGTTTCCTTGGAACCTTGTTAATAATGTTCTTTTTTGTTCTAAACTGCTGCAGTTTGGATAGTAAATGTGGTTGCCTTATTCAGTAGTACATGTAAACCATACTCAAAAAACGACTTCTTTGTATGTTTGTTAAACAAGTGAGCTGTAAGCATTTTCTGATTCCTTGTATGCGCGTAGTTTCTAAAACATTGGGACAACAACAGGCATTTACTTCAGCAGATAATTAGTCTTGGATTCAAAGAGGATCCCCGATGGACACACTAAAGGTATAGTGGCTTTGAAACAGAGGATGTGGCACCTGGGTGACACCAGTCCTTTCAACAGTGATGACTGGAAATTTTAACTGATCTTAAGGATCCGGAAAAAAAATGACTTGACATCACACTGAATACATTTTTGAATCATTAATATTGCTGTCTATAGTGCAGAAAAATTCTAGCAAATATTTTGAATTATTTAGGAAAAGGAAGACATTATTATGGGGATATTTACAGATAAGAGGGTCCATTATGTATAAAAACGCAGAAAGTTTCCCAGTGAAATGCGGTCTTCCCTTTGTTGCTCATTATGTTTATGTTTATGTTTATTATTATCTACTTATGTTCATTATAGAGTTAAGGCATAGCTACTACCTCACAGTATCAAAAAATATCATTTGTCATAAAAACTGTATTCTGTAAAACGTGTCCTCGTTTCAAGGAAATGAAATATTTAGCAGCAACTTTGTTCTTAGTATGGTTTTAGGCCCTTGAATATATAAGAAATAATTTAAAGTTCAGCAAAGAAGCACAAGACAATTATACAAATGTAGGTTCACAATAAATAGGATATAAGATCATCCTACAGAATGTATGATTTGTGAGATTTTAAAGACATTTAAGGCGTGGCAATTAGAATTTGCCTGCTATTTGGGCCTTCAAATGATGTACAAAATGACTGTGCTTATTCAGGCTCATGTGCCAAATTTCAACCTTTTAGCAACTTTCATGCCAAGTGCTTGAGCAAACCACTGCTAAATTTGTAGGGCAATTAAACAAATGGCAGAATAAGAACCTCCTGTTTATTTATGTTATTATGTTATCATATATAACCTCCTGTTATTCAGACTTAAGATGTTGTGCATGGAAAAAAGTTGCTCTCTGGAAATTTCAGGTACAGGGACAAAGAAAAAGAGATTTGAGTAACTAATGCTCTGAGAATATTAGAAGTTGTGAGTGATATGTCTGGCATTAAAGAATGCAATTTTGAAAAATCCAAATGACAACCAATTTTAGAATTGTCTTTCTTTAAGGCTACATATTCTATTGGAGAGCCAGTATAGAAAGGATGGGAATTTTTAAAGCCCCTTTAGCCTCAGGAAATTATTAAAATAGAGAGGAACCTGGTAGTATTGGGATCTTTGCCTTCCATGTTCCTGGCAGGCTGAAGGTTGCTGATGTTGACCATGCAGAGAACTTGGCCTCGGCGAGTGGGCCTTCTTATCCTCCCTTCCTAAAAGTAGTAATTTTTCTATTTCCATTTACCCAGGCCAGAGTAGCAAGCAGTACTTTTCATGTATGCAGTTGTTGTAAAAAGCTACTAAAATAATGATTTTTCTTAAGGCATTCAAGAGATACTCACTGAGAGGGATTTTTGTGTGTAAAATTTTAGGCAAGCAGGGAACTAGAAAGTTTCCTTACTGAGAAAAAAAAAGCTTTTCTTGTTGTAAAACTCCTAGTACCCATAGAACAATGATACACTTTTAGACACAAATTATCTTTCCTTGATATTATGGCAAAAGTGCATGGAAGTAGGGTGACCATAGATGCCAGTTTGATAGGAAATTGAGGCTGTGTTCAGTGATTTTTAGAATAGCCATAGAAGTCTGTTTCCAAGGTCCTTTTCAACTGAGCTCTCAAGAAAAGGTAGGGGAATAATATGGGAGAAAATGAAAAACTAGAATACTTCCCTGACTAAAGCTCACTCACACGGGAGCCAAGGTAGAACTCAAGCTGTTCTCTCAACACTCGAGCTGGCAGGCCTTCCTTTATGCAGGCACCCTCCCTAGCTCGGATATACACAGATTCTCAGGGGAAATGCTTGCATGGAAGCTAGGTTAATCAGCCTGCTGCTCTTCCAAAAACAAATGTTGCTCTATATAATATTCCAATAAACATTTTGTGACTACATCTGAGTTATTGGAGATTATTTTTCTCCACCTGTTAAAAATCTTTTGTATCTATAAAAGACCAGCTTTGTGTTCCCCACAAACAGAATTGACCTAAATTGAAACAGATAAACAAAAACCTGGTAGAAAGCCCCACCCAGACCAGTTAAATCCATCTCTGGAGGATGGGGTCAGGCCTCGTTACTGTACGGGGAGGGCATGGGTATTTGTCAGGCTGCCACAACAAAGTGCCACAGACTGCGGGACCAACAGAAATTTAGTTTCTCCCAGCTCTGGAGGTTAGAAGTCCAAGATCAGGCTGTGTTCAAGTTCGGTTTCTTCTGCGGCTTCTCTCCTTGGCTGAAGGGATGGCTGTCTTCTTGCTGTGTCCTCACATGTCCTAATCTCCTCTTCTTATAAGGACACTAGTCATATTGGATTGGGGTCCACTATAACGACCTTATTTTACCTTAATCACCTCTTGAAAGATTTCACTTCCAAATACAGTCACATTCTGAGATACTGGGGTTAAGATTTCAACATAGGAATTTGCGGGGTACATGCTTCCATTCCTAATGGCATGCATGGGTTAGAAGTCCTACTTCAGAGGCTCTCCAGGCTGCTTAAAGGCACTGCACACCTGGGATATTTGGACCAAATTTCATGTAGTTCATACTTCTGCTAATACAGGCTGACTCTTGAGGGCAGCCTCTATTCAGAGTCAAGAGCCTTGAGTTGCAAAGCAGTATGGGATGCTGCAAGCATACAGGATTTGTCGATAGCAAAGGCACCATTCCAAATCTTACTTTTCTTTCCTGAAAAATAGGAATAATACCTATCTCACAATTTATTTTAAAGACCAGCAATGATATTATTCGAAGTGATAATATAGTGACTGATGCATAGCAGTGCTCAAATATCAGGAAAAACAGGATCCTAATCCTTCCTCTGCCTCTTATTAACTGTAGACCTGTATTCATTTTCTATTGCTGTTGTAACAAATGACCACATACAAAGTGGCTTAAAAAAAACTGATTTATTATCTTATTCTTCTAGAGGACAGAAGTCTGGTACAGGTGTCACTAGGCTAAAATCAGGGAAGTAGCAGGGCTGTGTTTCCTTCTGGAGGCTCTAGATAAGAATCCGTTTTTTTGCCTCTTCCAGCTTCCGGAGGCTGCCTGCATTTCTCTGCTCATGGTGGCCTTTCTCCATCCTCGAAGCCAACAGTGGTGGGTTGAGTCAGTATCTCTCTGACCCTGGTTCTGTTATTATTGCATCTCTTTCTCTTTCTCTAGCCTGGGGAGATTCTCTGCATTCAGGGACCCATCTGGTTAGATTAGATCCATCCGGACAACCCAATCCAGGATAATTTCTCCCTCTCAAGGTCCCCTACTTAATCACATCTGCCAAGTAAACTGACAGACTCACTGGTTCACAATAATGGGGCCATTATTCTGCCCACCACAGTATCCTTGAACATGTTTCCTCTTAGCCCGTTCTTCAGCAATGAAATGGAGACATCACTGTCACTGCCCTCAACTTGAGAGGTTTGTTGTGAAAGTCTATACATTTCTTATTTGAGAGTAACAATACCACAATGAATAAACTTTATTTTTGTTCTATGGCCAAATGAGAAACAAAGACAGATTATCCAAACCATGAACAAAAATTCTGTCAATTCTCCTTCCTTTGTGGGACATTTCTTACCTTTTCTTCCTTCCTTCCTCCCTCCCTCTCTTCCTTCCTTCTTTCCTTCCCTCACCCCTCCTCTTTCTTTCTTTCTTTCTTTCTTTCTTTCTTTCTTTCTTTCTTTCTTTCTTTCTTTCTTTCTTTCTTTCTTTCTTTCTTTCTTTCTTTCTTTCTTTCTTTCTTTCTTTCTTTTCTTTTCTTTTCTTTTCTTTTCTTTTCTTTTCTTTTCTTTTCTTTTCTTTTCTTACCTGGCCCCTACCTTTGCCCCTCCCCCATTTACTGTACTGATAGCTCTCTTCTGTCTTCCAAGTTCAAGCTCCTGTTCTTACTTTGGAAATCCACCACAATGCCGATCACTAATCTTTTTTTTTTTTTTTGAGAGGGCATCTCTCATATTTATTGATCAAATGGTTGTTAACAACAATAAAATTCTGTATAGGGGACTCAATGCACAATCATTAATCAACCCCAAGCCTAATACTCAACAGTCTCCAATCTTCAGAAGCATAACAAACAAGTTCTTACATGGTGAACAAGTTCTTACATAGTGAATAAGTTCTTACATGGTGAACAGTACAAGGGCAGTCATCACAGAAACTTTCGGTTTTGATCACGCATTATGAACTATAAACAATCAGGTCAAATATGAATATTCATTTGATTTTTATACTTGATTTATATGTGAATCCCACATTTCTCCCTTATTATGATTTTTAATATAATGCTGAAGTGGTAGGTAGATGCAAGATAAAGGTAGAAAACATAGTTTAGTGCTGTAAGAGGGCAAATATAGATGATCAGGTGTGTGCCTATAGACTAAGTATTAATCCAAGCTAGACAAGGGCAACAAAACATCCACGGTTACAGAAGATTTCTCTCAAAACGGGGGGGGTAAGATTCTAAGCCTCACCTCTGTTGATCCCCAATTTCTCACCTGATGGCCCCCCTGTGACTGTGCCTGTCTTAGGTTGTTCCTTCCTTGAGGAATCTTACCCGTCTCTAGCTAACCAGTCATCTTCCAGGGCCATACAGGGAAATGTAAAGTTGGTGAGAGAGAAGCCTTATTGTTTGAAAAGGTTAGCTTTTTACTTCTTTGCAGATTTATGCCCTGTGGCTTCTATGCCCAGCATTTGTCTTGAGATTCTTTACCACTTGGAAGAATTATGATACTCGGTAATTTCGATATGAGGCACGAATTTTACTTAAGGGTTCTAATTAGGAAGGAAGAAGAAAAGCTATAGAAGTAGCAGATGGAAGAAAACATGGGAAGATTGATTATTTCTGACATATCTTCTTGTAGAGTAACATGAGCATGTATAGGTTTTAAACTACTAATTAAATTGCACACACACATTAACATAATAGGAATACAGCTACATAACCAAAGCAGACCTACAATTACCAGCCATATCCAGTGAAACCAAGAAAACCAGTTAGGCACCCTAGGCATTTGTGAAAACTTATCAATGATATGATGGATATTGTCTAACTGAATTTGAATAGTTTGAGAAAAATCAGACAAATTAAAACAACACATTCCTGGGAACTGTTCACATCCCATATGTTCTTTTAACAGTAGCTAGTCTATAGTCACAAGATTTTGGAGTGCTGCAACTTGCACTTCTCCTAATTCTTAGTTGAGTTCCGACAGTATAGATCCAGTCAAATTTGTTGTTTTACTGTATGCACAGGCCAGCTTAGATATCTCCTTCTTCATTCCAATGGCAAGTCCAGGAACCGGTGGGATGAATGCAGCTACAACTGTAACAGCGCCAGGATCTTTGTTGAAGTTTTTTGATGATCATCTTCTGGAATGACTCTTCCAGAGAATGTTGATGTTGGAAGTTCTTCTTCATATCGTATCTTAATTCGTTTTCTGGGCAGCCAAATTAGGCTTTGATCCGCTGTATAAACACAAACAAACCCTTTGCCCACACTTTGATATGCCCTTTATACCAATGTGAAGAACTTATTGGAGATCCCACACAGGAACTGCTTTTTTTTTAAGAGAAAGGAATATTATCAGAAAAATGTATTTCCATAGCTGATTATCTGACACCCTTTAAATGATCTAAATTAAGGATATTTAAAGCATGCATTAATTGTTGATTTACAGTTAGTTTTATCCTATCAGGGAGTAATCCCTCTTTTCTTTCTTTTTTTTTTTGTCATCATTAATCTACAATTACATGAAGAATATTATGTTTACTAGGCTCTCCCCTATACCAGGTCCCCCGCCACAAACCCCTTTACAGTCACTGTCCATCAGCATAGCAAAATGTTGTAGAATCACTACTTGTCTTCTCTGTGTTGTACAGCCCTCCCATTTCTCCCACGCCCCCATTATGCATGCTAATCATAATACCCCCTTTCTTCTTCCCCCCCCTTATCCCTCCCTACCCACCCATCCTCCCCAGTCCCTTTCCCTTTGGTACCTGTTAGTCCATTCTTGGGTTCTGTGATTCTGCTGCTGTTTTGTTCCTTCAGTTTTTCCTTTGTTCTTATACTCCACAGATGAGTGAAATCACTTGGTATTTCTCTTTCTCCGCTTGGCTTATTTCACTGAGCATAATACCCTCCAGCTCCATCCATGTTGCTGCAAATGGTAGGATTTGTTTTCTTCTTATGGCTGAGTAATATTCCATTGTGTATATGTACCACATCTTCTTTATCCATTCATCTACTGATGGACAGTAGATGCTGTCCAATTCTTGAACATATCTCCATTAGGTTTCTTCCAATTCTTGGCTATTGTAAATAGTGCTGCGATAAACATAGGGGTGCATCTGTCTTTTTCAAACTTGAGTGCTGCATTCTTAGGGTAAATTCCTAGGAGTGGTATTCCTGGGTCAAATGGTAAGTCTATTTTGAGCATTTTGAAGAACCTCCATACTGCTTTCCACAATGGTTGAACCAATTTACATTCCCACCAGCAGTGTAGGAGGGTTCCCCTTTCTCCACAACCTCGCCAACATTTGTTGTTGTTTGTTTCTGGATGGCAGCCATCCTTACTGGTGTGAGGTGATACCTCATTGTGGTTTTAATTTGAATTTCTCTGATAATTAGCGATGTGGAGCATCTTTTCATGTGTCTATTGGCCATCTGTATTTCTTTTTTGGAGAACTGTTCAGTTCCTCTGCCCATTTTTTAATTGGGTTATTTGTTTTTTGTTTGTTGAGGTGTGTGAGCTCTTTATATATTTTGGACGTCAAGCCTTTATCAGATCTGTCATTTACAAATATATTTTCCCATACTGTAGGGTACCTTTGTTCTATTGATGGTGTCTTTTGCTGTACAGAAGCATTTCAGCTTAATATAGTCCCACTCGTTCATTTTTGCTGTTGTTTTCCTTGCCCAGGGAGATATGTTCAAGAAGAGGTCACTCATGTTTATGTCTAAGAGGTTTTTGCCTATGTTTTTTTCTAAGAGTTTTATGGTTTCATGACTTACATTCAGGTCTTGGATCCATTTTGAATTTACTTTTGTGTATGGGGTTAGACAGTGATCCAGTTTCATTCTCTTACATGTAGCTGTCCAGTTTTGCCAACACCATCTGTTGAAGAGACTGTCATTTCCCCATTGTATGTCCATGGCTCCTTTATCAAATATTAATTGACCATATATGTTTGGGTTAATGTCTGGAGTCTCTAATCTGTTCCACTGGTCTGTGGCTCTGTTGCTGGTAATTTGATAGGGATTGCATCAAATCTGTATATTGCTTTGGGCCGGATGGCCATTTTGATGATATTAATTCTTCCTAGCCACGAGCATGGGATGAGTTTCCATTTGTTAGTGTCCCCTTTAATTTCTCTTAAGAGTGACTTGTAGTTTTTAGGGTATAGGTCTTTCACTCCTTTGGTTAGGTTTATTCCTAGGTATTTTATTCTTTTTGATGCAATTGTGAATGGAATTGTTTTCCTGATTTCTCTTTCTATTGGTTCATTGTTAGTATATAGGAAAGCCACAGATTTCTGTGTATTAATTTTGTATCCTGCAAATTTGCTGTATTCCGATATCAGTTCTAGTTGTTTTGGAGTGGAGTCTTTAGGGTTTTTTATGTACGATATCATGTCATCTGCAAATAGTGACAGTTTAACTTCTTCTTTACCAATCTGAATTCCTTGTCTTTCTTTGTTTTGTCTGATTGCCGTGGCTAGGACCTCCAGTACTATGTTAAATAACAGTGGGGAGAGTGGGCATCCCTGTCTTGTTCCTGATCTCAGAGGAAAAGCTTTCAGCTTCTTGCTGTTCAGTATAATGTTGGCTGTGGGTTTATCATAGATGGCCTTTATTATGTTGAGGTACTTGCCCTCTATACACATTTTGCTGAGAGTTTTTATCATGAATGGATGTTGAACTTTGTCAAATGCTTTTTCAGCATCTATGGAGATGATCATGTGGTTTTTGCCTTTCTTTTTGTTGATGTGGTGGATCATGTTGATGGATTTTCGAATGTTGTACCATCCTTGCATCCCTGGGATGAATCCCACTTGGTCATGGTGTATGATCCTTTTGATATATTTTTGAATTCAGTTTCCTAATATTTTATTGAGTATTTTTGCATCTACATTCATCAGGGATATTGGTCTGTAATTTTCTTTTTTGGTGGGGTCTTTGCCTGGTTTTGGTATTAGGGTGATGTTGGCTTCATAGAATGAGTTTGGGAGTATTCCCTCCTCTTCTATTTTTTGGAAAACTTTAAGGAGAATGGGTATTATGTCTTCTCTGTGTGTCTTTTAAAATTCCGAGGTAAATCCATCCGGCCTGGGCGTTTTGTTCTTGGGTAGTTTTTTGATTACTGCTTCAATTTCGTTGCTGGTAATTGGTCTGTTTAGATTTTCTGTTTCTTCTTTGGTCAGTCTTGGAAGGTTGTATTTTTCTAGGAAGTTGTCCATTTCTTCTAGGTTTTCCAGCTTGTTGGCATATAGGTTTTCATAGTAGTCTTTAATAATTCTTTGTATTTCTGTGGAGTCTATCGTGATTTTTCCATTCTCATTTCTGATTCTGTTGATTTGTGTTGATTCTCTTTTTCTCTTAATAAATTTGGCTAGAGGCTTATCTATTTTGTTTATTTTCTCAAAGAACCAGCTCTTGGTTTCATTGATTTTTTCTATTGTTTTATTCTTGTCAATTTTGTTTATTTCTTCTCTGATCTTTATTATGTCCCTCCTTCTGCGGACTTTAGGCCTCATCTGTTCTTCTTTTTCCAATTTTGATAATTGTGACATTAGACCATTCATTTGGGATTGCTCTTCCTTTTTTAAATATGCTTGGATTGCTATATACTTTCCTCTTAAGACTGCTTTCGCTGCGTCCCACAGAAGTTGGGGCTTTGTGTTGTTGTTGTCATTTGTTTCCATATATTCCTTGATCTCTATTTTAATTTGTTCATTGATCCATTGATTATTGAGGAGCATGTTGTTAAGCCTCCATGTGTTTGTGAGCCTTTTTGTTTTCTTTGTAGAATTTATTTCTAGTTTTATACCTTTGTGGTCTGAAAAATTGGTTGGTAGAATTTTAATATTTTGGAATTTACTGAGGCTCTTTTGTGGGCTAGTATGTGGTCTATTCTGGAGAATGTTCCATGTGCACTTGAGAAGAATGTATATCCTGTTGCTTTTGGATGTAGAGTTCTATAGATGTCAATTCGGTCCATCTGCTCTACTGTGTTGTTCAGTGCCTCTGTGTCCTTACTTATTTTCTGCCCGGTGGATCTATCCTTTGGGGTGAGTGGTGTGTTGAAGTCTCCTAAAATGAACGCATTGCCGTCTGTTTCTCCCTTTCGTTCTGTTAGTATTTGTTTCACATATGCTGGTGCTCCTGTGTTGGGTGCATATATATTTAGAATGGTTATATCCTCTTGTTGGACTGAGCCCTTTATCATTATGTAGTGTCGTTCTTTATCTCTTGTTACTTTCTTTGTTTTGAAGTCTATTTTGTCTGATATTAATACTGCAACCCCTGCTTTCTTCTCGCTGTTGTTTGCCTGAAATATGTTTTTCCATCCCTTGACTTTTAGTCTGTGCATGTCTTTGGGTTTGAGGTGAGTTTCTTGTAAGCAGCATATAGATGGGTCTTGCTTTTTTATCCATTCTATTACTCTGTGTCTTTTGATTGGTGCATTCAGCCCATTAACATTTAGGGTGACTATTGAGAGATATGTACTTATTGTCATTGCAGGCTTTAAATTCATGGTTACCAAAGGTTCAAGGTTAGCCTCTTTAGTATCTTACTGCCTAACTTAGCTCGCTTATTGAGCTGTTATATACACTGTCTGGAGATTCTTTTCTTCTCTCCCTTCTTATTCCTACTCCTCCATTCTTGATATGTTGGGTGTTTTGTGCTGTGCTCTTTTTAGGAGTGCTCCCATCTAGAGCAGTCCCTGTAAGATGCCCTGTAGAGGTCGTTTGTGGGAGGCAAATTCCCTCAGCTTTTGCTTGTCTGGGAATTGTTTAATCCCAACATCATATTTAAATGATAATCGTGCTGAATACAGTGTCCTTGGTTCAAGGCCCTTCTGTTTCATTGCATTAAATATATCATGCCATTCTCTTCTGGCCTGGAAGGTTTCTGTTGAGAAATCTGATGATAGCCTGATGGGTTTTCCTTTATAGGTGACCTTTTTCTCTCTAGCTGCCTTTAAAACTCTTTCCTTGTCCTTGATCTTTGCCATTTTAATTATTATGTGTCTTGGTGTTGTCCTCCTTGGGTCCTTTCTGTTGGGAGTTCTGTGTATTTCTGTGGTCTGTTCGATTATTCCCTCCCCCAGTTTGGGGAAGTTTTCAGCTATTATTTCTTCTAAGACACTTTCTATCCCTTTTTCTCTCTTTTCTTCTTCTGGTACCCCTATAATACAGATATTGTTTCTTTTGGATTGGTCACACAGTTCTCTTAATATTGTTTCATTCCTGGAGATCCTTTTATCTCTCTCTATGTCAGCTTCTATACGTTCCTGTTCTCTGGTTTCTATTCCATCAATGTCCTCTTGCATCTTATCCATTCTGCTTATAAATCCTTCCAGAGTTTGTTTCATTTCTGTAATCTCCTTCCTGGCATCTGTGATATCCCTCTGGACTTCATCCCATTGCTCTTGCATATTTCTCTGCATCTCCGTCAGCATGTTTATAATTCTTATTTTGAATTCTTTGTCAGGAATACTGGTTAGGTCTGTCTCCTTCTCTGGTGTTGTGTCTGTGATCTCGGTTTGCCTGTAATTTTGCCTTTTCATGGTGATAGAAATAGTTTGCAGAGCTGGGACGAGTGACGGCTGGAAGAACTCCCCTTCTTGTTGGTTTGTGGCCCTCCTCTCCTGGGAGAACAGCGACCTCTAGTGGCTTGTGCTGCGCAGCTGCGCGCAGACAGGGTTTCTGCTTCCTGCCCGGCTGCTATGGAGTTAATCTCCGCTGTTGCTGTGGGCGTGGCCTGGCTCGGGCAGCTGCTCCAAAATGGTGGAGTCGCGTTGGAGGGGGAGCGGCAGGGAGGCTCTTTGTCTCCATGAGGGGCCTCCATGCTCCCTGCTGCACAGGGGGTTAGAGTGCCCAGAGATCCCCGGATTCCATGCCTCTGGACTAAGTGTCCCGCCCTGCCCCTTTAAGACTTCCAAAAAGTACTCGCCAAAACAAAACAACAACAACAAAAAGAAAAATTAAAAAAAAAAAAAAGCCGCTTGCTTTCTTTTTCCTTAGGCACTGGCCTCAGGGACCTGCTCACTAGTCTTGCTGCCCTGTTTCCCTAGTATTGGTGTCCCTGTCCCTTTAAGATTTCCAAAAAACACTCTCCAAAATAAAACAACAACAACAAAAAAAGCAGCTTGCTTTTCTTTGTCCTCAGGCACTGGCCTCAGGGACCCGCTCACCAGTCCTGCTGCCCTGTTTCCTTAGTATCCAGGGCCCTGCGCATGCACTGTGTCTGCGCTCTGGCCCGGATGGCTGGGGCTGGGTGTTCAGCAGTCCTGGGCTCCCTCCCCCTCCCCGCTCCGACTCCTCTCCTCCCACAGGGAGCTGGGGGGAGGGGCGCTCAGGTCCTGCCAGGCCGGGGCTTGTATCTTACCCCCTTCGCTAGGTGCTGGGCTCTTGCATGTGTGGATGTGGTCTGGATGTTGTCCTGTGTCTTCTGATCTCTATTCTAGGAAGAGCTGTGTTTGTTATATTTTCATAAATATATGTGGTTTTGGGAGGAGATTTCCACTGCTCTACTCATGCAGCCATCTTGGCTCCTTGAGCCACTAATCTTTTAATTTACCAAGACACCTCATTCTCCAACTGTGCCCCGTGTACACACATACAAAATGCAACTTGGACATGGCCCTTATCTATCAGATACTGAAGTTGGCACTAAGATTAATGCCATATTTTAATATTCCTGAAAGCCAGAATTTATTCAGCTAGTACTCAAATAAAGTGAAGCTGTAATGAGTATATGTGAATATTTTCCTGGATAAATTACTCTTTTCCAGTAGGCATGTCAAGGCTAGTCCTGCTCCATCCATGGGAAATAAAGAGATAACCAATGCATATTATACATTAGTCTGTTATATTCATACAACAAAAAATAGCACTTCAGAATTTGGGTTTTGTAGTCAAAGATATCAGGGTTTAACCCTTGTCTGCTATTAGTTACTAGTTGACTAACCATGGGGAAGTTTTATGTTATATAACCCCTCATTTCCTCACCTGTTAAATGGTGGTAATATCTCACTTAGGTTTTATTTGAGGATTAAATAGGGCATGAGATACATTTATCACAATGTCTGGCACACATCAAGCACCCCATACTTAATTCTTGCTCTTATATGTTGTCTTCAGCTTTCCAAATGGCTGATATGAAGAAAATGGGAAAGGTGAATAATTTTAGAATGATAATGATCAGTGAAAATGAGTTTTGTCTTCCTCTGGGGAAACTCAAAGACATTTATAGGAAGCAAACATGGTGAGCAAATTAAAAAATGGAAATAGTTTCTAGGTGTCTGCCCCTTTCCTTCTCACCAAAGGTGGTTGCAGCTCTTCTCTATTGGCTTTTTCCCTCTTCATTACCCACCGAAAGGAAGGTCTGTCATTTTTGGATTTGTTCTTCAAGACAATCCAAATTTTTTATAATGCAAACTCTGGAGACATGGGTGAAGGAGAGGAGAAGGGGTGTGAGGGTGGGAAGGACTGTTTACTGGTTTGTTTTTTTAGGATTTGAGCAGAAATGAGCCAGAGGAGCTATCCTAGGAGTAAAAACAAGAGATTTGAAAACATATTATTGTGTGGAATATCACTGAGCTATAAAAAAAGATTGAAATCTTGCCATTTGTAGCAACATGGATGAACCTAGAGGGTATTATGCTAAGTGGGATAAGGCAGACAGAGGTAAACAAACAACACATAATTTCACTTATAGGTGGAATCTAACAAATAAAACAAACGAACAAAATAGAAATAGACTCATAAGCATAGACAATGGACTGTTGGTTACCATGAGGGAAGGGGTGGGTGAAATAGGTGAAGTGAATAAAAAGGTATAACATTCAAATTATAATATCAGTTAGTCATAGGAATGGAAGCACAGCCCAGGGAATATAGCCAATAATATTGTAGTACCTTTGTATGGAGGCAGATGCAGATGGTAACCACACTGGATGGGGGGAGCATTTAGTAATGTAGATAATTGTCAAATCATTATGTTGTACATCTGAAACTTATATAACATTGTATATCAAGTCTGTTTCAATACAAAACTTTTAAAATTATTGTGGATTATGTATTTACTTCAAGATATTAAGAAATACAATTAAGAAGTTATTGTGAAATTATGTTTTAACTATGAACCTATGTATTTGCTATACAGCTAACTGTGGTAAGCTAAGGGTCACAAAACAGCAGATACTGAGAGAGAAAAAGAAATAGGAAAAGAGAGCGAGACTGAGAGAAAATAGGTGTGAATAGAGAAAGGGAAAGAACCTTAAGACAAGCTGCTTATTTCAGAATTCTGACTGAGGCGCAACCCTGTGATATGAGTCAGCTGTGTGCATATTCAGCTACTCAATTTAAGGTCAAAACTTAGATAAGGCCGAGACCACAGATCAGTTGTGAACCTCAGATTTTAAAAAGTCTTAACTGGTTTATTCTGGGTCTCATGGAAACAAATAACTGGCCTTAACGAACGGGACCTTTTTAAGCTGCAGGTTTTGGCTCCATAGACCCAGCTAGAATGGGGAATCAAGACCAAGCCTGGATGGTGACTGAGTGGATGCAGACACGTCGGATAAAAAGGGACCCTTTCATTTTGGACAAAGACCACAGATTATGCACTCCTGAGTTTTAAATTTCGGCTTTGTCATTAGGCTATAATTGTAGTGCTGCTGTGTTTTCCCCCCTTTTTTCTGCACTCTTTCCTGGAAACAATGGCAGTTTTCATCCAGAGACTGATGTTGTGTCCAGGTAGCAGATATCTGATGTCTCTTTTTTATGGATCAGATGCTGGTCTGATTTTTTTTCCCCAAGTTCCTAGCTGTATCCTTAAGAAGCTCATTCATACAGAAAGTAGATGGTGTGATTACTAAAAATCAGGAGACCTGTATTCATACACTTTCAGTTGAATAGAAAGTATTGCAAATGAATACCAGTTTTAGAAGGCGCTGTCCTCAGGGCTATGGAAACCCAAATCAAAACAAGTCATGACTCCTACAATTAAATGAATGATGATCTGGCTCATGAGACTGACAAAAACATAAATCAGTGCAATGCAAGTTAACAAGTGATCGTTATAAACCAGGTCATCTGTGAACATAAAGAAGGAATAGAGAAAGGTCTTTGAAAGGTTCACTGAATAGATGATATTAAAATTGAATAACATTAGGTCATTATTTACTTTAATACTGTCTATAGCTTATTTTTCTTTTCCTAAAATTTATACATGTGCAAGTTATTTGTCCTAGGACTGGCAAAACTAGTCCTCCATAATCCTGTAAAAAACGACCATGTTAGCATTTTATCTCAGCCTTTTTTTCTTTCTATGCAGTTTTTACAAGGCTGAGATTTATCTGGATAATATATATCCCTTTTATCTTATTCAAAAATGTCACTTTCCCATTTTTTAAGTTGCCAATAATATTGCAGTCTTTCTATAAAATGTATTTGCCTATACCATAATTTAAACGAATCCCTTATTATTGGGTATGTAAATGGTTTCCTTTTCTTGTTTGTTTCTTTGTTTTTTGTTGTTATGAGACTTAACAGTGTGATTAATACCTTTGGCATTAAGTCTTTGCTGCATTAAAAAAATTTCCTTAAAATAGTTTTCTGGAAATTGACTGTTGAGTGGAAACACTTGAAGGTATAAAGTGACAGATACAGAAATGGTTCCAGGTACGCATAGCAGCAAACTCACAGGCAGGCTGTTTTCTAAGTTGAGACAATAACTGGGGAAAAATGAATTTCCTCTGGAAAGATAACTGAATGCAGAGATGATTTTCCACATAGGTCTTATGTTAATATGTGAGTATAGAGTCCTTTATATGTGAAAACAAAAATAAAGCAGAAGTCTGCAAGCCTGGATTTTAAATTATAAATGACATCATGGGTCCCTGAATGTAGTATTTTACAGAGAAAAGATATCTCAGAATGGGAGACAGAAGAAATTTACAGCTTGTCCAGGTGGGCAGGAGCTGTGAATTATAAGTAAAAAGTGACTAAGTTGCGGGGGTCAGGGCAAGCTACCTGTTGTTAAGTTGCTAACGGAAAGTTCATTAAGCAGTGTGTACAGAGGATCTGGGTCAAAAATCATAAAAAGGAAGAGCTAATGATGAAGCACCAGACAAATTCACAAAAAAGATCACATTTTTCCAGAGGTGAAATAGTTGGCATTGAGAGGTGGGATGGCCTGAACAACCCAGGAATGGCAGTTTCTTTGGTGAGAACAGAGGGTCACAGGAAGAACCTTGGGAAGAATTCTCTGGAGTGCTTTTATAGGGAGCTGAGCCTGGCTGCTGAGTGATAGGAAACCACTTCAAATCTGATAGGAAGATCTCTTCCCGGGTCAGGGAATACCAGAGTGCCCAACCCACCCACAAGTTGTGGAGAGTCAAGAGTCCTTCCCCACCGTCTGGGAACAGCCAAAACCAGAGGGAAACACCAGGGCAGGCCATGTTCCTTAGCCAGAAAGGGTCCCCTCTGGCTAAGAGCAGCAGAGAGAAGCATCTTGGTCAGCACACTAGGCGTTCACCTGAGCTCCGTTTCGTCTGCTTCCACGTTTTAGAAACAGAAGCAAAAAATACCCAGTGCTAGATCTCCATTCTCCTGGAACTAGAACGGGTCTCTTAGGGAAACCACTGTATGCTGCCTAGTGGAGCTGATCTTTCCTCCAGCCAGAAGGGCTGGCAGCAGACATGGCCTTGAGCAATTAGAATACTCAACCTACTGACCATAGTGAATGGTTTAAGGATGTGTCCAATACTCACATGAAGACAATCAAGGTCTGTGGGTTTTTTCCTAGCAGAAGACGTCACCAAAAACTCTCTCTGTTCCCTGGGATGGCTGTTAGCTTTTTTTTTTCTTTCTGTTTTTTGGAATGAGAATGGAGAGAGATAGAATCCAATTGTACTTCAATTCCCTGGATCCATTCATGCCTGACGCTTTATCCCTGATCTTTCCAGTCATGCTTAAACCAGACTGTACTGCTTCTATCAGCAATGACTGAAACGTATTGACTAATACAGATCATGTATTTCTTATGTGCCACAGAAGTGAGTTTGTTAAAAAGGCAGTATTTACAGGGAAGACTCTGTAGTGAAGGGTGGGAATAGCATATATTGTATTCTCTCTTGACCCATTAATCTCAAGTTTCTGAGAATCCCCATGAGAGAAAAACTTGCCCTAGAAAAGTTCAGCAACCTTGTGTAATGAAAACAAGATGAGATGGTCAAATACACTTATAGGTATTTATTAAGTTCACAAAATCAAAAAAATTTGACACTGAGTAAACAATGTTATTGATTTTTAAAGCAAGCTTTGTTATAATGGCTACCTTAATTTCTATATATTATTCTTTGCTTACTGGACATTTTTAGGTTTATTGCTCCTCTGCACTTCCAACAAGGTGGTTATAAATTTGGTTTGCTTTATTGCGTACTAAGAAGTATTAAGTCTAAGTCTCCTTCCAAATTGTCAACACTTTCTAGATTTTATGACTTTGAGTCATTGGTGCCTAAGTCTATGATCCCTCCAATGATGCAGAATAATCTGGATGTTTGAGATGGAAAAAGCTTCAGAAAACCTTCACACCTATTTCCGCATGTCTTCACCAACATCTGGGTTAAATAATTTTCCCTCTTCCCTTGAAACTTTAGCACAAATCACCACCCCCTCTAGGTAGGATTCAGCCTTGACATCTCCTCACAAGCTCTGAAAGGCCTGCTTCTTTTTTCTCTCCACAGGGTCAATCACAGAAGTTCCTATCCTTGCTCTAACAACACAGAAGTTGTTTAACACTTTAACTAGGCTATTGGGAGGAGCCGACTTCTTGGGAAGTTGCCTTAGAAGCTTCAAAAATTAATATATGTATTTCCTTCCCTCCATTCCTTAGATGGATTTATGCTCAATATAAGTGAGGACTTGCCCATTAAAGGAACCTCATAAATTGATGCAAGGCTATTTCAAGACAATATCTGTTCTGGATACAAAATAGCATGATTATGGAGACTTTGGTATTCATGTGCATGATGTTGGCCTGAGTTCTCTTTACCATTTTAGTTAATGTATTATTATAAAGTTAGAGGTGACAGGCTTCATTAGAAACTCAGTTTCATCCCATCTCCAGAAACTGTACAAATTACCCAAGTGCTCTTATAACTTCAAGACATAGGAGAAACCCAGCCCCTGCACAGTACTGTGATTCTCATGTCCCCTCATAGGGAAGCAGAAAATGGTAATAATTAAGATACTTCCCCACTCTATAAGATCCTTAAAAAAATTAATAGTTGGTAATATTTGGTATGTTTCTTGTGCTGTCTCTTTGGCCCTGCAGAAGAGGTTGTCATGCTTTGATGTCCACAATCATCATTTAGGGGGCTTGTTAAAATGCAGATTTCTGGGCTCTACTCTCATACATTCCAACTCAGTAGGTCTGGAGTGAATCCAGAATATAAACTTTAAACAAGCTTCCCAGGTGACTCTATTAAAAGTGTTCCATGGGCCATATTTTGAGACACGTTGCCATAGGGAATAGAATGCTCAGTCGTGTCAGGATAGCCCAGGGACTCCTACAGTTCCCCCAAGCTATGTAGAGATGGGCTATGATGCTCCCCTGTTAGTATGCCCTAATAGGTTTTGACCAAGATGGTCCCAGGAGAAAAGGCTATCTACTTATGGGTTCAGATTTTTACCCCATGATTTACCTTTAACTCATTAGCTTGGACATGATTTGCAGCACTGAAGTAGCATCTGGCTGGTTGGCAGTCCAGAGTGCAACATAGTCTTAGGCTAAACAGAATTCAGATACAGCACTATGGTTTGTGGGGTAGTGTAACTGGTGAGGAGACTTCCAATCTGCTCTAATTGCTCATGATGTCTTATGGTCCTGATCAGATCACTTATCAGCATCCTGCATTTGTCCAGCATAATTTCTGTTTGCCACGCTGAGTTATGATTTTTGACATATTGTTTCTAGACAAGCTGGTAGCTGGAGACAGGATGTTGACTCACTGTTAATTAATTTTAACTGGGAAGATAATCATAGCAGCATATGTCTTGTTTGGTTTATTTTTGTCATTGTCCCTAAGAAATCTGGATGCATAGCGCTTGCCTTCTTGTTGTCACCTGTCCTTTGATTGCACTTCTTTTCTCCCATAAAAGCTTTCTTTTAGTGCTCTGGTTGATTTTGGTGCATAATATTTACTATTAACTAGGAATTAAAGTAATAAAGCTAAGTTAGCAAACTAGAGACCTGCTTTATGCAGAGTCATTATGGATGTGAAATATCCCAATTTCCCACAGAAAAAGTTTGGTAAAGGTTGTGTAGATAATTAAATTTCAGTTTGCCTATGAAACATCTTAATTTTTCATATTGTGGTTTTTCCCCCCAAGGTGCAATAGAATGAGTTGACTAGAAAAATTAGCAGAGTAAATTTTAAAATTCAAGTTGCAAATAGTATCATTTGGCTTAGGGACAAAGGCTGAGCAGATAAATGGAAGCTGGATGCCCCTTCTCCTGAGAGAAATGGATAAAGACGAGCATATTACTAATTTGGCTATGGAAGCTGATTTTTTTAAATGTGTTTGCGCTGCTGACATAAGTATTTCATACAATGAAAGTATAGCAACATATAAGACTTGCTGTTTAATCTAAAAAATATACCCTGTTTTTAGCTTGGCACCAAAAATGAGCAGGTGACATTGCTTTATGCAGTAGATAAAGTCTGGAAAATGTGTTTGCAGATTGAATTTCTATTTAGGATATCATGTACTACATTTTCTGGAGGTGGACAATTTTTAAGGGGAATTCTATAGTGATTATTTTTAAGATAAAGCTAGCCATTCTTTTTGTAAATTCAATCCTAATGTTTCCATTTAGAAGAGTATAGTGTATCAGGGTCCAGGAGAACATAACCTAGCTATTAAAATACCTGTTTTTGAATCCCATTGCTATTTCAATACTTTGCTATACAATTGAGAGGATTGTATTAGGTGATTTCTAAGAACTCATTCACATCTAAAATCTCAGGATTCTAATTTCAATTTTTTAGTAACTGAATTTGTTCAAAATAATGGAGGATTAAGACTCACAGTTGTTAAAATACCCCAAAGCTACACCATCCAATGTAGTAATCACAAGCCACATGTGCTTACTGAGCTCTTAAAAGGTGGTTGGTCCAAACTGAGATGCACTGTTAAGTGAAAAGTATGTGTTGGATTTCAAAGGCTTTGTACAAAAATTGTGAAATATCACAAGAATTAATAATTTTTATATTGATTATATGTTGCAATGACATCTTAGGTATAGTGGGTTAAATAAAACACATTGACATTAATTCCATGTTTCTCTTTTTACTTTAAATGCAAATCATTTTAATTTAAATAATTTAAATTTAGGCCACTTATGATAATCTAATTTAAAATAGGAAATTTCAGCTTCAATATATGGCTTATATTATATTTTTGGGACAGCACTACTCTGAAGGAACAACACATTCTACACAGGAACCCTCCCCAAGATCAGAATCTTCATGCCTGATGGAACCTTGATGATGTAGGAGAGATTTTTTGAAGTTAATATGAAAACATTATTTCTTAAAAGTATATTTCACAGAACGCTAGACCTATGAGATACATCTCCATAGCTGAGTGAATTTAAGCAACACTGTGCTACTAATCTTCTCTCCCTGATTCACCATCTTCATTCGCATAGTGGAAGCTCAAAGAAGTCATGAATAAGGAAACTTGCTTTTCTTATGCTAATCTACAAATTCATTTCAAATAGAATCTTTTTCTTAAATGACAACTAGTAGTCTATAGGCTCAAGAAAGTTACTTTGTGAAATGCTAGTGGAGTAGGTAATTTCCAGGTCCGTTTTGTCTGTCCTGTGTTTATAGACAGTTTATGGGAGTTCATCTCATATAAGTTGTGCTTGCTTCTGTGTATGCATGCTTCTTTTCTAAAAAATATTTCATCTAATCTAAATTAATTTTTCACTTTTCTAGCCTATTTGAAATAATCATCAGTTAGATGTGTTTGTGTTGTCAGACTCCTTAAAAAATTCCTAATTTACCCCACTCCCCAAAGAAGATATATAATCAAGGGTTCAAGGGATGAGGGGGCACCAGGATGTGTGGGAGAGATACAGAAGAGAGGTGAGAGGACTCTGAAAAATATTTGTCCTTTTTGGTGTTCTGTGTAATGTATTCCTCACCAAGAAAAGTGCTATGTGGGTTATGGGTTAAACAGGCTCTTGTGGACTAGCTGGGGACACTAAATATGATTTATGACTTTGTTTTCCAAAGAAATTGCATTCATCATTCCAAAAAAGGTGATTTACAACCAAATGTTAGAAACATGAATTTTAAATAGGATACAACCAGGATATAGATTGACTCAGCAGCTCAGGGAATAGAAGCAATCAATATCCTGTGTTTGTTTCAATGTCCTACCTTGCTTTTTGCATTAAGTCCTTTGTTTCCTCAGTGAGAAGATGGAGAGAATGATTGAACAAAGGCTTTTATGACAATGTTACAAGATCTCATTAATCATAAAGGAACATCAAGAAGGCATCATCAAGCACTCTGCTAGGTTCCTAAACAGCGAGGTGAGGGTTTATTCTTGAAAGTACTCCTTCATAGCATAAACCAAATTATTTCTTCTCTCATACAGCACTTAAGGAGTAGACACACACACACATACACAACATGCTTTCCAAACTTGAAAAGCTCAAACTTTCATTCATGGTTCCTGAGGAAAAATAACATGGTCTTTGGATTCACAAGAGAACAGTATGAAAGTTTACTTGCAATGGTTTTCTATTGACCTGTTCTTCAGCTAGAGAGCCTATAGGAGAATGGAAAATTTCAATGAAACTATCATTTAGAAATAAAATATTGATACTACATTCAGAGTGCAAAAGACACAAATGAAAAATCTATTCTGAGATTGAGGCTCGGGGAGAAGTATGTTCCCGGACACAGGACGAATCTCTATGAAACTGATGAAACCAAAATAAGTCAAGGGAAAGGACAGATTGGAAGAAACCGTTTTTGTTTGCTCACAACTTGCTCGAATTCCCTAGCTAGGCCCAGCCTGTCCATCCCCTTCAGCCCGCAGCTCATTATCTGCCCTCCCTGCATGCTCTCTTACTTCCCATCCGACCCTTCCCAGAGGAGCTCCATTGGAGGGTCCTTGGTGACTGGCAGACGCCAGACCAATTACGTACTGGGAACGTAAGGGAGGAGAGAATGGCTGTTATCTCTCCACCCCTTGTCCTGGAGGCTGTGGGAAGCTGCAGTGGGTAAACACCCATTGATATGTAAATGACCTAAGGCCAGGTTGGAGATTCTGGAAATTCTGTAAGTTTACTCCAGAGAGATGTTAAATCTTTGTTTTAGATAGATTACAGGGAGGCTTTCTTTGACTTGCGCTCTTTGCTGAATTCCCAAAAATATGTCTCTTTTTCTTATCAGCATTTTGAGATATAATTTACTGCAATAGGTTAACCAATTTTAAATTTACAAATTGATGAGTTTTAGGAAATGTATACAGTCATATAACTACCACTGCATTTATAACACAGGTATTTCCATCACCTTAGAAAGAACATCTTGAGCTCTTCTGTGTTCTATTCCCATTTCTTACTTTCAGACTCTGGTGGCCATAGATCTATTTTTACTATTGTTTTATTTTTCTAGAATTTTATATAATTGAAATCTTGTCATATGTTGTCTTGTGTCTGGCTTCTTTTACTTATCATAATGTTTTGAGATTCCTGCAGTAGTCTTGTTTTATTTTTTAGTAGTATTTCATGGCATAGATACACAATAATTTATTTATTCATTCACCCATTGATTGAAAGTTGAATTGTAGCCAGTTTTTTAGTTATTATGAGTAAATCTACTATGTTAGCAGACAGGTCTTTATGTGAACATAGATTTTCATTTGTCTTCGAACATACTTAGGAATAGGACTGCTGAGTTGTATGTTAAGTGTATGTTTACCTTTAGAATTAATTGCCAGAGTGTTTTCCAAAATGACTGTATCATTTTGCATTCCTACTGGTAATGTGTGAAACTTCTAGGTTGCAGACATCCTTACCAACATGTGTGTTGTGTTCTTTGGTTTTAGCAATTTTACTGGGTGTGTACTTGTAATACATTATAGTTTATTTTACATTTTCTTAATGTCTAATGAGGTTGAGGATATTTTCATGTAATTATTTGCCATTTGTATATCTTCTTTGGTGAATTTTCCGTTCAAAACTTTTGCCCAATATATTTTAAGAAGGCTTTTTGGGTCTTATTATTGAGTTCTAAGAGTTCTTTATATATTCATTCTTGGTAAGACATGTTTTCTACTTGTTTTTCTCCCAGTTTGGCTTGCTATTGCATTTTCTTAAGGTCTTTTAAAATAATAAATTTTAGGTTCAGTTTTATTTGTGCTTTTTGTATTCTGTCTCAGAGATCCTTGCCAAAGGTCACAATAATTTTCTCCAATGTTTTCCTGTGGAAATTTCATAATTTTAGCTCTTATATTTAGGTCAATGATCCATTTAGAATTTGACTTTTAAATGTAATGTAATAGTTTTACAGATGCATATGCAATTGCTCCACCATCATTTGTTGAAAAGAATATTCTTTTCCAATTGAATTATCTTGGTATCTTTGTCAAAAATCAATCAACCATGTAATGTGGTTCTACATCTGGTCTTTTTATTCTGTTCCAGAATCTGTATGTCTATCCTTACACTAATAACATGCTATCTTGATTAGTGTAACTTAATATTTGCATTTAATATTAGGTAATATAAGTTCTTTAATACCTTTCAAAAAGTATTTTGACTATTTTGGGTTCTTTGCATTTCAATATCAGTTTTAGAATTAGCTTGTCGTCTTTACAGAATAGGCTGCTAGAATGTTTTGATTGGGATTTTCTTGAATCTGTAAATCAAATGAAGAGAACTAATATCTTAACAATATTGAGTCTCCCAAATCCTGGACATGACACGTTTCTCCATTTATTTACATCTTTAATTTCTTCAGTAATATTTTATAGTTTTTGGTTTACAAGTCTTATACATATTTTGTGACATTTATTTCTAAATACTTCATTTATTGATACCATTGTAAATGGATTTTAAAATAATTTTCCAGTTTTGTTTTGCTAGTGTATAGAAATGCAATTGATTTTTGGATACTCTTTGATATGCTCTAATCTTGCTAAACTCAGTGTTTTGGTTCTAATAGTTTGTTTTTATTTTGTAGATTTCTTAGGATTTTCTACACAAATGATCATGTCATCTGTAAATAAAAACGATTTACTTCTCCATTCCCTTACCTTATTATACCATCTAGAACATTCAATGTAATGTTGAATATTCATGATGAGTGCATACTTGCCTTATTCCCTCACTTGGGGGAAAGCTTTCAGTATTTCAAATTAAGTATGATATTGGCTTTACAAATTTTGAAAATAAGATTTTTCAGAATGAGAATGTTTCCATCTATTTTTAATTTGCTTAGAGATATTTTTGGTTTTTGGCTTTTTAAATCATGAAATGGTATTTTATAAAATTATTTTTTTAATTCATTTAGATTATTATAAGGTTGTTATATATCTTAATATGTTAAAGTTGTGAATTACATTAATTGATTTTTGAATGTTAAAGCAACCTTGCAATTATTGAATATAAATCTCTTTTGGCCCTGTTATATGTGTATATATTTATAGTTTTGATTCATTAAAATTTGGTAAGGACTGTTGTTTCTATATTCATGAGGGCTACTGGTCTGTAGTTTTTCTTGTAATGTCATTTTTCTTGTTTTTTTAATCAGAATAATACTAGCATCAGAATAATATGGACTTTTTCTTCTCTAATGTAAGTTATCACAATCAATTTTTCTTTAAGCATTGCTTTAGCTGTATCCCACAAATTTTGTTGTGTTTCCGTTTTTATTTTGCTCTAAATATTTTCTAACTTGTCATTTCATTTCTTCTTTGAACTATGGATTAGTTAGAAATGTGTTGTTTAATTTTCAAATATTTGAGTATTTCCCAATTATCTTTCTGTCAACAATTTTTACTTTACTTCTGTTACAGTCAGAGAACATTCTGTATAATGTAAATCCTTTTGTAAATTTACTAACACTTATATCGTGGCCCAACATACTCTAGTTTGACGAATGTTCTGTGTACACCTGACAAGAATGTGTGCTGTGCTTCTGTTCAGGGGAGTGTTCTTAAATATCAATGAAGTCAAGCAGATTGATAGTGTTGTTCACATCTGCATTCTTACTGGTTTTGTTTATTCATTCTATCAGTTACTGAGAGAGAAGATTGAGATATCCAATTATAATTACATATTTATCTATTTCTATTCATTTCTATCATTTTTTTCTGTATATATTTTGAAGCTGTATTATTACGTACATACACATTTAGAAGGGGTATGTACTCTTGAATTGACCCTTTTATCTTTATGAAAGGACTCTCTATTCCTGTTAATTCCCTTGCTCCAAAACCTACCGTATGTTAATCTTAGAATCTTAGAACTTAGATATTAATACACCTATTCACTCTTTTTTTTTGTTACTGTTTGCATGTTATGTATTTCAGATTGTTTTACTTTTAACCTATCTGTCTCTTTATTTTTAATGTGGGTTTCTTGTAGACAGCATGTAGGGGGCACTTGCTTTATCCAATCAGCAAAAATTTGTTTTTTAATTGTAATATGTAGACCATTTACATTTAACATAGTTACAGATATGATTAAGTTTAAATTTATCATCTTGCTTTTTGTTTTCTATTTATCACATTTTTTGGGTTCCTTTAATTCCATTCTTCTTTTCTTTTGGTTTGAGAATTTCTTATGATTTCATTTTATATAAACTAATGATTTATTAGCTCACTCTGTCTTAGTTTTTAGTGGTTGTTCTAAGATTTACAATATACTCATTCAATTTATCACTGCATAGCTTCAAGTAATATAATTAAAATTTATCATTCTTATCTTTGTGTTCCACTATACACGTGTTTCCATGCCCCCCACGTCTACCCTTGGATGATTTACAAATTTCCTCTGTATATCAATGCTTTTCAGAAATTTGATTTTGATTTTCCTTTTGTCTCCTTTGCTCTTTATTCCTTGAGGCTATTGAGTTTCTTGGCTCTGTGGGCTTATAATTTGGGAAAATTTCACCTATTTGTTCACATAGTTTTTTTCTGTCCCACGATCCCTCTCCTTTGTTTCTGGGAATGTAGTTATATGTGTTAGATTGTTTTTTGTCTCAGAGGTAGTTGATCCCATCTTCATTATTGTGTTTTTAATCTTTTTTCCTCTCTTTGATTCATTGTGGATTATTCCTAGCACTATGTCATCAAGTTCATTGGTCATTTCTTTAGCGTCTAATCTGATGTTAATCCTACTCAGTGACGTACTTTTTCAGTTATTATATTTCCCATCTACAGAAGTTACATTTGCGCCTTGTTTATATCTTCCATTTCTGACCTCATATGTTCATGTCTTTCTCTACCTTCTTGAGTATATTAAACATATTTATAATAGCTATTTTAGTTCCTTGTTTGTTAATGCTGTCATCAGTCATTTCTTTTTTGTTTCTATTGATTTTTTTTCTTCTATTTGTGGATCATATTTTCCTGTATTTTAGCATGCATGGTAATTTGCACCTAGATGCCTGACATTGTAATTTTTATCTTTTTTGGGTGCAGGATTTTGTTGTATTCCTCTGTATAGTGTGTTGGATATTCTTCTAGCACAAAATCAAGTTACCTGAACTCAAGTTAAAAATTTCAGACTTGCTTTTAAGCTTTGTTAAGGTAGATATTTAGCAGTCTGGTCTAGGACTAGTTTAGACTCACAACTAACAATATCCTTTTGATGTCCTGTGTATTGCCTGATGCCCTATATATTTCATACTGGCCAGTTGGAATGCAAACTATTCCAAGCCCTATGTATGCTTCCCCAAATTTTTGTCCTATTGCTTTTCAGTGTTTTGTCTCTAACTTTGAGTAATTTTTTTTTTCACCATGCAAAGATCCATATTCAGCCAAAGACTAAAGAGAATCCTTCTGAAGATCTCTAGAGCTTTTACTCTGTGAGGCTCACTTCCTTCTGGGCATTCTATCACATAGATTCTTATCAACTTGGCATCCCTAAACTCTGATTTATGTCTCCTCAATTCAGTAAGACTGCCAGGCTCTCTTTGGTTATGTACTGCTCCCTACAGCCTGTCCTTTGTCAGTGCACTGGCACAATTACAATTAGCTCATTTCTTTCCCTTCTTTCAGGGATCACAATACTGTGTTGCTTGTTGTCCAATGTCTGAAAACCATTGTTTCATATATTTTGTCTGGTTATTTCTAGTTGTTTAATATGCAAGGGTAAATCTTGTACCTGTTACTCCATCATGGCCAGATGAATGCTATGTTTTTAATACTGAAAATAAAACTCTATCCCTACTGAAGCCAAGTGAATCTTGCTTCATTGACATTCATGAAAATGAAACTCCGTTTCCAAACAACTAGTACTATTAACTTGTTAGGGAGTGGTGTCAGCAAGATGGCTGAGTAAGACCTCTTTGCATGAACCCTCCCCTTAACAGCAATAATAAATTTGGCATTATCCATGGACAAAAGTGCTTTTTCAAGAGCTCTGGGATCCAAGGAGGAGACTGTGAAACCACAGCACAGTCCAAAGCTCAGAAGGGAGGCTTATAACCAGCTAAAATAAAACTCCATTTGGTTTTGAGTCTGTCACCAGCACCATATGCCAAGGGATCCAGAAGGAGTCGTGTCCACCTGTGTATTGGGTAATAGACATAGAGATCTCAGTGCCAGCTGTGACCTGGAAGTGGCCTGTGACCTGGAAGTGGCTCCAGCCCTTCTTGGTGAGGTCTGAGAACCCCTGGAGGTAAGCACTCCAAACCTGGTCAGACTGTAGACTCTTAAAGGGCCCCATGACTGGGCTGTATCCCATTCTAGTCATGGACAGTCTTACTGGTACAGAGACCCTCCCATCTGCACCCCCAGAGATCCTGAGAGAGTCTTATACTAGCTATCAATTTTCTCCAGTTGTGTCGTAGTGAGCTGGCCTGCTGGCAAGGGACCAGGCAGGATCAATTCCAGTGTGTGCCACCAGGGATCCTGAAAGGGCCCTATAAGCAGCAATCTTTTCAATAAATATTGGAAAAAACTGGATGAAATTGGACCCCTATCTTACACCACTTACAAAAATTAACTTGAAATGGATTAAAAACTTAATTGTAAGACCTGAAACCACTCAACTCAGAAGAAAACAGGGAAATCTTCTTGACATTGATCTTGGCAATGAATCTTTGGATATGATACCCAAAGCACAAACAACAAAAGCAAAAATAAACAAGTGGGACTGTAGCAAACTAAAAAGCGCTCCATAGTAAGAGAAACAATTAACAGAATGAAGAGGCAACTTATGGAATAGTTTCACAGAAAGTATTTGCAAACCTTATATAAGATAAGGGGTTAATGTCTAAAACATATAAAGATTTCATACAACTCAACATTAAAACAAAACAAATAATTCAATTAAAAATAGGTTAAGGACTTGAATAGACATTTTCCCAAAGATGTACAGATGGCCAACATGTCCATGAAAAGATGCTCAACATCATATAATCATCAAGGAAATGCAGATGAAAGCCACAATGAGATCTCATCTTACACCTGGTAGAATGGCTATTACCAAAAATACAAGAGATAACCAGTGTTGGTGACAGTGTGGCAAAAAGAAACCCTAGGGCACTGCTGGTGCAGCCACTATGCAGGACACTATGGAGCTTCCTCAATAAATTGAAATAGAGTTACCATATGATCTGGCAATCCCTCTTCTGGGTGCATATCTGAAGGAAATGAAATCACTGTCTTGAAGAGGTACTGCACCCCCATGTTCGCTGCAGCATTATTTACAATAGCCAAGACAGGGAAATAACTGAAGTTCCCTTCGATAGATAAATGGATAAAGAAAATGTGCGATAGATACTCACACACAGAATTGAATACTATTTAGCCAAAAAAAGAGAAGAAATAGTGCCGTTTGTGACCACATGGATGGACCCTAGGGGGAAGGCATTAAGCTAACTGAAATAAGTCAGAGAGAGAAGAAAAATACTATATGATTTCACTCATACATGGAATCTTAATAAAGCCAAACTCATAGAGACAGATTGTTGAATGGGAATTACCAGGGACTGGGGGGTAGGGGAAATGGGCAGATGTTGGTCAGAGTGTCCAAACTTCCAGTTGTAAGATGAATAAGTTCTGGGGATTTAATATTCAGCATGGTGACTACAGCTAACAATACTGTATTATGTATTTGAAAGTTGCTAAGAGAGTAAATCTTAAATATTCTCACCACAAAAAAGAAAAGGTAATTATAGGATATATAAGGTGATGAATATGTCATGAAACTCACTGTGGTAATAACTTCACAACACATAAAGACATCAAAACATTGTGTTGTACACCTTAAGCTTACACAATGTTATATGTCAAATATATCTCAATAAAATTGGAAAAAAAACATGGGCACTGGGTTCCAAGCACAAACAGCAAATCTTCCTTCAAATTCCATTTTTAGACCAAACAATCATATGGTACCAGAGTATTGTTTTACCCAAACTGAAAATATGTACTCTGAATTTTGCTTACCCCAGTGAATGTCACTGTTTCAATCACAAAGAAGCCAGTTTACCCACTGTTACTATGTTACTATGGTAAGACAGCAAGGCCATAAACATAATCTACCTGAAAATAAGAGCAAGTATTCTCTGGAAAAAAAAAAAGGAAACCATGTTATAATAAAAGCTATGATAACATATTATCAGGCTCAGTTTTTAAAATACCAAGGTTCTAGAGCATGAATAGACAAACAGACCAATGAAACAGAACAGACACTCCAGAAAAAAATAAATATATATATGGAAATACAGAAATATATATATATGGAAATATAGAATTTGCTAAGTGTAGCATTTTAAATCTATGGAGAAAAGGCCTGTATGTCCCTTTTATTCCCTCAGAATCTCCCAATCAGTTATTAGCTCAGAACAATTGAATTCAACTTTCCTTTGATTAAATTTGGCCCAATGAACTGGCTATTTTCTTCTTATCCTTCAAGTGGTCATTGGCAGTTTTAAAAAGAAAGCTTGGCTGGTACTCCACTTAGAACCCAAAACGTTGTGTTTAGCTATGTGTATGTATTACATATGTTATTTGAAAGGAGGGTTCTGAATTAGGGGTTCCTTCCCTCCGTGCTGCGGCTTATGAGTGCAAACATAGTATTTTGAAATAAGCTCCTCTTATGAAAAACAACCACAAACAGCAAATGTGGGTAGTGAAGTGTGATGATAAAAACCCATCATTATTACTCAAGAACACACAGGTTTCCATCATTAAAATACTGTTTAAAAAAACAACTGCTTATAACCATCTGTGAAGAAGCCTGGGGCACGAGAGGAGTGACTAATTTATATCTGTGCCATCTCCTGTTCATCTGTAATTACCAGTTGGGACTTATGCCAGTGGTTCTATGAAGGTTTGAACAGGTCTGGATTTGTATGCATACGTCTAGGGAAGTTTCTGGTTGTGAATTTCACTTCCTTAGTGTTTGACCCAACTTGGCTCCCAGGTATTTTCCTGAGGAGCTTTCTCTTGATAGGAACTGGGTGAGTTTCACCCCCAAGTATATGAATGAGAGAATGAAAGTATCCAAACTTCCAGTTGTAAGATATAAGATTTTAGAAGAAGCCAACATTTAAAAATAATTCTACTCTGCTTTCATTTTCCATACCACATCTAAATAAATGGACATTACTGAAAATGAATCACAACCAAGAAGCGTACTTAGGCCTTCAATATGCAGTTAGCTAAATTTGCAGCTTTATGAGCTTTTGACATTTTTCCTTACTTTCAAACCCTTTATTCTTTTTCTGTCTTTCAATTCCTTCCCTCTGCTATCCATTCCCTCTTTGTCTTGAAGAATAATGTATGCAGTTCTCTACACTGCTTTTGATCACTATTCTCATCATCACCTTTGACAACTCCGTATTTTGGTTCCATGCTGTTCCTTTTCCCAGAATCCTTTTAGCATCTTCCTTTCCTAGAAACCTGGTGTATATAAGTCAAGGCTCAGCTCAGACACCATCAACTGGACAATATGTTCAACTTAGATATAAATATTTGTTAGTGAATGAACAAAAAGCATGAATGAAGCAAGTCTTCCCTAAATATTCTCCTTCCTGTGTCTTTATCCCCACAGATCAAGAACCAGAGCCTTATCTCAGTCTACTATTATATACTATAGTGGATAATAGTATGGGCTCTGGGGTGTGACTGTGTTTCTGGGTTCAAATCCTGGCTCTACCTATTAAATAGCTGTGTAAATTTGTTTTTCCTTGTGGCTCAATAGTTTCATCTTTACGATATGATCATAGTTCCATCTCTTACATAGGGTTATTTGAGGTTTGAGATAATACATACAGTACTGAAAATAGCACCTAAGAACTCTAACAATAGTAGCTATTATATGAAGAGTTTTTTTTAATATCAAATTCAGTGATTACGTTAACTCTGCAACTTGGTTGTCACCTCAAGTCTCTCCTAAAATTACAGACCTTCCATAGTACCACAAGAAAGACTGCCTGAATGTGACAGAGTGTGAAAAGTAATGCTTTTTATTATATTCACATAAAATAGTCAATTACACCAAGTTGTCCAAATGCATTGGTGAATTAAAGCCTTCAACTCTTACAAATTTTTATACATATATCTATGCATTTATAAATACACACATATGTAAAAGATATATATTTTCTTCTAAAATAAAGTGCCCAAATCTTGATATATGGGGGCATACTAGGAAAAAAGAATCATAAGTTTTACCAGTTATAGACTGTACTTTCACAATGTAAGAATCTATTTTATACAAATTTATTCAGGTACAGTGAACTCTAATCACCCATTCTTTTCCGAATTCTCCTAAGTGAATTAATTTTTCCAAAGTATTAGAAGTCATGTAGCCATCTAATGAATCAGAGGCTAATTTTTCTTACTGTGCCCAACACAGAGTCTTGGTTCTCTAACAGAAGCATCGTTCAGCTTCATCCTTTATTTTCCTGTTTTTTCGGACTATTGTTTTTCTACTAAGATGATTAGCAGAGCGAGAAATGAACCAGACATCTCTGATTCTAAATCTTCAAATATCATTTAATAAAGCCAGGTTTGGTGAAAGGATTCCTAATGTCTTTACATCATCCTGGGCTTGGTGAGAAGTGGCCCAGAGGGATCTGAGGGGTCCTGCTACCTCTGTTACAATGAAACCTTGTTGGAATCAGAGAAAAAGACAGGATACAATTGCCAGTAGGTCATTGAAAGAACCCACTCAAATCAAAATGGAACTGTACTCTAATGGAAAACTTTGTGCAAACGTGTGAATTTAAGAACAAAAAAAGGGATAAAGAAAAACTAGATGTTTTATGATAATTCAGAAAATCCTTGCTTCAAATGGTTTCTAGGGCTCCATTCCCTGCTCCCATATCTCTGCCACTCTCTCTGTGTTACTGTATTTTCTATTATCTTAGACTTTTAAGGTGATCATTTGTAGTCTTTAACAAGAAATGGAATTTTAAAATGCCTCTGAGGAGATCTCAACCTATTGAAGCAAGATGAAGATGCCTAAAATAGCTTACTGTGAACCCAGTCATTTCAGAATTGGTGATTACAATTTCAAACTGCAAGAGTGTATCTGATTCAAGCAGGAAAGGGAGAAATTGTCAGCACTGAAATTTCATAAAACACTGTATAACTTCTCAACATATGAGAGACAGGGAACAATGGGAAGCCCAGACATTTCCCAAAGTCAGAACACGGAACAGAGTATTTTATTTTGGGGAAAGAAAGGAGGAAAAGGACAAGAAATTGTTTCCAACTACCCGACCCATCTTTGCAGCACCTTGAAAAGAACAGAGCTGCCTAACTACTGATTTTGGTGAGCATCTTGTTAATGGCTTGCTTGACATGTGTGGTGGAGCTGCGTCGCCTCGTCTTGCCCTGGACCATCCTCCGGCGACGCACCTCTCGACACAGCTCGTAGAATATCTCGGTGATGTTCCCTTCTCCAGTGCAGGCAGAACACTCATAAAAAGCGCATGCCAATTCTGTGGCCAGCTTCTCCCCTTCTTCTGTACTAACCTGTCTGGAGTGGTCCAAGTCAGCTTTGTTTCCAACCAAGATGAGAGTCACATTCTTGGGCTTTTTTACCTCATCCAGGATGTTCTTAAGTGGCAGCACTTCCTCAAAACTTCCCCGGTCAGTAATGTCATAGACCAGCACAAAGCCTTCCCCCCATCGCATGTGTCCTTCCCTCTGAATGGTGTCTTCCTGTTGGCAAGGAAAACATGGCAGTCATGAGACCTGGAAGTAATTGTACTGTACTGATGCTGCTGATGCTAATGGTCATCCCTTAATTACTATTCCTTACATTTGATGTCATTATAATTTCAATTGTACCTTCTCAATCAGTTTGAAGAAGTATTACTGACTTATGGCAAGATACTTCATGAAACTATCATTTTTCTAACTGCACAGACCTTAACTTTCAGCTTATAATTTTTTCTTGCCCTATCACTAAATCTGTAATCACAAGAACTATAAAGAAATGATCATTTTAGTTAGCACATTGCCTCTGAGACTTTTCATCATGATTGAAGAACTGGCAAAGAGGTAATTGAAAAGTAGACCTTACTCTTTAGAGATGAGACATAGAGACACAACTTAGTGAAATGGTTTTGATTTTTTGTTCATTTTTAACTCTTCTGTCTTGAGATTTTAGACAATTAGCCATCAGGGGCAGAAAAAAAATTGTATATAGAGTCAAATTCAAAGCCAGGGGCTTTTTACCTTTTTTTTCTATTTCAACAACTCCCCAAAATTATGTAATCTGAGTAAAGATAGAAACTCATTTAAGTGATTTTCAAAGGGGAGGATCACTTGTTCTTAGGAAGGCAGCATGTGTGATCTGAAAATGCACTGCCTTCACAGGCTCAGGCATGTCCTTCCCTGCTTCCTCTCTCTAGAGTCAGCTCTGGGTGGAATGCAGAAAGGTGGTAGCGATGAGGAAGAAAAGTGTATAATTAGCACAAGATCATTTCTTGCACTAAAAGCTTTAATTCATAACACATCAGCATGTTAAAAATTCTCCAGCAAAGATACCTGTTTTAACTTTACTGGGGCATTTCAAAGCACTTTTCATCATGAAAACCTATTAATATTTTGCCATCACCAAAAATCATAGATGGGAAAGTCCATTCTAGATGAAAGCATGTGACTATTATGGCATTTTTGAACTCCCTTGAAGTGCTGGGTAGTTTATATGAGGATGCATATACAGGCTGTTAATATATAAATAAATAGGTGATTAAAGAAAAAAGTGTGTAGGCATCATTAGTTAATTGCAGGGAAGTATCTTAATTTTGCTCGTATTATGCACATCTCATTTTTATTTGATCCAGAAAACATTCGAGCTGAACTCCTTATTCACCTGACCAGCAGTATCTAGTATCTCCATGGTGACAACTTCATCATCAATGGTTGCTTGGTGTCGGTAGGTTGATTCTGAGGAAATAAGCAAAAAAAAGAAGGTAAAAACATAAAAGGTAAACAAGTGCATGACTTAATTTGATCCTTAAAATTACAAGTTAGCCACAGGAGAATGTCTGTGTTTATAGCAGAAGGGAATGTGCATCCTAGGAAGGGGAGGAAGGATGTGCAAGAATGTGCCATCTCTGTATTCTGAGAGCTCCTGGAAGCAACAGGTTCTAACAGGGAGCCACAGACTTTCAGGGTTTAGCATGGGAGAGGAGAGTCTCTGTGCCTGCTTGCTCATTTTATTCTCCCATGAGGCCAGTTTCCTGATGCTCTCTTCTAAAAGAGGCTTCTGCATCCTAAAATGAAAAAGTGATCCCCACAAAATGCGTCCAACTCTGATACTCCTAAAAATCCAGTTTCTAGATATTGCTGTTAAGATGGCATATAAGCAGGGGCTGCTCGTTCCTTTCCTGACCTCAACCCTGGAAATGTAATAGATATTCAGGGGAGGTGGACAGCAGCCCATGAAAAAAATGACCAGATAAAGCCATGAGAAACCCTGGGGACAGTAGAAGGTGGTTGGATCCTAGTTTTGGGGGGGTCATGAGGAAAATAGAGGGGGGCTGGGCAGCATGGAGGGGAGATGGAACACAGCCATCAAGATAGAAAAATGACAGCAGCTCAGTACCAGATGTAGGCTGATAGGTTAATACTAGGGTGGTCCTCTGGCTCTACTGGGGTGAGAAATTAACAGATGCAAGAGCTTTGGGTGGCTCTGATCATGCCCCTCACCACATGAAATGGAAACCAGAGGTTAAGTAAATACCAGTTGGTGCTGCTTTGTATAAAAACTAGAACAATTGAAATCAAGAACTCAACAAATGATTGACTGAGCTGATGAAGGTCAGGTTGAGGAATTCTCCCAGAAACTATCAGTAAATGATAAAAAGAAGGAGATTATGAAAGTAAAATATGAGAGGTATGGATAATAGAAATAGTCATATTATTATCTCTTATAAAATGAGTCTCAAAGAGAGGATAAAATGAAAATATTTGAGGTTGTAGCAGAATTTCTCAGGATGAGAGGCATTGAAAAACTTCAGATCAGAAGGAGCAGGACTCACAAGGGAAGAGACCCATATACAAACCTATTACAGTAAAATGTAAGGATAGGATGGAGAGAGAACATTTTAAAAGATATAGGAAAAAAAAGCTCATCACCTTCAAAAGGACACGACTCAGATTGACATTGGACTTCCCACCAGCAAAACTGAATTCAAGGTCCCAATGCAGGAAAACAAAGCAATGAAACCACACCAAAGCCACTGAGAATTACAGTTTTAGATGATACCAATATATCAGGGTGGAGGTGGGGAAGGGACCAGAGGCTGATGTACTTGAGTGTAAACATAGTATAAATAACATAAAGGCTTCATCCACGTGACATGGTGCATGGATGGAGCAGTAGGATTAACTTAATTATTTACATTTATACTACCCAAATTACTAGCCAGCCAGCCAACCAATTAAACCTAGAAGTTTCTCTCCCATAAGAAAAGATGTGTTTTCTTGTTCCCTATTATTTCTTTCATTTCTTCATCTCCTCAACTATTTCACAGTTCTATTTTGGCCACAGTTTTATGTTCCTTTGCTGTAAAATATAATCTTCTATACCCAAAACACAAGCTGCAGGAAAGAAACTTAACTCAGCAGCCTAACTAGCCTTCTCCCTGCTGTAAGCCCTGTGATATGATCATTGGCACACAGGTGTGGCACACTGCTGATGTATTTTCTGAAAAATGAAATTTAATAATGAGATTATGTTTGATGTATTTTAATATGTGTGTTTTATATTACTGTCATTCTCCTAGAATATGTAATACATATGTGGTGTGAATGATTCTCAATTCTAGAACATTCTATCCCCCTACTCTTTTATGTTAAATGGGAGGCTATAGTTTTGTATAATTTAATGCTCTAAAATACCATTTACAGCAACTACAAGTTTACTCATCTACAAATGTAGTCTCCATTATCTCTTTTTTCATCTTCAGTGGTCCAGCTTGAGGTGAAGCCCAGACAAGAGTGCACACATCCTATCCATGCCCTCTGTCCCTTGACCATTCTTAATGGCCTTTGTGCTCCCTGCCCTTTTAAAAGGACTGGCATCCACCCCAGAGCCTGGAAAACTCTCTTTGCTCCAAAAGTTGTTTGACAGACACAGACATTTTTCTCTGTTGCTTCCATGATGAATAGGATACGTATTTCAACCGCAGAAGGACACAGTAGGGGGGCAATAGAATACAATGAAAACTGTAGAAGTTGTGTGATTCTTTGGCTGTTAACTGAAACAAAAATGATGAAATGCAGGAAATGAGGGAATGTCTGCTACAGAGACAGCAGCAGGTAGCGACTGCGATTTCATCTAAGCTGAATACTGGTTTCATGCCATTTTGAGCATTTATTTTTTCTTTAAGCCTCTTCTCTCTCTCATTAGGAACCCAGGTCTATATGTAAAACAGTGGAAGGATTGCCTACAGAAATGTTTTACATCCACGTGCTAGCTTTTCCAAAGCTAATTCTAAACAGCTCTACTATTCATTCTAATACTTGAGACAAAATGTCTATGTGTTTGGAGAGTGAGCACATTTTCATTTTGTTCGTAGTAACAGAAAATGATAATTTGGAGTCTTTTTTTTGAAGGGTAGGGGGAAGATTGTTTAAGAGTCACTTCTGAATGAACTGAAATGTTGTAACTTTAAAATAAATATAGTTTCAAGATGGAATTAAACATATGAAAATTTATATCTGAATCTCACTGCATAGGAGAGATACATGATTTAAACATTTTCATAAACAGAAAGGAAACTGCATTCAGTATCATTTTCATAAACAGAAGCATATTTTGTATACTCTAAGAGAAAGTGATGCACAAAGAGATGTATATGGTTAATCCTTTCGTTAATTTAGTGTTTTTGCAAATTTCAACATATTAATATGGACATTTGGCCAGTACAGTAACAACAGCAGTCAGTATGTTGATTTATGTAGAGTGGAAATTGTACCGACTTGAGTTTTATTGCTGGTCTAAATTAGCCACATAATCAATTATCCCAATTAGCCACATAATCTCAGATAAATTTACTTCATTTGACTTGTTTCCTTATTTGTCAAACAATGATCTCAAAGTTCCTTGGTGTGAGAATATCAAATAGCTCTGTGAGTTGGTGAAGCGCCTCTGCTTTGTGTCCAGTTGAGAGAATTTGTTCCAGGTGTGTCTCTCTCTTTGTATGAGGCTTTCCAAGCAGAGGGAACTGTAACGCAGGCAGGAAGAACCAGTCACAAAATCAAAGTGCCTCTGGGTCCAGTATGTCTCCCCGTTCCTACCCTCACTTCTGTTCGAGCCTCGACTAACCAGATAAAGACACTGTAATCCCTTCAAACAGAGTAGGGTGTCTCCTCATAGTAGTGGCATGTGCTGAAATGCCATCTCTCTTCCTCTCCAAATGCTCCCAACACAAGTACACACACACACAGACACAGGTGCATGCACACGCATACGGACACACAACTGTATAGGATCTAAGCCTCTGTCTGGGTTCTCTGCGATAATCAGCATTCTCAGAGGGTAAGTAATATGACTCTCAGAGGTAGGAATTCAGTTCTTTTTTGGCATCTAATCAGAACATGGACCCTATTCTGCTAAAGCCAGAACATTAATGCTACAACCATAAGGGGGTTTTCCTAGTTAGATAGTTCAAGACTAAATCTTCAGCCTTCAGTGGTGGTTTTCAGATGCTATTCACAGACCAGCTCTGGCCACTGACAGATTTCACTGATCTGCAGTGAACTGAAAAAAATTTAAGGAATACTAAATCTATTCAATGTAAAGGATTGGGCTTTTTTTCTTAGATTATATCCTTCAAACCATGTGGATGTGAAAAATATTCCCTTCACTTAGGAGACACAAGTGCAAGTAGAATGTTAAGTTCTTCACTACCCCCTGCTCCTTGCTTGCATCCCAAACTGTAATTCCCATGATAGACCCTCTTCTGAAAAAAGCAACAACAAAAAACCCCCAAATCACTGAAATCTAAAAGTTTGGGAATCACTTGCTATGATAGTAGCAAACATTTTCTTCATAGAATTATTTCAGAGCAATAAATATTCCAATTTTGTTTTTAGATTGAATGGTGTTCATAGTCATGAACATCTCATGGAGCAATAATTCTGTTACAGGCTGAAAAAACTGCCCCATATTTCTGAGGAAGGCTCGGAATTTGGAATTTAAGACTTGATTTTCGCAAACAAGCCGCTTTGCTTTTGAATGTAGCTTTTACTTTTGGTAGTGGCTTTGAAAGACTGATGGTATGAAGTTAAACCCAGGAAATGGTGGTTCATCTTGAATCAAATGGATTGGGAAAGTCTCCAGGCTAGAACGTTATTGACTTCTAGAGTGTGTGTGCACACACACACACACCAATCCAGTCTCCAGCGTGAGCCAACAAAACCTTCATCTGGGAGTGAGTCATGTATCTGACACTTCTGAAGTCTGATCAGCGCTCTTGTTGCTTAGCAGCTGTAATCCTTTGTGAGCAGTACAGCACAAGGTCACTCAATAAAGTTTCATTATTCTTAGTGAAGGAAGGCTGCATTACAAATAACTAATGTAGGCAGACTTCTATTAATAGCTGTTTTTTAGAAGAAATAAAACAAAAGGAAAACGGTTCACCTAAAACTAATTAAAAATAGTAACATTAGTTACTGGAACATACTCAGAGAGAATTCAAAAATTTTAAGATACCTTTTTTACAAGCTTCACCTTTTGTTGAGATGTACTGGGATAGCTAAATAAAATTAGTGTTTTTCTACTGAACTCCCATAAATCATTAAGATTCTTAGGGACTATAGTCTTTGTAAAGCTTATATAAGTAATAAAAATAATAGGAGGATGAAGTATGTAGTTCCTTAGGTGGGACAAACAGATAATGAATGTTTTTTTTTTAAAAAAACAAGTGTATTTTTAGATGCAAATATATCATTTTAAGATTAGATTGTGGCTATATGAGAAGTAAAGATTAATAAATGTAGAGACATGCCATGCTCTTAGATTAAAAGATTGACTATAATAAAGATGTAAATCTTCTCAAAGTAATTTATGGTTTTAATGCAATTCCAATCAAAATCATGTTATGTTAGATTTTTTAAAAATTGACCTGAAAAAATGAACTGGAGACCGTAGCCAAGTTAATTTTGTAAACAAAGCAAGGAAGACTTTCTCTATGCGTATCAAAATGTCCTAAAGAGCATACTATTGTTGAAACAAGTATGGGTGTTGGATGTGAAAGACAAATGTAGAACTGATCCAATATATTAAAAAAGGTAACATTGGAAGTGGTGGGGAGATGATTTAATAAATAATGGGGAGGAAATTGGTCAACTATTTGGAAAAAATGTTGGGTCTTCACCAGTACTTCTCACTAAAATAAGTTCTAGATAGATGAAAAAGTTAAAAATTAAATGTCTTTAAAATCACTATCCCCTTCCTTGTGCTGTTTTCCTTCACAGTACTTATCACTCTCTGTCATACACTTTTTTGTGTATGTAAACATTTTCTTGACTTTAAAAAAAAATCCAGAAGGAGTCACATTTGTCAGACAATCAAAATGGAGTCGGGTGGGCATTGTTGAGACAGGGTCAGACACGTCCTCATTCCAAGGTGAACTTGAACTTTAAACTGTGCTAAACCACAATGTTTTAAGGACAACTGTAACCGAATTCCACTGTGACTGCAACCTTGTAGTTTTTCAAAATAGCAGCTGTAAACTGTAACCTTCTAGTTCTGAGATTTCCCCTTACCAATCTTCACTTAATAAGTACCCTCACCTCTTGCCAGTATAAATCATGACTTTTGACAAACAACCTATGTAATTTTTCTTAATCTTGTGTTTGCCTTTATAAGCCTCCTCCATTTGTAGTCTGGTGGAGCAGAATTCAAGTGCATCTTGAATCTGTGTCTCCTGGGCTGCAGTACTGTTTAACCTGACCAGGATCTGTGCTTCATTTCTGGGCTGACATTTATTACCTCCTCTCTTCAATAGACTGAGAGGAGGCTTCTCTTTTGATTTACCCCCAACACCTAAAATAAGCTGACACTTAGGAGACATTTAATACATATTTGTTGAATGAATAAGTAAAAACAATGAAAGGAGGCACAGAGGTAGAGAAAGCTCCCTTTTAAACTGAATGTACGTAACCTTGGACTAATAATCAAAGAACAAAACAAAACCCCCAGGAATAATCTTTGCCCATTTTACTATTCTTAGTAATCCCAGCTGAGCCTGCAGACCAAGCCTAGTAATGAAAGGACGGATATATTTTCCTCTTCCTCTGGAATTCAAAGTTGTGGTACTTCACAGCACCAACTGGGATACTGAAGCATAACAAACAAAAACTCGAAAGTCTAAAGTCAGAGTAAAATCTGAAGCTTAAATTAGAACCCATGGATTGTCAGTCAGTGTTGTTTTGAAGATGATAACTAAAAAGATTTCTAATAAGCTATCTGTTTGGGACTATTCAAAAGACACATGATAGATGCTTCATACATCAACATTATGGCTACTTCCAAGATCCACAGACATCAGTTTTTGCTCCTTCTTTTTTCTTTTTAACAAAGTTCACGTTCATTGGAGAGAAGAGGGCGAGATGCATAGTGTATTTTTATGTTTCCCCAAAATCAGTGTTGAGAAGTTTTATTTTACTGTTACACTCTTCTTAGTATGCCATTCTCTCCCACACCAAATCAGCCATGTCCACTGTATCCTCTTTCTCCCATAAGATGTTGTACCCCCTTCCTTCTTGACTCTGGTTTGACCTGATTTCTTCCATCTATGCATTAAAATCCTGTGTGGTTCTAAGAGACTGCATGAAACACATGTCTAGTTTCTTGAGGGCTTCTTGGCATGATTTGATAAAGCAGTTCCAAAATAGCTGCAAGGTGCTTAAAAAAATACTGCAACAGAAAATGTCATTCTCTCTTTGGGGTCATAAACTTCGGAGAAAAGAACAAAATTTGACCTACCAAGGGTGGGATCATATTCCCAGATGAACCGTTTGGTCAGAAATCTCACTACAAGAGCTGTGGAAACAAAGAGCAACATTTCAAACAAACTTGTTAATTTTCTTATATTTCTTATCCTTGTAAGGAAAGAGAAATGGCCCAGACAATTACATGTGGTTTACATTTCTTGGCATATAAACCCAATACATGTACTTATATATATTTTTAAATACTAGAAATATCATACTGGGACCTAAAAGCTGGTATAAACTTTCAGTGGTTTATTGTGCATTTATTAACAGTTTAGATTTGTTCCTTTAGTCACAGGGTTAAAAAGAAACCAAAACAGAAAACTACAATGTGCAAAAGCTAACATATACAATTTTTAGCAAAACAACGAATTTGGATATAAAGTGTCACAATACAGGCGCCTAAAGTTTGAATATTGATAATGATTGACAAAAGCAAGAGCAAAATATGATGATTTTTTACTGTAATGAAAAGATCAGTAGCTGGTGATTTGTATTATAGAAAACATTTAAAATTAAGGATTTTAATTAGTGATTGCTGATGCTAAAAAGGAACACTGATGAATAGTACAGTCGGAGGTGGGGTCTGGAACTGTGCTGAGCATTTTGCCTGCATGATCTTCTCAACCCTTACTTTACCCCTGTGAGGCAGGCACTGTGAGTTTTCTCATAGTTCAGATAAGGAAACTGAAGTCCTCAGAAGTTCATTTAACTGAGCACACCTGGCTAGTTGGCAGCCGAGTTGGGATTTGAATCCTGGAAGTCTGCTGCCAAAGCCTTTAATTTCTCCATTGTTCTAAAAAGAATTTAAAACCTAGACCCATCGGGATAATAATGGACTGGGAGATGAGTATGAGAAAGAGAAGTGCTGAAATAGTGGCTCTTCATCTTTAAAAAAAAAAGTTTTTTGGAAGTGGGTGTCACAGACACTGCACAAATGAAATGAAAGCTTTGGATCTTTTGGAAAGATGTAAAGATGCACAGCTTGAATATACTTTCAGAAGGCTCACAAGCCCTCTGAAGACCTTCAGTGGGCCTCCTGGGATCCCAGTGACCCAGCTGAAGAATCCATGTCTCACAGCCTACAGTTTAAGAATAACTATAATTAGTGTATTTTAATTTTTACTGAAATGCCCAGTATGTAGTAGCCTAAAGACACTCCTTGAAGAAATAAACTAGTCAGTTGAAAATTAGTCAGTCTGTCCTTTGTCTGTTGCCACTGTTAGAATCAGCAGAGGTCTACACCCTGTGCCACAGTGTCTTATATGACAGATGGCAGAGCAAACTGCAATGAGAACCTCGTAGAGCAGACCACAGACTTATGTGGCTTGGCTAGAGAACTGAAAGTAGCAATGTTCTTTCTAATCACAGAGTGTGAGACAAGATTTGAGCCAAAATATTTGCAGTGCCTAAAGTAGCAAGGCCACTGACCCTATAATACTTCCCACAGTGAGTATACTTGTGGTTTTTATGGCAATTTTCAGTCTGTCACTGTTCATTCTCTTGAGACTAAGTTTGTTTTTTGCATGTAAAAAGTAGTAAGGAATAGACAGATATTTTTCTGTTTTTAAATTAGCAGTGTTAGTAAACATAACTGACTGCAATATTCAAAGAGTTTCATCTTTTATTGGAATATGTAGTTAGAACTCCAAAGGCTATAACCTGAAAAATTCTCTTCTTTGGGCATTTTCGAGCAATGACCTATTGAAATTCACACAATTTTCATATAACTGAAGTCTTGTGTTCCTCAATCCCAAGACCATTTAAACTTTAATCATTTATCAAGTAAATCTTTCTAAAAAGTATTAGGCACTCCTTTCAAAACCAAGTATGCTGACATCATTGAATCATTTTTTAAATGTCCGGATCTTTCAAGAACCTTATAGTATGTACTATGTACTCTAAGGATATTATGTACCTGCTTATATGCATGTACAAGATCACTAATGCACGATTATACATAATATGTCCTATGTACTATAATAATATAATGTACCTGCTTATATGCATGTGCTATAACATTAATGCAGGATTATACATAGTATGTCCTATGTACTATAATAATATAATGTACTTGCTTATATGCATGGAATATGCATGGAATCAGTGCCATGTGCAATTACACAGTAACACTTTCATGAGCTGTAGGATGGTTGAAGCAAAACGTTCTAGAGTGCTTGGGCTTTTAGGTATTTTTAGTTTTTGAATATATATATCTGTACACACACATGTATAATTTTTTTTCCTCTTTCAAATACTATGGCTTTCTCTTTTTACTGCCATCCCTGACACTACCTCTAATAACACAGCTGAATGTCTACTTTGAGACTTTTATTATTCCAAAGACTGATAATCCATATTAACAAGCTTGTTATAATTTTGTCTAGTATTAGAGTAAATTATAGCTGGGACTAAGGTCTAAGGAAGCTGTTCTATGTCATGTAAACATGATTCTGATGCACCTTTGAGATACCGTGTTTGTTGCGGAGAAGTTGTCCCCGATTCCTGCTGGGTCATTGGCTCTGTTTCAGAGAGCCGCCTCCCAAAAGTGCAGTGTTGCTGGGCTGGATCAATGAGATTAATCTAAACATTTCTGATCCTCTTTTTCAAGAGACACACCTTATTTGGTGGTTATTTTTAACAACAGAATCATACATGTTTTAAAAAGTTCAGTCTATTTCAGAAGCAGTCAATAAATGTTAAAAGCCACTTTGAAATATTGACATTGTCATCTTTTCATTCTTTGATGATGTATTTTCATCTCTCTCTCACAGATTATTCATGGAAAAGGCAAATGCATTTTCTATATTTTTAAGGTTTGGATAATAGTCTAAAGAATGAATGTAATTTTACATCTGTGGAAGTGATAGCTGGTAAAGGCTCTAAAATTGTTATTTAAATTGTGTCTGAGGTACTTAGGTGACATTCACCATTTACTAATGTAATTACAAAGTGTCACCAGCATTACTCAGCCCCAAATCTTACCATAATTTTAATATAATTTTTGTATGTGATGTATTTTACCATGTCTCACCTCCCCCCACAGCCACACTCATCACCTGGTTTCACCCATTTATGATACAACAATCACCTTCTCAGTGGTGCCTCTACTCCAACTGGGCCCCCTGAACTCCCTTAAACTACTATCCTCCCAGCAGCCAATGATGTGTGAAAAATAAACCAGTTTGGGTCACATCTCTTCCCCCAATTCTCCCTGACCTCATCTCATTGAATAAGTATTTATTGAGTGCCTAGTCTGTGCCAGGTTCTGTTTTAGGTGTTTGGAATAATGCAGTAAAAAATTCAGACAAAGATCTTTGACTTTGCAGAACTAAAGTCTATTAGAAGGGAACAAATAAAAGATAAAAGTAACAACTAAATTATATCGTATGTTAGAGGTGGTAAGTGCTACAGGATAAAAGAAGGAGAGCAAGGTAGGGGGGACTCAGCATTGGGGGATGTGGTGTGAGAGTTGTTACTTAAGATAGGGCAACCAGGGCGATCCTCACTGAGAGGGCGGCATACAAAAGAGATGAGGGAAGATGTCTGGGTTCCAAGAAGAGGGAACAAGCAGTACAAAGGCCCCAAGGCAGCGATGTGTGCTTGATACGCTGAAGGAAGCATAAGGCAGCCAGCGTTCCTAAAGCAGGATGAGCAACAGTGCGTGTAGTAGGAGGTGAGGTCATTTCCGGCCACTCCCCTAGTCACGTGTTTCATAGATCCGAGGCCACTACTGCCACGGCTACTATTATTAGTATTACTGCTACCACCACTATTAATAATAAGAGTCATAATAAAAACAACTGAAATGATTATTTTATTATTATTACTACTATTAGTATTGTTTTACTTGATTCCTTCTCTAGAATGTATATTCCATGAGGATATGCAGTATTTTTTTTATTCCTCATAGTATTCTGTCTGGAACAGTGTTTGCAACACAGTAGACTAAAAAATGGAAGAGATGAATAGATGAAAAAGATATCAATCCATGTCCCAGTTCACTCTTCTTAACAGTTAAATAATAACCAGGCACTGAGAGAATTTGTAGAAAAATTAACCCAAGAAAATTCACAACAGAACCATGGCATTTTTCTATAACTTTCCCTTAAAAAGGTTGTATAAATAAATAATAGCCTCATGATGGCTATTTCATGATCCTTATACAAGTCATACTTCCATAGTTTATTAAAATGGTTACTATAATATTGATCTAGTTTTCTTTTGAATAGCCTGCCTCTCCATCCCAAGTATCCTGAGAGAAGGTTTTCTCTTGAGGTAAAATGTTGGTATTGATGATCTTTACCTCCACTAGGATTCCAATGTAAGGTCTTGTTTTTCCATAAGTGTTAGGATTTGACATACCTGATTGGCTTGCAGTTAAGTCTTCACATTCTGAAATATCTTATTTTCTTATTGCCTTGAAACCCATATCTTTCCACTAAATAAACCAAACATGTCTAATGGTTAATCTAAAGAAGAACGTTTTCCTCATTTTGCCTAATTTATAAACTGTTCAGATAATTCTTCATCATATGTGGTTTCTTACTGAACTTTGGCACTGAATTTCATGATTATCAATGAAAGTTGGTTTCTAACAAAATAGAAAATAAGGTAAGTAGAATTTAATCTTAGGAAACATTACTTAAAGTGACATCAGTGTAATAGTTCAATGGGATAATATTCCATTTATAAGCAAGAGCGAAAAGGCAAAATTTCTACATTAAAATCATTATGCTATTTCTAAAGATTAACAAGTCTAGGCTTGTTATTCAAAATAATTCCTGATGTCATTATTAAGAGGAAGCAGACATCAGAAATACCAGCTTTAATGACCAGAATAATATTTTTACATGAAAATTATCTGGATATGATCTGTACAATCCAGTTTTAGAAAGAAATGAACTTTTCAAGATAAATAAAAATTAACACACATCATATACTTGTACTCTAAAAGAATTTAAGAGATATACTCAAGAGAAATTCAGACAGAATTTTCAAATATTACTTTTAGGCTCATATTCTTTAAAAATCCTGTTATATCATTATTTTTCACTTACATAATTTATGAAATAACTTGATTAACAATACATATACTATAATTGTTTTGTAGATAATTAAGCATATATGACCTACTAAACATCGATGATGATTGTTGTTCCTTAGAGGTCTCTTAAACAAGTACCCCTAATATAAAAATCTAGTCTTTTCATCTGAAAGAACTTTCATCTTTTCTCTGATGTGTACTGAAGCTTTACTGAAGGCAGTTTCCAGTAACCTGTACTCTCTAATCTTCGGCATTTTCATCTACAATGTATGGATAGAAAGACCACCCTGTGGCTCAGAGTTGATCCCCTTGCTTCCCCTGGCTCTTCACATACCTTTGCAACCCAAATTTCAATCACTTCCAATTGCACGCCTCATAGCTTACATCAGTTCACTAAACTGATTATATTAGTTAATAATATCATGTACATTAATCTCTTAATGCCTCTAATCATGTTATCACTGCTGCCTTGAAAATCCCTGTCCAACTAATAAGATTCTAATCATTTGTCAAAATTTAGTTTAAGGATAACCTCCTTTGTAAAACCTTCCCTTTCTTTCTGTATCAGTTAGCTATTGCTGGGTAGCAAGTATATCCCAACACTCAATAGCATGCAAAAATAAGCATTTATTATAGGAAATTTATCATGTGCTTATGAAACTATATCTAATTTATTATTTTAGAAAAATCCAGCTGAAAGCATTTAAAATGGCCAGGTCACATTTTTTTTAGGATAGGAAAAGAATTTTTGCTTCAGTTAAGAGTACTTAAGAGCACATTATTCTTCACCTGCACATTATGAATAGCTTTTGAATTTTGCCTATAATCCTGGTAACACACCCAGTGAAAACCCTTGATTTCATAGATGCTCTAAGATGGTGCTTATTATTTCCTACTTCCATATCATGATGAAAACTTACTATGAATACATATTGATCAATATATATGGTTTTCATTATATAACCGGGAGGACCTTCATAAAAATATAGTTACTTCTAAATTGTAAGACCAGGTAACTTTGAAGTACTTTTTGATGGCCTTCCCCAAGAGTCTACTAAGAGCAGAACAATTATGTCACAAAGACTTTTAATTATCTGTGAAGACAAATATAACTTTTTTATAACAAAAGAAGGCCAATATGGCTAATATTAGCATAGTCGTGATATTTTTATAGACCACTATGAGTTACAAGTACATTTACCATTTGTTATTTGAATTATTATTCCCATTTTTACAACCAAATTTTTCAGTGTTTAATAGAAATGTAAAAGCTTAAAAAATAGGAAGACATTATAATAAACTTACACAGTATCCCAAATGTGAAACTTTCAAAATTATGACGCAGCTAGGAAATAAAAAAATCTCTTTCCCTCTCTTCTGTCCCTTTCTGCTTCATTACAGTACTTACAGTGTAATTACTTGGCCACCAAAAAAAAAAGAAAAGGAGACAATGTTGTATATTCCCAAGTGTATATGAGTGGCAAAATCAACACTGAAGTATTTCCAGTTTGAATTTTATCACTCTCAGTTAAAATGTCACAATAAATGAAGTATTTGAAACATAATGAAAGAAGAATGAGAGAGCTTAATGCTGCTTGGGAATCATTTTCTCACTTCACTAAGTGTAACATCAATTTAAACAGTATCATAATAAGGTATAATGGAAAAACGTTTAAAAATAATGCAGTCTTGCAGCATTGCTATCCACCTTCATTTATTGAGTGTGCACTATTAGGTCAGGTGCTATGCTATATCTTTACACCTGATCTTTACTCTTCATTGCCCTATAGCATGGAATATATATACATATACACATATATATACATATGCATATGTATAGTACATATGTGTGAACATATGCCTATGTATGTGTATGTTTGTACATCAGTGAAGAGTTGAAACTCAGACTATTTACCTTTCTTGCTGAAATTTGTGCCCACTGCTGTCTGACCCAAGGAACCACATTCTTGCAGTACATCAGCCTTACTTCTTTAGTGGAATCCCTTCTTTTCACAGAGGAAGAATTTGCCACCCAAGCACTTTAGAGTCTTGTTGGTGTACCCCTCTGTTACTAAGCTCTTCATTCCAAAAATTTGGTGAAGAAATTTTTTGTACTTTACACTTAGGATCCATTTTGAAGAAAACATGTTGTCTACTCACCCAACACTACTTGCATTACAGAATCAAAACCCTGGTGAAAATGAGGCTGTGAATGTCTCTAGACAAAAGTGACTTTCTGTTTTAAGCTTTCAAATGCCCATGGGCTTCTTTTAATACGTCAGTGGAGAGCACAGGCACTGATCCTTTCATTCTGTGATCCACACTGTACTAACACACACACACAGATGGGGTAACTGTCTTTGAGACAGAACTTTACTTTATCATCTTAAAGGAGTTACTTGTATGTTTCTTCAAGTTTCTTTCAGGGTCTGTCCTGATTATTTTAAGTATAATGCAGATCATTATTATTAGAAGTATTATTATTTTAAGTATAATAATCATTACTTATTTGGGGAATCTCTGTAAATGCTTCTAGGCTGATTTCTTTTTAAACTTTGCACCTTTGACAGTCACAAGCAGACAAGCCAGAATGGAACCAGATCAAAGAAAGGGGAAAAGAAAGATGTATTTACAACAGACGCAGATATGTTACTATTCACTCAACAGCATTTCTACCTGTGGTAATCAGTGAAGTGCCACCTGCTCTTTAAAGCCTTCCAGGGCCTCCCCAAGACATTGATCACTCCCTATGTGACATGACTGTCACTTGATTCTTCTCTCTTATAGAACACCTACAACTGCTGTATAAATATTCATTTATATTCCCATATGTCTTACCAACTGTGGATGATCTTAGGTTGGAGATGAAGACTTGCTCATTATCACCTCCAGCGGTTGGCATACAGCCTGAGACACCGTATTTGAGAAATGAATGAGGGAACAATTACATTTTCATAAATTATTTGGCTCCCATAAAATTATTGTATTCAGGTCTGCACTCAGGTGTGATTTTATTATTTGAAAAACATGTCCTTTAGAGTGGCACTTCCAAGGCATGTACATCACCCCTTCTCAGGTTCAATGCCCAGTTCAGATGGCTCTGCAAACCCGATGGTCAACCCACATTGCAAATCTCATTGACTGAAAAGGGCAGGACTCACCACACCTTGTCTTTTAGCCCAGAGGGAACCACTGGCCCTGACCTCATGTCACTTTTAGGCCCAAGTTTAACTCCAGTCTTTCAGTGGTCAAAAAGCTTCAGAAAAGTAAAAATGAGCATACTCACAAAAATAGAGGGAATTCCACCTAGATTTGTGGAGATAGTTTATTGCTTAATAAATTAATTTCATGGATCTAAGTATCCACTTACTAACCATATTGGCTGTTGGATTAAAGTGTATATACTCTTAGAAAATACCAGTAGGCAGGTTTTAGTTATGTTTTAAATAAAAACACTAATAGGACTTTTGGAATGCTAAATATCAAAAGAGGAGTTTGTACTGAATGCTGGCTACAAGCTTATTTATTTATTTATACCACTTATTTTTTTCTCAACAACACTCTTTAAAGTAGGAATTAATGTTCCCGTTTTACACATAAGAAACTTGAACTGAAAAGTAAATAAACTCATCTGTCACAGAGCGGTTAAATGACAGAACTGGGAATGAACCCAGGTTTTACCTTAAAACTCATGTTTTTTCAAATATTCAATGCTTACCACTATATTTTAATATTTCTATGGATATGATTTAATGCTGAATGGTTGAAATTGTTTTCCATGTGAGTATCTATCTTACAGAAAGGCATGCTTTGAAAAGTGCATTTTTTGTGCATGACTAGATTTCTACATCCTTAGTGGAGGGAATATCCATGACCAGTAACCATGGCAACACAGAAATACGCATTTCAAGAAGCAAAAAGGAAACTTTCACATAAATAAGATTTTTGTTTTTCTCTTGAAAAAGTCTTTAAGGATGCGGCAAAAAAGGAAACAATAATGACACAAACAGAAAGTAATCTGTGAGAAGCAACTGTTCCTTATGAGTTTCCTCAGACATTAACAAGTTCATTGTTTCAACAACAAAAAATAGAATGTCAGGAGCCATTTTAAGCAATGAGGAAGACAGCAAAGAAAATAAGATACAATTCCTATTCTTGAGAGTTGAGAGTTTGTTCCAGACAAACAAAAAGATACATGGGTAATTTAGAATATTATCTAATTTAAGTTCCATATGATGTCTGCGCAAAAGAAGGAAGGCCAGACTTTTGTGAGTCTGACTCACAGTGAGTCTGACTTTTGTGCCTCAGAGGAAGAAAAATGTGTTTTCTAGAAGAGGAAATGTAATAGAATAGAATAACATATAAATCCTATGATGCTTCTGTTCCATCTTAGAGACGGCAAACTGGGTTTACCTAAAATAAATGATGTTCCATTTCGCCTTCTTTACAACTTCAAATGGACTTCTATCGCTCTCCTGTCAAATCAAGCCTCCAAGTCAAACTTCCCTATTCCCCTAACCCCCACCCCTGCCCCCACCCTCCACCAGGTCCAACACTTCTGCTCCTTCATACCTTTTTCCTGGGTCTCACTTTAACCACCAACCTCCAAGTTCATGTTCTTCCTTTCAGAAGTCCTCTGTTTTTGAAGACTACTCTAGCCTCCTCCAAGAAACAGAACCACTGAACCTCAAATCAAGGCATGAATGCTGATCTCAGCACTGAGCCCTGCTCTAGTAAGGCCATGTGGGAGCCAGGACAGCTCTTTTGAAGTTTTGGCTTGGCAGATGTCCGTGATGGCTTGAGACCAAGAATATGCCAGCTTGGAATCTCAGAACCCCGAGTCAAAGGTGGCTCAAAGCCCTCTCTGAATAGAGAAGCTGGACTGAAAGTAGATGGAAATGGGCTGGACTAGAGATGAGATGTCAAAAAACCCTAGCAAATTGTATGATCTGGAATGTGAGACCTTAAGAAGAGGGGCTTGGAGCAATGATATGTGCACAGAAATTAGATTTCAGATAGATAGACTAAATCACTAAATCCAGTATTTAAATTCAGTAATACACTAAATGTCAATTTAATTATTTTCAAATGCTTGCCCATTTGGCCTTCTCATCAAATCTTTCTTTTCTCCGGACTTACATGAGTTTCACACACCATCATTTCATCAGTAAGTACTGAGTATGTATCAGGCACCAAGCATGACTAGGAGGATCTCTAAGCAAGATATTAAAATGACTTTATATTAGAGCTAAATTTTGAGCTGAGTCTTAGATAAGTTGAAGCTCTCTAATTTAGGAAGAACATTCCAAGCAGAGAGCATCACATTCAAAGGCCTAGACAGGGGAGTGCCTGGCTCAGTTATGGATAACTTGTAGCTCAGATTGAGTGGTGTGGAGGTGGAGTTATGCGGGTGGTAGGTTGTGAGGTTCTTCAGAACCCAGAATAGATGCTATTATGCCATCCTGGGGGCTTAGATATTACTCTAAATTCTATAGGCACACAGGGTTTATGATTAGGGGGATGGTCCAACTTGATCTGGTTCCCTATAGAAATTGTTCATTGATTAGATGTAGAGAGGGAGATGGTTTAGTCCTTGTGGAATAAAAGTATAGGGATGGTCTCATTCTCTGAGGCAGAATACAATGGGGAAAAGAGTTAACAGCAAGTGGAGCTGGGCTTGGAAATGCTGCACATGAGACATGAATGAAAATATCCAGGTAGCGTAGCACCATCCATCCTCTATCCTTTTATTCATCCACCCATCTAGGATAATTTATTGAATGGTCTCATGTCCCAGGTACTGCTTGACGTTGTCCCCCAGGCAGCTGACAATACAGCCTGATAGCAGAGGGACTGATCCCTGACACAGTGATACTTTCTAGTAAATGGTAAATGGCCATGGTTAAGATGTCCCTGTAGGTAGAAGCGATCAGCACAGAACTCTTATTTTCAGTCTCCTCTCACGGTGATCTTTCTCACTTCCTATGTTCTCTGCCCTCACCAACTCCTCAAAATTTCTAGCTGAATTAAAAAAGTTAGCAGCTCAAGCCAGGCAGCAGCAGTTTGTTCATGCAGCTGTAGTTAAGGGAGAGCCTCACTCCACCTCCCCGCCTGCTCTACTTCCTGTGAAGGTCAAAATGAATGAACATAAAAACTCTTAAACTCCATAAAAACATACAAACTGAGCAATTTAATGGAAATTTAAAATTAACGCAGTATAAAAGTGAATGCCATATCATGCCAAAAGTTAAAATGGTAAGTCATTAGTTCCAGATGGGGGTCTATGGATCGCTTTTAAATTACTGTGTTTGTTGAAGCCTAAACATTTTGACTTCTCCTGCATTCTGACAAAGATGATCACTTTGAGGAAGAATTACAGCATAAATGTCACTTCTCTGTGCAAAGGATTTCTTAAGGATAAAGGTAATCTCCAAGAATTATTAAGGAAACACTTTTGTCTCTGAAAACCTACACTGGGTCTAGCTTCACTGCATCCCAAGTACTGAACTGGTAAGGTAAAGAGTAATTTGATATTGACACCTGGGTTTTTGGAAGACAAACGAGAATGGGAAAAATGACAAAACCATGATTTATAATTCCTAATATATTCAATAGGGAGTAGAGATTGGGGAATGCCTATATAGAATGTAAAATCAAGAAAAATCTTTATTTTAAATTAAAAAATTAACGTGTGATTGAATAATAATAAATTCTTCTTGAATTTAAATTGAAAGTTGAAACAAGGGAAATTAGACTTGGATTATGGTAATCATCTGATCTGTTTTGTCTTGTTGTTTGTATCTTGATGGTTAATAAATCAAAAGCTATGGATTCTGTGCTTTTTACATAACTTGAATACCAGTTTTATGTAAATTGGAAATTATTATTCATTTTAATTGTGTGTGATCCTCAAGAAAGAAGTTACCAAATTTCCCAAATCAGAGTTTTTAATAATTTACAATTTACTATTGCTTTATTAAAAATAGTATTTCATACCAAGTCATCATATTTAGATAGTATTATTTGTATTTTATTATTTTTCTAAATTTTCAAGGGATTTGGATATAAAATTTCAATTTTTAACTTTCACTTTTTTTCTGGAAAAAGAAATTCATTTGGTGCTAACGTCTGAGTTCTTTCTTATGCTTTTATTACTAGAACATGTAAAAAATTGGCAATTGGAAAGATTTGGACTTTGTTGGTGCATATAAGTGATTCAGAGTGACTAAGTATCCCAGAGAAGCAGAGCAGTATTTTTGTATAATCCCCTTCCTTTATAAAGAACCAAGGCTCTTGCAAGATACTCTGCTCACACAGGCGCCCTGCTCCACACTCACTTTTCTTCCTGACTATATGGGCACATATAGATTTAATAGGCTGTAGCTATGATGCTAGTCTGGGGGGGTTACCTCTTGCAAGAGGATGTCTCCATCTGTAGTTCCATCACCACTCCTATGCTATAAGTCTCATTAAAAAAAATGTAAAACAAGAGCCTGGCAAAATTAGAGAGTATGTGAGGGAATTGTGGGAGATTGGACTAGAAAAGTACCCACATTATAAAGAGCTTGTATGCCAAGCTAAGAAATTTCTGATTATGCTTAAGATGATGAGAAGCCATTAAAGTATTATAAACTACAAAGATGATATGAAAATCTTTTTGTTTTATAAGGGTCACTGCTGTTTCAGTGTCAAGATGAACTGGGGGGATGCAGGCAAGACTAGAGACAGGGGAATTTAAATTAAAGAGCTATTCCAGTACTACAGAGGGGAAAAGAAATAAGACAGAATGGCTTCTCCTTCACTCCTATCCATTAATAAATGTTATCAAGTCATAATTGGAATTATTCAGTATGTGGCTTTGTCAGTCTGACTTCTTTCACTTAGTATGTGCATTTAAAGTTCTTCCATGTCAAGTCCTGACTTAAGAGTTTATTTCTGTTTATTGCTGAATATTCTATTGAATGGATATACCACAGTTTGTTTATCCAGTCACCAACTGAAGAACATCTTAGATTCTTCCAGTTTTTGGCAATTATATTTTCTCTATAAACATTCACACGAATGCATATCAGATTGGTTGGGTAAATATTTAAGGGCACAATTCCTGGATTATGGTAAGATTATATTTAGCTTCATAAGAAACTGAAAAACTGTTTTCTGAAGTGGCTGCACCATTTTGCATTCCTACCCATAATAAATGAGAGTCTCTGTTGCTCTGTATCCTTGCCAACATTTAGTACTGTCAATTTTATTTTGATTTTTTTACATTCTAATAGGTGTGTATTGTTACCTCATGATTGTTTTATTGTAATTCTCTAATGACAAATGATGGTGGAAATCTTTTCACATGATTATTTACCATTCATGTATCTTCTTTGGTGAGGCATCTGTTCAGATCTCTTGCCCATTTAAAAAAAATAAATTTCAATTTTTAGAACAATTTTAGGTATTCTTCCTACTCATCCCTACCTCCCTCATAACTCCTGGCAACCACTAATATTTTATTGTCTCCATAGTTTTGCATTTTTCCAGAATATCATATAATTGATATCAGATGGCATATAGTCTTCTTGGGTGGTGCTTCTCACTTAAGAATATGCACACAGGGTTCCATCATGTCTTTTCATGGCTTTATAGATCATTTCTTTTTAGTACTGAATAATATTCCATTGTCTGGAATATACCACGGTTAATTTATTCTTTCAGCTACTTAAGGACATCTTGGTTGCTTCCAAGTTTTGGCAGTTATGAGTACAGCTGCTATAAACATCCATGCATAGATTTTTGTATGGACATAAGTTTTCAACTCATTTGGGTAATTACCAAGGTGTATGACTTCTGGATTGTATTATAAGAGTATGTTTAGTTTTGTAGGAAACCATCAAACTGTCTTGCAAAGTGGGTGTATGATTTTGCATTTCTACAAGCAAGGAATGAGTGTTCTTATTGTTCTACATCCTTGCCAACATTTGGTATCATCAGTGCTTTGGTTTTGGCTGTTCTAATTGTTTGGCTATTGTAGTTGTTTTTATTCTCAATTCTGTAATGACATGAACGTGTAGCATCTTTTAATACTCCTACTTGGCATTTGTATATCTTCTTTGGTGAGGTATCTGTTCAGACCTTTTGTCCATTTTTAAGTTGGATTATTTGTTTTCTCATTTTTGAGTTTCAAGGGTTCTTTGTATATTCTAGATAGCAGTTTTTTATTAAAACATCTTTTGCAAGTATTTTCTTCAGCCTGTGGGTTGTCTTCTCATTCTCTGGACAGTGTCCTTCACAGAGTAGAAGTTTTTAATTTTGAAGAAGTTAAGTTTATCAATTATTTCTTTCATAGATCTTGCCTTTGGTGTTACATCTAAAAAGTCACTACCATACCCAAGGTTACCTGGATTTTCTCCTATGTTATCTTCTAGTTGTTTTATAATATCTTTTTTTTTATGTTTAGGTCTATGATCCATTTTGACTTAGTTTTTGTGAAAAGTATGAGGTCTGTATATAGACATTTTTTTGGCAAGTGGATGTCCAAGTTGTTTCAGTACCATTTGTTGAAAAGACTGTCTTTGCTGCATTGTGTTGCCTTTGCTCTTTTGTCAAAGATAGCTGACATTATTTGTTTGGGTCTCTTTCTGGTCTCCCTACTCTGTTGTACTGCTCTATTTGTCTGTTGTTTTACCAGTATCACACTATCTTGATTATTGTAGCTTATAATGAATCTTGAAGTCAGGTAGTGTTGGTCCTCCAATTTTGTTCTCTTTTAATATTGTATTGGCTATTCTGGGTCTTTTGCCTCTACATATAAATAATCAGTTCAGTGTGTCTATATCCATGAATTAACATCTTGGGATTTTGAATAGAATTGCTTTGAATATAGATCAAGTTGGAAAGAATTGTCATCTTTACAATATTGAGCATTCCTATTCATGAAAATGGAATTTATTTAGTTCTTTGATTTATCAGAGCTTTATAGTTTTCCTCATGTATATCTTATACAGATTTTGTTGGATTTATAGCTAAGTATTTCATTTTGGGGGTACAAATAAAAATGGTATTGTATTTTTAGTTTCAAATTACATTTGTTCACTGATGGTATATAGGAAAGCAACTGACTTTTGTGTACTATCCTTGTAAACATTCTATAATAATTTATTAGATCCAGGAGTTTTTTATCTATTCTTTGGATTTTATACACAGATGATGATGTCATTGTGAACAAATTTCTTTCTTTCCAATCTGTATACTTTTATTCTCTTTTCCTGTCTTATTGCATTAGCTACAGCATCTAGTACAATCTTGATGCATATATTGGTAATAGCAGGCAACTTACCAACTCTATTCTAGCTATCCCAAACCCATTTTCATAGAGTAGCCTAGAAAATCAGTCTGTGCCATGCAGGGAGTACATTTGGATACAGAAAGAATAGAGTAACCTCAAAGAGCCCTAATTTCAAATATGAAGAATTTGATTCAATGATATTCTTTAGTATATGCTGTATAAAGCTCTACTGGGGGCTGGAAATTAGATGGTATAGTAAAGTGGTAGGCCACATTGGTAGCTTTACCAAATACATTTATCCTTTATATATATCAGGCTTGTGCTTAAGCTTACTAAAGGATAATTATATAGTAACTAATGGTTCCTTCATAGAAAATCAAAGGACAAAGACAAAAAAACTATAGAAAATATAAATTAAGGATATTTTTTTCTGTGAGTTTTAGAGTTCAAGACAAATGCTCATGAATCTAATCTATTTCATTCATTCATGCAACAAGTCTTTGTTAGTAATTATGTGCACGACACTAAGCTGGTTGCTGAGTAATAGTACTGGCCCTGAGTTTATTCATTCATTCATTCAGTATTTATTGGGAAACTACAATGTGCCAGGTTCCTTTAGGACTTAGAAAGATAAACAGGCCAAAGTCTCACCCTTTATGGATTTTAAATTCCAGTACAGAAAGACAGATATCAATTAAAAACAGGTAAATAAATGTGTTGTATGATGATAAGTGCTATGAAGAAAAGTAAAGCACATAAAAAGGAAGAGATTTGTGGAGGGGTTGTAACTATTATAAAGTGAGGAATCAAGGAAGCCTTCACTTGATAAGATGTTCTCTTGGCAGAGACCGAAAGTACGTAATGGAGTGAGCCTTCTAAATACCTGGGGAAAGAATGATCCAAGCAGAAGGAAGAGCAAGTACAAAGGCCCTGAGGCAGAAATGTACTCATCTTATTTAAGCAAAAGGAGGCAGACATTGTGGCTGGATTAGAGAACAAAGGGAAGAGTGGGAGGAGAGGAACAAGTGAGGTGAAAGGTGGGGAAGAGGTCATGCAGAGCCCTTAGGTGGGTGTGAGCATGTAGATTGGAGGCAGGGAGATGCCAGACCACTATTATAAAGGAAGTGATGTGATCTGATTGCATTACAGATAATAGACTATCAGGGAGAGGGCAAGAGCAGAAGCAGTGAGAACGATTAGAAGGTTGTGATGACTGAGATGGCGGTAGTTTGGACCAGGAAGGAGCATGGAGGCCATAGGTAAGAATCAGTTTTGTTTTTGGACTGGCTATGGAGTACAGGAGGAAAAGAGGAATGGAGAGTGACTCTAAGGCTTATGGCCTAAGAAACTGGAAGGATGAAGTGCCATTTCCTGTGATGAGGCAAGATCTTCAGGGGTCGGTTTCTGAACAAGGTAAGTCTGTGATATCTTTAGACACCTGGTGGAGATGGTGAATGGCAATGGGATGTAAGAGTCCGGAGTGGAAGGCAGAAATCCAGGCTAGAGGTGCAGATTCGCAGACATGTCAGTATGAAGACGGTGTTTGAAGACATAAGATGGGATGGATGTTCACCTGAAGACAGTATAGATATAGGAGCATCCTGAGCTCTGGGGTACCTCTATCTCTTAGCAGTTGGGTTGACAAGGTAAAAGCCAGGGAAGGTGACTGGAAGATGAAGTACAAGGAAAACTTGGAGGGTTTATAATCTGGGAAGCTATGTAAAGAAAGTTTTTTCTTGTTGAGACGGAAATTAATGCACTATTGCAAATAAGTGAGAGAAGGATTGTAAATTGGATTTAGCTGTGTGAAATCATTGGTGATGGGGTGGTAGAGATGACAGCTTGATTGGAGTGTGCTTAAGAGAATGGAGAGGAGAGGAAATGGAGAAGTGAATCTAAGCGTCTAAGCTATTATCAAATGGCTCTGAGTCACATAACGATTCACAGTGATGTGCCCATTTTAAACATTTATCATTGATTATTTTGCTTGAAGATACCATTGTGAATCAAACAAATTTAATGATATTTTCAGTTACTATTTAGTAGTATATCAACTTTAAATGTGCAGTGCTATAGAAACAAGACTAGAAAAAAATGACAGAAAGTTGTACAATGAGATTGGAGGATAAAGTGCTGAACCACTTACTGGTGTTTTTTTTTAGCAGAAAATTTCTTGGATTTTTTTCCCATTCTCTTTTCCCCTTTAAATTAGACATTGACCTCCACTCCCCCAAGGGAAGGTAAGAAAGTCAGAGCACAGAAAGAAAGAGAAACCAGATATTCATTCCTGGATTTTAGCATTCCAGAGGACAAGATTTGGGCATTAACAATTTAGAGTCTAGCCAGAACCTCCTGTCTATCCTCAACCCCAAAACATCTCCATCCTCAGATGTCTGAGATAAACACTCTTTCGAGACTAGGAACAGAGAGAACAGTCAGAGAGAAAAGCAAGTGGAATTGTGAAGAAGAAAGGGGCAAAGGAATCCCTAGTTAGCCATAGGAAGTTTAGGACAAGGTTGTCCTCCACAACCTGTCTTGGCCCTGAGAACCCTCACCAAATCCCCACTGGCTAAGGAGGAACAGTAAGGGCAGCTCATGGGAGAGCCAGGCAGATGGGTCGCAAGCAGGGGCTCCGAGCCACTGTCCAGATAGCACACAGGGCACATCCAGAAGCTTGCTCCATGATTTGGAAAGTGCCACAGGTGTGCCATCATGAGCCAGTGAACATAAGCCTATCCCATAGTCTGATAAGGGGATTTCAACAGCACGTGTGCTCAAGTTCATAGGTGGATGGGAGCACAGAGGGCTGGTTGTGTCTGAAGACCAATGTTAGCAGACACCTGCAGGGACAAATGACAAAGAACTTCCAATGCCCCATGTAAGCCCACTTATCTTGTATCTTACACCAGAGACTAAAGAGGTCCTGCAAAGCCCTTTATTATACCATAAGGCCACTAAGAAAAATCTGAAGTTTCAGGGTGAAGTGACATAAAACTGACTACTTGAAGTTCATGTCAGAACACAGAAAAAGACTTGAGATTGAAATTAGGTTGTTTTAGAGAAATTTACACCAGCCACATGAGCCCACAAGTATACAGAAAATGTGTTTATAAGCTCTTTGGGAGAAATTGTGGTATAGGGAAATGCAACACACTGTACTTGGAATGATAAGAACTGGACTTGAATCCCAGCTCTGTTACTTTCCCTGAATTTTAAGCAAGGTATGTTCTCTGAGCTCTAGTGCCCTTTGTAAAATAAGGACAAGTAAATAAGCCTTACAAGACTGTTGTGGTTAAAAAATGCCCTACTATATATATAAAAGTGTTTTATAAACTCTAGATTTTCCAAGATAAAGGGTAAAGAAACTGATACCAGGTGCTGCAGTGTACCAGGCTCCTTGTATTACAATAAATATTATGTATTTTATATTTAATAGATGATATATAGTAACTTAGTATATGACATTATTTATATCACACTATACTATATTATATTGTGTTTATTATATTTTTGTATTCCTGACTTGTCTGGGTCAACTTATTTTTACTACTATTGTCTTGTCATAGTTTTTAATAATTCCTCTTTCATTCTTAAAAGTATTTTTGGTTTGGATGATAAGTTACATGGCCATCATATATATATATATATATATATACTTTCCATACAGTATCCTTGCTAGGTAAAGTGGGTATTTTTTATTTTCTTTTCATAGGTGAGGTACCTAAAGTTCAAATAGCATCAGTAATTGACCTAATGCTCTCCCAGCTAACTAACTATGCTGCTTTATCGGAAATCAAATCTAAGTCCACCGACTTGAAAGGTCAGGCTGTTCTATCTACTGTACCATCGGGTAAGGCACAATATTACTCTTTTGATTTGCATTAGAACTGTGTATGTAAATTGAAGCAATTCCTCTGAGGCACAGAGGAGGCACCCACTTAGACTGACAGCAAGCTGCAAATGCACTGAGTGGAGACTAATCCTCAAATTCCTGAGCAGGCAGCCTCCCAAGTCCTGTTTACTCTTAAAGATTTGGCCTTTAGTCGGATTGGCAAGTAGCACAAAAGCATTCAGATTAGCTTTAAGTAAATCAATTTAGAAATATTACATTATTTTTCTTTGGGTTTTAGTCAAGTATTTTTAAAGGAAAAATCTACATCTCCCTCAAATCTGCCTGTTTCTTGATATCCTAAAGGTTTTAATTTTGTCCAGCTTATAAATCTAATTTAGTGAAACCTCCAAAAAAGGGTGGGGAAAAGGTGTTTGGGGGGACTATGTTTGCTTCAGTTAAGCCTGGAATAAGGTTCACGCCAGATCTCATTTTAACAAAATGAATTCCCTGTCCCCTGGTAAACAGTTATAATTATACTGTTTATCCCTTGGATGAAAGTTATAATTATACTGGTGGCCAGAAAGGTTCTCTGGCTTTGGTTTACAGAATTATGTGACCTTAAGTTAAGATTATAAATCAAAAAGATTAAAATCTGGAAAATGAGTATTATTCCTATTGTAAATTTCATTTTACACCAAAAGCTTTTTGTAACATCCTTTAACTAAAACCATGTCTTTAACAAACCAAAATGGAGGAACAGTCTGTAGTTAATTCAGGCTGGAGTAATCTAAAAAAAGATGGAAGAAAAGTGGAGTCATTTTACAACTATAATTTTGCAGATACATTTATTTTTTCAAAATACTGAGGGCATAAATTTGCATCCTCTTATACAGATAAAAAAAATAAGGGAAACTGCAACTTAAAAAATCATACATATACATGTAGAACCTGGATCTGAGATTATGCCCACTGACCCACAATACCTTTATCAAAATGTTATGCAACATTTAGGAAGCTTCAACATCAAAAAACAGAATTATTAACTGAAGACAAGATCTGAATGCTTGAAGAAGGTAGACTGCAAGAAATTCATGTATTGCAATGCTGAACAAGAAAAGAGAGACCACGGAATTGTTTTCCACTTGGGAAAATGTATGTTTATACAATGCAGGCTAATCCTTCTACCATTTCTATAGGATCAAAATGGGTCTTAGGAATCAGAGAGCATGTCTATGAGTCTTGATGGGTAATAGTAATCTCTGCACATGAAACATGTGAAACATATATGCAAAGTACATCAGATTCCCTCAGAGTAACATGCAGGAATGTGTGTACCTGGGATCTCTAGTCACAGAGGGAGGAGTGTTTTCCAAGAAATTACTGCAGAAGTTCAAAGCAGACCCACAGCTCAGGGAGTGAGTGCAATATATTCTTACATAACGTAAGGTGAGAGAAGAAAGCGTGAGGGAATTTTCCTGAAGATGAGGCTACAAAGTGCAAGTTATAAGTGAATTGTCAATAATAAAGTCAAAGAAGACCCAGAAGGCTAGGTAGACTGGCTATCATGGGGACTCAGGGATTCCCCAAAGGCCCACTGGAAATGCTACTGGAATAAAACAAGAAGTGAACAAAGGATGTAGAAGAGGAAAAAAAAATGACCAAAAAAACGAACACTGAATGAAGGAGAATGCCAGTAACTGTCTGCTTTAGTGAGCCTCCTGTTTCTGGGAGACTGTGTGCCTGAGTCCTGCAAAAATCAAACTTAAAGACACTGGAAAAACGTTTCTATCCATGTCAGCCCAGGAACCTTTGTAAGGAATAATGTAAGTGTATTGTTTATTAAGGAATAAGCTTTACATGAGATGACTTGGTAAATCATCCCTTGATGCCAAAGGCAGAGGCACTGAGGGGCATGGAGTGGAATAGAGAAGTTCACTTTTATTAAAATTACCTATTCCAGAGGCACTTAGATTTTTTTAATACTCAAATATTCCAGCTCCAATACTAGTGTATCTATTTAGCATTGAAATTTTAGTTTTTATATGAACATCAATCCTTTGGACAATGGTTTCATTAAATTCATTGGCAGTCTTTGAACGATTAATGTTGCCTCTAACAGTGACTGAGAAAAACAGGGCTGTGTTTATGTTCATTTTGTTCATTCCTAAAATCAATAAAAATTTCTCCTATTTTTATTATTTTGTATCAGGCTTTCCTTATTTAAGCTGAATCCTGATAATTCATAGCATTTAAAATATATTAAAATGTATTATTACATTTAAGGCAAAAAATATGTATTCACATCTACCATGGATAAAGGAAATGCCATGCTACACACTGTCGGTCAGCGATGGGGATGACATGTGGAACCACAAGACGGAACTTACACACAGAACACAAGACAAGCCTTTGCAGTTCTGATGGGGAGACAGCTGTTCACTGAAAACAGTAGAACACGGCAGAATGTGACCCGTGTGACTTATAAGAGGGGAAGATCTCTACTGGTCTGTAGAATAGTATGGGGGATTTAACTCTAACAGAGGCAATTCCACTCTTAGTAATTTATCCCAAAAGATGTATTGGGAAAATTCAGAAAGATGTATGTACCTGGATGCTTCCTATGTCAGGATCTAGCCAATCTGTACTGAGCCATCTGCTTGATTGTGCCAACATGCCAATCACTCTGATACTCGATTTGGAGTTCATAGAAAAAGAATGCTTAAAAAGAAAGTGTCTATTTATGCATCCATCCTTCCACCCACCCACCCACCTATCTGTCCGTCCATCCACCCACCCACACATCCATCCATCCACCCACACATCCATCCATCCATCCATCCATCCATCCATCCATCCATCCATCCATCCATCCATCCATCCATCCATCCATCCATCCACGCATCCATCCATCCATCCATCCATCCATCCATCCATCCATCCATCCATCCATCCATCCATCCATCCACGCATCCATCCATCCATCCACCCATCCATCCATCCATCCATCCATCCATCCATCCATCCATCCATCCGTCCATCCATGCATCTACCTATCTAGGGCCAACCTACAGATTCTCACCATCGCCCTTTTGTGCCTGTAACAGATGTTACTAACTGATCATGGCACACTGTCCTCTGTGCTCTTATCATGGCCTTAGAATGCTCCTTTCTCCACATTGTGTTCCTGAAAGTTGCTACCAACTGCCTCAGGTGACACAAGATGAGTACCTTTTATAGGCACTCATCCTCCGACCATGTCCGTTGGGTCTGTGACAGTCTGTGGGGCCTGCAAGGAGCAATGAGGGAGGCAGAGCAGGTGCAGACAGGAGGTTTCTCACTTTTGCTTCTGCTACAGCAGCCCCTCTGGTTAACATTTTGCTCTTCAGAATAAGATTTCTTTAGGGCAATGGATTTGAAACTAGGAATTTGAAAACAATGAAGACTTTCTAACGTGGGCCCTTTCTGTCTTTATTCAATCTCCCTAATTGATAAGGACAAGATCCCTGATATTGAAAAGCTTAGTTGTGTGTGGACACACACACTCTGTGGATGACTATATAGTAACAACTATATAATACACCTCTGAGTACACAAGCAAGCAAACTATTCTGCTCATCAACTACTTGGTCATAAATAACAATTCTTGCTTAATTAAACTTTATCCTTTTAAATTTGAATTTCTTGATATTTCATTCATATTACAGCATTTATGTTAAAAATGAGTCATTTCTTTTATGTATGTAAACTTAAACTTATGTAGGAGCAAGTAATTATTAATTGATTTTATTTTTTAAATCTAAAAATTGCTTAGATCAAACTATGTCTTTTGTTCTAATGTGTTTTAAAGATAAAAAGTGGCTTCTAATTCTCTCACAGAGGTTAAAAGTTACCTCTCTACAGAGTGTAATTAGCTTAACTGTTTGGGAAAATTATATGGCATTAAGTACTCAAGCTAAAAATATGGTTGCCCTGTGACCCTGCAATTCTGCTCCTAGGTGTGCGTCCAATGGAAAGGCATACATATGCTCACTGAAAGTCATGTACGAGGATTACCACAGCAGCAATATTCACAACAGCCCCAATCTGGAAATCTGCCAAATGTCCAAGAGTAGAACTGATACACTGTGATATGTCAATCAACAGAACACTATAATGTAATGAAAATGAGTGAACAACTTGGATAAATCCTGCAAGCATAAAACTAAATGAGAGAATTCAGAAACAAAAAAGGGTTATAATGTAAACTTCTGGGTAGGTAAAGTTCAAAAACAGGCAAACCACCCATGTGTTGGGAATGAACTTAGTGGTTACCATTGAAGGCATTAGTGACTGGGTGCAGACACAAGGGGACTTTTGAGGGTCTGCTAAGATTGCAGTGCTCATTTCCTAGGTGCTTTTCATTTGTGAGGATTTGCACAGCTTTAAACTTATGATGTGCACGTTTTCTTTTTTGTGTGCATTTTTCTATATGCATCTTATACTCCAGTAAAAATTTAAAAAACAAACTAAAATTTAACCCAGCACATCCAAAAGAAGATGGTGAGCTCAGGCTTTATAGCCAGTCAGATCTGGGCTAGAATTTAGTCTCTCTGGGGTAACTTGCTATGTGACTGAGTCACTGAGATTCTCTGTTTCCTTTTCCTTACCTGATACAGGGATAAGACTATGTCACTCTCAGGATTGTTATGAGGGTTAAATGGCATAAGGAATATAAAGAGCATAGTATGTTGTCTAACATGTTATCATGAGATATTAGTAATAACAGCTAACATTTATGGAGTGCTTTTCACATTCCCAACTCTGTTCTGGAGACTTAATTTTCTCCAAATAACTCTGTGAGGCAGGATCTAGATTTGACAAAGGAAGAAACTATACCACAGACTTGAAATTACTCACCCAAGATCACACAGCTATTAGGGGGAAAAGCCAGAACTAAAAATGCAATCAGGCTACACACTTAGCACTGTATTATCTTGGGTAATAAGGACCTAATAAATGGTAGTTATTACTATTATAGGAACAAATCCCAGCAGAAATTTGGCAGGTTATTCAGAAGAACTGAATGTGGAATAAATTGCTGTTCTCCAGGAGGCAAATGGCAACTCGAGGATTAGGCTTTGAAGTTCTGTGCTAAATAAATGGCTGCTATTATTATTATGTAATTGCCATACCTAATTTGAGACAGGAAATAAAAGTACATAAATGCAATATTATCATTCTACTTTACAAGTTGAGAAACAGCTGTGTGGAAGGTTAATGACCTGCTCACCCTCAGTCCATTAGAGTCTATTCCCTTAGACTATATCCAGAGAAGCAGTCTGCCTTGATAGGCCATATCTAAAATCAGTCTTGGCTTTAGCAGAACTATGAATAATTTTCTTTCCTCTGTCTTTTCAACATTTGCTATAATGAGCACACTTTGTTGTGCTCCACCGTGGAAAACTAACTTTAAAAATAAAATGGAGTGCAAAACAAAACCCAATTTCTGTAAGGCAATAAGAACCACATGTCTTTTAAATGAGAAACACGCTCATTTCTCCTTTGTTTTTTGGAAACAGCGTGCCAGACACACAGTCCACAGCTTTGAACCATTTACATAAACACACCCAAGCCAAATGTTTGCATGCAACAGTTAAACTGCGCCCACAATGGCAACTGAATGGCTTCAAAGGGCAGTGGTAAAAACCGATACCCCCTTCAGCTGAATTCACTTCAGGTATTTTTGAAAAACCACACACTCGTGACATTCGTTGCAGATTGTAGCATCCCAAGTCACTTTGAAAGGAAACCCTGTTAATACTGAAGTTGGGGAGGAAAGCAGGAAGTGCATAGCGCAAGGTATACATCCTGCAGGTGAAATGGAATTTCAGGGATTGAGTGGCGCTAGAGAATTGTTGCCATCCACCAGAGGGCACTCCCAGAATGTACAAAACTTCCTCCAGAAAAGTTGAACATCCCTCCCCCCACAATTCTAAGCAGAGAAAGCGAATGTGAGTAGGCCAACAGAATCCCACTTTTATTCTGCTTGCTTTTCCTGCATAAATCAGGTAAGGTTTTTCCTTCTTATGAAGGGCTGGATGGACTATGGGTTACAACTACCTTCAGGAATTTTAAATTGCTGGAACCATCTGATTAGAAAAATGTTATTTTAGAGGAAATGTTGAGTGTTTCCCACATATTAAATCCTGAGCTTGTCACCATGATGCTATAAATTAATCACAAGGCTACTTTCCTGCCTGCAGGTTGGAGATAAATAAAGGGCTTCTGAGATAATTTCAAGGCACATGAAATAACCCAGGAATTATAAGATACAGAAGGTCAATGCTATTTTCTTTTGCACTGCTATTTGTTATTGTTCAATGATGGGAATATGGGCCACGGTGATTTTGGAAAGCCATTTGAGGATGCTGCAGAAGGGTATGTGATCAGAATAAGCGGAAAGGAAAGCAGAAATCAGTATTAGCAGCCACAGAAGTAGCAATTGCACTATTAAGGAACACTAACATCCTTCATTTAAGATTTCTGGCTATCTACTTTGTTTTGAAAAACTTTTAAATGCATGAATTCCTCTGCTTTAGAGACTCAGTGATATTTCTGTTGCACAGGCTGTGATAGGTGGGTTTTTCAAATTTTTTGAAACTGTCATCCTTAGTGGGTTTTTTCCCCTAAAAGAATAGACTCTTAAACAAGCCACCTCCTGGAGACTGAGGTCCTCACCTTGTCCTGTCAAATCCTGGACGTAATAGGGGTTTGGTCTAAGAACAGACAACATACGGCACCATCCCATTCATGCCACCAAAAATTCAAGTCCCGGAGCAATGTTCTAGGAGTGAAGTTCAACACTGATGACTGGAAAAGAGGAAACCAATCCAGCTGGAAGACCTCCCTGCTGTTTCACATGTCCTAGGAATAGGCATTTGCTATGAACAATTATATTTTTTAAAAGTTAATTTTCACATAGTATTTGAAATTTAATAAGACTTTTTTGATTGGAACCAGATCTAGCACACATTTTTAGATATTAAAGCATAACACAATTGCATTTGTTATTCCATTATAATAACTACATTATTATTTGGAAAAAAGAGGATTCTTCTGTCATGAAAACTTTTCTTCAGAAATAACACTGCTTTTTACTTATATTGAATTCGCCACTATGCCATGTCATGTTACTTAAGAAAACACTATTTTCTTATTAAAATAGTATATGTGGACAAGCATTTACTCACCACACATCAACATGACCTCCTTATAAGTCATCACTCCTAATATTTATGGTCTAAGAATGAAGTAGTTTGGCTGAGTCACATATTTAAACTTAGTCCAGAAATTAAGAAAAAAGTTACCACCACAATTTCTCTTAAGTAATGGAAAAATTGTGACTTGTTACACATTCATTTTCTGGGTGAGTGTTTTTCCAGAGCCATTCTACAGAGCCCTAGGGTCATTCATGGTTTCTTTAGGTTTTCTTGAAAGAAAGAGCAGGGGGAGTTACAATGAGTGCTTAGTTTTAAATCTGATTACAACTGTCTACGACTTGAAGAGAATACAGCTAAGCACTGAGAAGGTGACCATTCTGGATAATGAAAAATATGAACCAGTGTTACAGACTCTGAAAGTATGAAATGAATGAAACTGAATTAAATTGCCAAAATAACAGGGATTCCAACATAGACTTGGCTTACAAAAGTGATCCTTTACCCAGTCTTAAGGCATTTGCTTATCCAGCATAAAAGAGGGAAAGTCTACTCTTTATAAATGAAAGGGAAGCAATGAAATTCAGAAAGATGCCAACAAGGTCTTGGAGGAAATAATAGAGAACCATAGTTCTTGGAAAATATAGAAATAATGGAATGGCATTTATAATTTATAGGAAAAGAACATTCATGATGTGTTACTTTTGACATCCTAACATCTGAATAAGACATCTAAAATAAATTCACTGAGGGCCAATTATATGTCACATAAATTTTACAAATAGTTATAAATTATCTTTGGTGATTTTTCAAGACAGATATTGTTTTGATGAATTAATATTGACACTGAAGTCCTAAACCCCAGGACCTTTGAATGTGACCTTATTTGGAAACTGTGTCTTTGTAAGATAGTCGTCATGGTGAGGTCGATGGAGTGGGCATAATCTAATATGACTGTATCCTTACAAAAAGGGGAAATTTGGACTCAGAAATAGCATGTTCAGAGGGAAGACAATGTGAAGACACAGGGAGAAAGCCATCTGTAAGCCAAAGAAAGCTTGAGAACACCAGAAGCAAGGAGACAGGACTGGAACAGATTCTCCCTGCAGCCCTCAGAAGAATCAGCTATGCTACTGACACCTTGATATCCGACTTCCAGCCTCCAGAACTATCAGAGAATAAATTGTTGTTGTTTGAGCCACCCATTTGTGGTATTTTGCTATGGCAGCCCCTGGGAAACAAATACAGATATGTATTCTGAGCTGCTGTTTATACACTGACTTGCCATTTAGCCACTGAGTCTTCCCTGGCAGTCAACAGACCACAGAAGTTATGTCCAGATTGCCCTTCGGTTCAGCCACCTGATCTGGTTCTGGACCATCTCACACTGCCATCCACATATGGCGAGTTCCTTTTTAAATCTGCCAGACCAAAGCAATTAGGAGGACAAATCTGTTGTAAAAACTCACAAATTGCATCACAAAGTCAAACAAATTCTATTTTGACTTTTGCTCCTCGTGAAGGAAGCAGTGGCCCCAAAATTCAGACAAGAATTAAGGGTTAATTATATTTCATTTTCATGCAGGAAAACTTGACTAAATAGCTAGAGTAGTCTGATTAATAAGAATTTTGCAGATTTTTTTTTTTTAAGAAAACACTGGAATTACAAAAAGCAACTGTGGACATCCATTGTGGCTAAAGGACATAGCAAGCTCCCATTATGTGGCAGCTCATTGGTCCCCTACCCAACGGGGCAATCAGTGAAGGTTGTCTCACTCACATTCAGCAATCGTGTTTATAAACATTACCCCTGCGTATTATTTAGGTTAAGATGAAGTCCTAAAAAGTATTCGGCAAATCGAACTTTTACAATTACAATGTTGAAAATATATTCAGCTTCAGAATGGGCCCATCCTGATATGTGATGAAGGAGCTTTAGAGAAGTTAATTTAAATGAGATTATAATATCACATATTGTCTGTTGTTGAAATGTAAATTACATGCACTTAGGCATTTGGACACCGAATCCCTGCTGTCTTGATCCTTGCTCCACAAAGAGCCTTGGAAAAAAACCCTGAAAAGTATATGTATAAAATGATCAGTTATGATGAGACACTCTGCTAAGAGGTACTCAGACTGAAGAATGAAAAAGAAAGCAAAGCAATCTACATGAAAAATACAAAGCACGCAATTAAAAATAAAAGGGGGAAAAAGCAGACATACTATTAGAATATATACAGTAATCTAACACCACCAAGCATTTTCATCTTTCGTTTTCCAGTAAGGGTCTATGATACATTGTAACTATCAGAAAAATATGCACACACCTGGTGCCACCTGTGTAGGTGTGACCAGAATCTGCCTGTTGGAAACTAAAGGATTAAAAAAATGAAATTAGAGAAAATGACACATAAAAGGACAACTTCAGTTTCCAGCAAAGCAAATATATAGCTGCTTTGATAAACCCTGCAGCATAGTCCTCCTGGGCTCTGTTTTCACAGGAAAATGAGGGTGGAGAGAATCACAGAAGTCTTGGCTCCCATCCACCCCTGTGGCCTGCTAACACAGGCCCAACTCCCCAGAGCACTGGGGTCTCACTGGAGTTGCTGCCAGAGAGCTGTTTTCATTAAAACTGGGGAGGAAGGAGAATAAGCAGTGGGGTTGGGCAGAATAGCTGCCAACCTTCTGGGTCCTGGAAGGGGCTGGGGCTGGAGCAAAGGAAAAGGTTGCTTTCTGGCTTCTACTGGGAATCGCTGGTAGCACATGCACGGGAGTAACTAACAATTATCTTGTCTGGCATTCAGAGCCTTTCTCATTCCTGGGGTCACTGCAATGCCCCAGGGGACTCTCAAGCAGCCAGTTTTTATTCCCCATTAAGGCCATGATGGTGTTTATGCTACAGAACAGAATTCTTAACCATTTCTCATTCTGAAAGTTGGTTTCAGACTACACCAAAAAGTCACCTAGGTTGAAATACCACTATTAAAATATTTAAACATACTGCCATACTTTTACAAAAATATTTTAAAAAACAAATTTGTGATACAGCAATGACATGCTGCTTTGTTAACATTTTAAATAAGATCTAGTCGAGAGTTTAAGCGTTATTTAATAATTATCAAAATTTCAAGTTCATTATGAATGCAAATGACATTTTGAATTATCAGAAACAACTGATCTGATTGAAAATATCTGTGATGTCTATTGGTAATAAAGTTCAGAGGCATTGCTAACAACACTGTGGTTTGTATCAACACTTATGGTGCAGGTGGAAGACAGTGCTAAACATCACTTAAATGAAATTTAAAGGTAAAAATGAAGATGAAATGTATTCCCATTCAAGGTCATAGACTGTCTGAAATCTATCTGGGGAATGCTTGGTGGGTCTGGACCTCAAATTAAGAACTCTGCTACAGAGGTTTACCCGTCCTGACACTGCTTACCACAAATACCATATCAGTGTTTAAGAAATTTTACAACTACCCATTTCAACAAAGTGTTAATTTGATCTCCATCTCTCTGATGATTTAGATGTCACTTCAAAATCTTACAGTATGCCAAAAGGGAACATTGTATTAAATACTATTGGTCTTAGATTAGAGAAATGCTTGTTAATGAAATTTCTGGGTTCAGAGAACCTGTAATAGTTGTTAGTATTTTCTTTCTAGACCAGAATATGCAAAAAATTATGCAAGAGTGGCATTATTATTGTACCATGAGTCTTTGGGGGAGGGGAAGAAAATAGAGTGATTGATATATTAATAAATGAATGATCAATGTTAATAAAACAGAATAAAGCTTAGTGAGACTCTAAAGTCACACAGAATTTCAAACCTCACATTTAGCAAAGTCATTTTACTTCTCTAAACTTTAGTTATCTGACTTGCCAAATGGAGATAAAAATAGTGATATTAAGGGATTAAAGGAGATAATTAATGCATGATAAAATGCCAAACTAGTGCCTGGCATAAAGTATCCTTTCCTTATCATGAGAGGAGCACATGAGGACAGGCTGCCCTCTGGCAGACATTGCTCAACCTGCCTTCTCAGCTTCTTTTGGACCCTTTCTAGATTCTCCCCTTTAGTGGATGGGCTCTGTTTTTCTTTCTGGACTCTATGTGTCTTTGGTTCAAGAAGGCAGGAGAAAATAGAAGAGGCCACTTAGATTGCATATAAGGCAGATGCTCAGAGCTTACCAGAATAGCTTAAAACTATCTGCAGTTAGCAGATAAGAGCGTAGGTCTGCTATCAGCTCTCAAATATTTTGCAATTTGGGGAAATATTTTACAACCCAGCCACCCCCAGTTTTACTTTGCCAAAATGTCAAGAGGGACGTGCAAGAAGCTTGAGAACCAGCAAATAATTTTTCATATGAATTCCCACCAGTTGGGGCTGACTTGAAGGATATATGATTAATGACCATGTTGGGAAACAACTGTATTCCTGTTTCATGAAAATATGGTGATAAAACTGGTCGTCTGCTTCTTGTCCTTAATGTGGTTGGGCTAAACTCACCAGGAGTGTCCCATTTTTACTCTCTTTGGTTTCCTACCTTATATGTAAAGATGCAAAAAATAAAAGCAAGACAAAACAAAACAAAATAGAAATATAACTCCAAAATATGCGAAGACATAAAGATGACTAACGACTAGGAATGAAGGTTTTGGCTGCTTATTTCAGGAAGCTGGGCTTTTCTTTCTTATCCCAGTGAAATGCAAACGAGTGCATCTGCTGATGGGGAAATTTTGCTTTCCAATATTCTGTGTCACTTTTTTGGAATGTGTTTTCCAACTTAGAAGATATGAAAATAGAATAAATAACTTTCATATACTGTTTATCAAGATCCACTCATTATTCACACTTTGCCCCATTTGTTTTATCTCTCTGTCTTCCTTTCTCTCTCTAGATAAAGATATATTCACCTTTTTCTGTACTATTAGAAAGTTGGAGATATTGTACATCCTTACTTCTAAATATTTCACCATGTACTTCTTTTAATAATAAAGATACTTTTAATATAACAATGTAATTATCCATAGCAGAAATTTTAATGTTGGCACAATATTATCTAATCCACCGTTCATATTCAAATGTCTTTAATTGTCCACACAATGGCTGTTAGAGGTACTTTTCTTTCCCAGTCCAGGATCTAACCCAGAGCAAACATTGCTTTTAGTTGTCATATATTTTTACTCTTTTAAATTGGAGTATTCCCTCAGTCTTTAAAAAAAAAGTGTCAAGCCTTTGACATTTTTTAAGAGCAGAAGGCATCTTGAAGAATGTACAGTTTTTGAAGAGGCACAGGTGAAAATGTCCCTCAGTCGGATCTAATACTTCCTCAGTTAGGTTGAGTTCATGCATTTGGGGTAGAAAGGTCGCAGAAGTGATACAGTGCCCTTCTGAGTAAATCGTATCAGAAGGCACCAATTGTTGGTTTAGGCCATCACTGGGGATGTGAACTTTATTCACTGGATTCAGGTGGCATTTTTCCGGTTTCTCCTTTGTAAAGTTGCTAATTTTTTTTCTGTTTGTAATTACTCAATAATTTGTGGGCGATATTCAGACTATGGAAAAATCCTGATCCACATCAAACTTTCACCACTAGTGTCAGCACCCACTGGTGACCCCTGCCCGAATCAGTTAGTGCTATAAGTACTACAATGGTTCCCAAATGGTAGTTTTCTAAATCTGTCATTCTTTCTACATTTATTAGTTGGTATTGTACTACTGTAAGTCATTGTTTATGTCAACATGGACTCATATATTCTTATTTCATTCAATGAATTGTAATCCATTACTATCATTATTTTGTCTCAGAATTGGCCAGTGAGAGGCCTTGCAAGCTGATCCCGGTGTCCTTTTGAGGAGACCCCATCATTTGCTGAGTGTGACTGTGGTAGGATTTTACTCTTTTACATAATATGCTGCCTTGCTAGCACAGAAATAAATCTTCAGTTCTTACATAAAGATGATTCATTTTACTTTTACAGGAAGGAGAATAATGATTAATGATTGATTTAACTATATATATATCTATATATAGATATATATATAGATATATATACAGATATATATTTTTTAAATTTGTATTTGGCTATTTGGGATTTTTAGTTTTCTTTATGTTGGTTATTAAGTTCAGACACTTTTTAATATTTATTGATAGAAGAAGAAATCAGGCCAAACCCAAAACAATCAACAAAAGATTTTAGCAAAATTTATCTTCCTGAGAATGGAAAGAGAGACACAGTGGATCTTGGCCTCAGAAAATGTGGAAAATTTTGATATACTGTAGTTCATAGAAGAAGGAAAGAGCATTAGCAATTACCTTAAATTTCAGAAAATGGACAGAGAGGAAAATGGCCATAGCTACCTCACGTATGTGACAAATTTTTCTTTGTATAAAACTGCAGAAATGTTTCACTCTAGTAGCTGCTACACTTTCTCTGTAGTTGAGCAGCTTTTATTTGTGGAATTCTATACACATAGTAGCACATTTATGTCATTTTCATTCCAAATCCTTTTCTTGATACTGTACTAAAAATAAGTAGTAGATTGTGTTGATTTTGCCAGTTCTCAGTATGAAGTATGGTGACCCTTGATGGGCAGCACAGTCTCCCTGTCTGGCCCCGGCCACTTCCTGAACTAGAATGCAGCACACAAGGATTGACGCAGATGCAAGGGACATACAAATGCCACTGAAATGTGGCTCCTTAAGCCCACATTTTTGGAATCTTTTGTAAAGTCTTCATCAATCAGGAAAACCTAAAAGAATCATACAGTAGAAGGTATGCCAAATTTGGAGTGTGACCTTCAATATATTATTTAACCTTTTAATAGCAATTTCATCACCTCTAAAAGAGATAATAATAGCACTTCCCTTACAATATTTGATTATTGTAATAATCAAAACAGAACCTCTACAATAAAATAATTTGATGTGACTAGAGTCATATTGATTATGATCACACTTTTCCCAAAGACATTTGAAGACATCCCATCCAGGGTTGGACATTAAGAATCCATTTTTTCCCCACCACATGGAGGGTAGCATAGCAGAGATGGAAATTTTAAAACTCAGTTGGAAAAATACATCTTGGGGTGCTCAACAAGCATTAAAGCCTTAGGAAATAATGCTTCTTCACTGAGCAATAATTCAAAGGCATCACTGAATCTTTAGGTCTAACAGGTATGAATAAAACATGCCACTGCATCACACAGCAGAGCCTCCATGTATGGACTACCCCAAGGATAGCCTCAGAGTTCATGAAAATGTATTTGTTGGAGCCCATTTTTCTTTCCTTTCAGAACTCTCCCATCTCAGGCATAAGCTAGTTTCTGAAAGCCCCTTGTAGAGTGCACAGATCTGCTCTCCATGTGTCCTGGACTTTTCTTCCACCTTCTTCCCATTTATATTTTGCTTGTTTGGAAGCTAACAGGATTTCCCTCTCTCAGTGTGAATGGCTGGTATTATGAAATACTTCTCCTAGAAGTAGATGCATTTTAGGAAGAAATTTCAGAGAGTCATTTATTCAGTCAACATTTATCAAGCACCTATTCTGCAGCAGCTGCTCTGTGAGGAGTTTGGACCCTGAACATGCACAAGAGACCACAGAGTCTCTGCTTTCATGTAGTTACAGTCTAGTGGTAATGACAGATAATTAAACAATGGATGATATCAATAACAACCATAATAAACCATCTTATTGAGTACTTTCGTAATTGCCAGGCATATTTCTAAGTACTTTACATGAAAGTCCTCCCCCAAAACATGGACATATATACTGTAATTATTCCCATTTCACAATTAAAAAAATTAAGTCTTGTGAAGCTGACGTAACTTTCACGTAGTCACTACCTGGCAGAGCAGAGTATTTGTACTCTGGTAAGGAAAGTAGAGGGCACCGTAGAAACATATGACCCCACACCGGAGGTAGAAATGGAAAGCTTTCCTGATATATTATTGCCTAAACTAAGACATGAAAAATGAGATATTGCCTTAATCAAAATGAGTCTCTTATGAGGCTTTCAGAGTCCTAACCCATGACAATGGTAAGGGAATGAAGAAGAAGGTTTGCAGGCAGAAGAATCCAAATCTCAGTGTTGAAATGGCTGCCTACTCTGGTTATCCCCAAAGTGGATCAAGACCCACACACAGTCCTGGCAGGGCCCTGCCACCAGGAGAAAGCCTGGGGTGGGTCAATCTGAATAAGGAAAAAAAAAAAACCCCAGGGGATCAAATCTTCCAATATACCAAAATAATCCTCCAGTGAAGAGTGAGAGAGCTTGAGTATATGAATATTAACTGCATGAACTGAAAATGCAGAATCAGAAGCTCATTAGCCTTTCCTCCCACTCAGAGAACCAGCTGCTCAGGCACTGTCTCTGGGGCAAAATGATAATTAGTTGTGCACTGCACATCACTAAGGGGGTGAGGTGATGGGAGTATTGGAGCAAAGAAAGGGTTTTCTTTCTCTGCTCATGAGGTTCTCTTTTGTCTCAACAGAGCAGCAAAAAACAACAACAAAAAAAGACAACCACATTTACTGTGCAGTTATAACTTTATATTCCTGGGATCCTAGAGATTATCTAGTCCAACTCCCTTATTTTGCAAACTGAAAATGGACCCAGAAAGAAAAGTCTTGCTTCTGGTCACACAGCTAATTAGTGGCACAGAAGAATGGAACCCAGACATTCTTACAACATATTGCCAGATTTTAGAATCCTATAATATGCATTTGTATTGTGAACAATTCCAATTCCAACCATTAACACTAGCTGTATAAAAAAATATTCATGTTAAGCCTAAATTTTTTGCTAAAAATCTTGACAAACTTTATTGAAGCAATACAAGTATTGTTTGCTTTGGAACCCCTGGCTGTGCTAATGAGGATCCCTAGCCTCATGGTGACATGGTATTTCTGGTTCTGGTTGAAATATGACAGATGTAGGTGGAGATCATGAGCAGTTTCCTTTTGCTGTGAGAGGCAACAATGCTGGAAACGCTACACAAATCTGAGCAGACACGACTGCCTGATGACCTGACAGTCAGAAATGGAAAAGAAATATACTAGGAAAAATGCACGACTCAGGGGGGAGGGAAGAAAAAATAATGAGAATTAACATTTATAATTTCATTTTGTGACTCACAGAGCCATTTTTTCCCCTAGATTGTATTTCAAACAGGGCCAATTAATTTTAAGATGAACATACAGATTTGAGACAAACAAGGACAATGACCCAAAAGAATGAAAACTTAGTAGAACATAGATCTGGAATAGGGGAAAGGAAAGAATTTAATAGATGGTTTCTGATACAATTCCAGGTCTGCTCACAGGGAGTGCATTCTAGGGTCTAGCCAGGAAAACAACCACTCTAGGTCTTTCAAACAGAGGGCATTTAATAGAGGGAAATTGTAATCCAAAATGATGGAAAAACTGAGAAGTCAACTAGGAAATAGGAAGGCCACCGCAGAACGCTATGACCATGTCTAGAGTTGAAAGGACAGCAGGAGCAAGTGGGTCACCATGACCTCACATCTGGAGCTTTCCAGAAGGAGCTGGAGTCAGTGGAAACTCTAGAGGAAAGGTAGTTATTTCTGGAGACACAAAAGAAGTGGAGAGAGAAAGAGGGAGACATGCTGTGGTTTTCCCTCCTTCCTACCCTTCAGTTTTCTGCCCCTGCCTTACATTGGCAAACATACTAGGCAGGCAAAGGACGGGGGCATGGAGCCTAAGAAATGTAGTTCCCTTTGAAGCAGAGAAGGTCAGGGAAAAGGGGGACATGAGTCTGAAGTTACCCAGATGGTTGCTCAGAACACAGTTAATGAGGTCTGATCCCAACAGACCCCATTCCGTTGAACTCCAAGCCAATCCTGATAGAAGCAAGTTTCCCACAAGGACCTCTGTGACTGTAGGATCTGGACCTGCCCACCCTCCACTCTAGGGCTTCTGAAGTAGTTTCCAAACTCATTTTCTATTTGCCAAACTTCAGCGTTTCTTTAAACAACCAGTGTTTGGGCCATCATAAAGTTCACCGCAAGAGTCTGCTCTGAACTTGGGTTTTTTTGAAACCCTGATAGGCTGAGCAACTCTTATTAATTCCCTCTTCCAAGGAACATGAGCAAGGACTGAACCATCAAATTTGGACCAGAATACTGATCCAAAATGGATTGATCATCAGCTATTTGGTGCAGCCACCAAAGGATGTCCTTCTTCACCACCACTGAGTCCCCAGGCTCTGAGTCCCCACCCATCAGACTGGACTTCCTGGATAAGGGCAACAGCATGACCTCCCATGTGGCAAGCAGTGGCTGGAAAGGCTTTAAATGACAGCCCTACCCAAAAGGAGACTGGCTGCTTTGCAGGCAGCACAACTGCTCTGTGGTTCACTGCCCTCAGATTGCCTCTAGTTGACTAAGCACTCAAATTGAGTTTTTCCTCCATATCTTTCCTTTGGTAATTTGCCACCCATTAGCAACGTTAATTAGTACAAAATAGTCAAAGGTGTATGAGAGTAATACAGAACCAAACCTATTTTGGAAACTTGACCTTTCTGTCCCTAGAAAGAACCCACAAGGGTGCTAATGAAGTTTTCCATTGAAGTGCTCTCTTCACACTGAAAATTTAAATGTAAGAGCAGGTTGTAAATAATCCTCCTGGCACTGAGGGTTGTACTCTCACCTCAAGGATTCATACTGCTTGTCTAGAGCAGAATCCTAGCTAAATGAAGAGGTGGAGGAATGAAGTGTGCCCAAACCCCAGTGAATTCTGAAGACACAGTCAGCTGCTCGACCATTTGCTTCCTCCCTATAGCCCTGAAGCTGAGGGGAGGGCTCCTTGCCTCCCTGCTGAGTCCTGGTGGCCTTAGTCACAGCAGGGTGGCGGCCCCTAGAAGATTACAAATTACGGACTTCTGCCTCTGCACGTAGACTGTCACAGTATAACTAAGGAGACAAGATTGGAACCCCATATACCAACCACTTTTCCAGCCAACAATCTTTTAACTTCTGCCAAAGCTTTTTTTCACTAAAAGTTGCTTGGGCTCCAAAAATAACATCTGTTGCTCAGAGTAACATTTTCAAACAACATAATAAACTGTACTTCCAGAAAATATACACTCTGTGCTTCCCTAAAAGACCTTGCCGACTGGATGATGTGGGATCCTGGGTTGCCCCATTTCATGCCTGCCTGTTCTTGGGCAAATACTGTCATGGGTAGTGGCAAGGGTTACCAAGCACAAGTTACTTCCATGTGCAGCAAGCAGTGACTGGAGAGGCTCCAAATGACAGCCCTACCCAGATGTGCTGGACAGGCTTTCATGAGCAGAATGTATTTTTTTCAACTGGGGTCATGGTGCCCTAGGGGGGGTAGTAGAGCGATCCAAGAAGGTTAAAAAATAGTAACAACAACAATACTGGGCTCTCAGCACAGCACATTATTAGAGTCTCTGAAAGTTAATTCTGCTTCCTGGGATCACCTAACCCCCTAACTTCAACCCCCTGGATTACCCTGCAATTTGCTAATCTGAGAACTTGTCCTCTCCATTCCCCCCTCTCAGTCTTTTAGAGATAGAAAGATAAAGGGACGGATGGGCTTTTCTGATCATCTCCGAGGTGAGGGTCACTAGGTAAAAGAAAACTGGGGGAGGTTCTGTAGGTGGTGTATAATCCTCATTAGTACTGGGGATAATTCCAAACACCCACATCTGTATGCACAGGGTGTGAAGAAGACCCGAGCTCCATGAAAAGCCATCATTTCTAATTAGGGCAAGAATTCCAAAGACATTTATTTTGTCATCAACTCCGTGAAAGCCTGAGAGATGGCCCTGCCATCTGCCTGGGCCAGGACGTGTGGTGGAGCAACGGAGGAAAGTGGCAGCTGGGGCGAGGGGATCAAGGACACACAGCCGGCGATACAGAGTCTCATACAGTCTGAAAGATACTGAAAAGGAATATCCACTCTCATGGGCTTGCCAGGAGGATGTCTACAAATAAAAAATCATATTCATACAAATGCACCCAACTTAATCTACTTGATCCTATGAAGGTATGGTGCCAGGAGGACAGGAAAATGTGAACGTCAGTCCAAACCCTCCCATTTATCTTTGGGGCTCCAGACAAGTCATTCAGCCTCTCTGAGCTTCAGTTTTCTTGTCGTGATGATGACAATACCCACATTCTCTAATACATGGGTTATTTGAAATTGCACTGACATGAAATTATAAAAGATACAATACTTTGCAATTATTATTATTCAGAATATTGTCATTAACCACTATGGCGCCTGACGAAGGGCTGGACTTGATGGCTTTTAAGAACCCTCCTGACCCTAAGGTCCTATTATCCTCTGTGCACATGCTCTCCCTCATCACCCAAGGTCGAAACATCAGTAAAAATACAATGTCTCACAAGTAAGGCAAGTCTTACTAAGGAGACAATGCATAAGCAAGCCTTGGATTGCCCCTCTGCCATCTGAAGAGAGTAAGTTTCATACGTAGTGTAGGGCACGTGTAAAGATTCCTGAGGGTTAGCCTGACTCGGCTTTCCCAATTGGGCCTGCCGGAGGCTGAGGCACACCAGAATTTCTCAGAGAGTAGACCCAGCCTAGATTGAATATGAGGGTTGCCTTGAGAGGAGGCCAGCCTCTAGATTGGCCATCCCTGTTTGTTCCATAGTGAAATTCAAGGGGATTTAGGTTCTGCATCGGAAGAACCCCATTCTACCCCCACATCAGTGCCTGACTCTTCTGTAGAAGTTGTTTTCAAAGCTCAGAATAACCTGGAAGGTTTATAACAGAGATTCCTGGGTCCGAACTCTAGTTTATGATTCATTAGGTCTGGGATGAGGCCTGAGAACTTGCATTTCCAAGATGATGCTGGTGCTCAGAGGAGCCCACATTGAGAATCACTATGCTAGAGGAGCCATGGAATATGCTGGTATCTACGATCACCCTGCCTCAAACACAAGTGGTATTGTGAGCTGAATCTGATGGATTCTGGAATACAAAAAAAGGTGCTTCTGAGTAATGGGTATCAACTTTAAAAATAGATAATCTTGTTATATAAATTACATCAAAATAAATATTATTTTTATGTGTAAACTTCTCTATTTAACATTATCATTTCCATCATTGAACAAAATCATCTGATATCTTTTCAAAATTTGTTTGTTTAATCATTTCCCCCCCTCTGACTATAAAAGTGAATCAAGTTTTAATTGGTTCTTTGCCCAAATTAAGGCAAAAGGCTTTTAGATTGGTAACACAGATACATCATTTGTCCTTTGAAAGTTGACTATAATTTAGAAACTGTACCCCGAGAGGAGGAAGGTCAATTTATACTTCAGTTTTTCCCTTCATTGTACCCACAAGTTTGGCTTCTGATTGCTTCTCATCTAATTCACCAGTTAAGTTCTTAGCCTTTTTGTTGTGACCCTCAGAGCTCCAAGGCTCTGCTTTAATAATACATTCATCACAACAAAACATACAATTCCCTGCTTTCCGAAAGAGATTACATTTCCTGGGATGTATGTGCTGTTTCCGTCATCACTGTTGGTGACGGGGATGTGTGCCTGCCAGCTTCCATCAGCCCCGCAAACTGGAAGCGGAGGGTAAGCACTGCCCAGCCTCTGCCTCACGCAGTCTGCCCACCTTGTTAGCACCGAGCAGCCCGGCTGCGAAAGCATTCTGTTCTGAGCCTCCCTCCAGCTTTAGTGCTCACTGGTTCCAGAAACTCACGGATGCCCTTGACTCCCCAGATTTTTCCAGCTGTAAAATAGGGTCCATAATCTGTGCCTGGATTCCTTCAGAGGGCTGTTTGGATGGTCAAAATAAGAACGTGATAACATGAGAGCGCTTTGGAAATGTAAGCCTTAAAAATGGCAAGGTTCCCTTTCTTCTTGGTGTCAGGTTATGGGCACAGGGTATTCGCAGTGATGGATTGTTAGTTCACCCTGGTCTGTGTTCACCGGCTGTGCTCCTGCTCCCAGGGAGCAGTTTCTCAAGAGCGTGCTGCTGTGTCCTCCTTGGAGACTGATGGGAGAGAGCGACGGCTCCCCACGCACGCACCAGCACCACCACCACCACCACGCTAACCGTAGTGCAGGGGAAAAAGTCACGTCCAAATACGGGATCTCTCCTAACCTTTCAAACCCTCTGCAGTTAACACTACTTCTCCCAATTTACAGATGAGGAAACAAAGATGCAGATTCTTAATGTCTTCCCAAGTACATAGTAAGAGGCAGAACCCAGCCCTCTCAAAGAGTCCACAGTCTTTACATCTTGAAGATGTTTCCCCTCTGGAAAGCCATACTTAGATAAATAGACAGGTATGTAGGTAGGTAGGTAGGTAGGTAGGTAGTTAGATAGATAGATAGATAGATAGATAGATAGATAGATAGATAGATAGACAGACAGACAGACAGACAGACAGACAGACAGACAGATAGATAGATAGATAGATAGACAGACAGATACATAGATAGACAGATGGATGATGGATGGACAAACAGCCAGCCAACCAAAGAGTATGTTCTGTTGATACGCTAAGGTATTTTTTCTTTATATGAGAATAATATAATTTTTAATGACTTTTGGGGAAAAAAAAGTTTGATGTAATTTACAAATTCAAAGGGATTCCAAGGCAGGGAAATAAAACAAGAGAATGGGAGTTCCCTCTGGTTTGCTAGTGAAATGAGCCATAAACCCAAACTTAAATCTATAAGGTCTGAAGTGGTAAGGTTTAAATGGTTTCAGCTCATGACAGGTTCTACACGAGGCAACCTATAAACACAGATCTGTAGCATTCCTTCTAGCTATAAAAGGCTCCCTCCAAATGTGTATAGAATTTCATTTTTATGTGTTCCTAGCTGGGCATTCATGTGACACCAATTCCTGGCCCATACTAGAGTTCCTCTTTTAATAATTAACCCACACTCTTATAGAAAGCAGGAGGTGGCCACATTAACAGAAGCCAGACATCCCATAAGGAGGGCACATATCAACACATTAACCACTTAAAAATGTGTTTTGTGTGTGTGTGTGTGTATCAGGCATCGACAATGCAGAAATTCTGAGGAGAACAAATGTTAAGACCTAGCTTGCAAAGCGTTCTGCATTTTCAATTGTTGTAAACCCCACCAAGTTTAGAGAAATACATACATAAACCTGACACTCATTACTGAATTCAATGACCCTGATGATAATAAGACTTAGGACCATGTAACCTAAAGATACAATTTTATTTAAACAAACTTAATCCTATTAATTATTTAAAAATAAATATTAAAAGTGTGAACCTCAGTGTAAACTATGAACTTGGGTGACAACATGTCACTTTAGGTTCACTGATCGCAACAAACGCATCACTCTGGTGTGGGAGGCAGACGTTGGGGGAGGCAGCAGTGGGGGCAGGAATTTTATGGGAACTCGCTGTACTTTCTGCTCAGTTTAGCTGTGAGCCTAACACTGCTCTAAAAAATAAAGTCTGTTAAAAAAAGAAATATTCGTCATTTTTTTAAAGGCACACTTCCTGCTGTTGTATCTTCAGGATCCCTGTTATCAAGTGCATTTAACAAATATACAAGGGCCAGTGGCTTCTAATCTCTGAGGACAGTATGTTGGTCTGGAAGCTAGACTCTGGTTTAACTTTCAGTCACAGACCTTTGTTCTCAATTAACATGTCTTTTAGAACATCTGATGAACAGCCACATTCTAAAGAAGGCTGCAGAATTCTGCTGCGTGAAGGCATTCTGTGGGTCAGAATGACCCTTACAGAGCTCACTAAAGATACCACAGCTTTCCATATTCTGTCTCCTAACTACTTTAGCTCCCCAAAGAGAAAATGACCCTAAACCACCACTTTTTAAAAATCTAAACCACTCCCCTAACAACCAGGGGAAGTAGAAATTACCTTTCTCTTTTACTCCTACTGAGAGCATACAGCTGTGCAGGCAATGTAAGAAAGCTTTAGAAAATCTCAGCTCTAATGTGTAGGCTATTATTCTCTTAGATTTACCACAGTAACTTCAATTGATGCATTTATTGGGTTTATCACTGCAGCAACATGAATGGCAGGTGTCTCTGGTTAGAAGGCTCTTTGCCAGGAGATGCCCCTGTCCTGCTTTGGGGTGCCCACATCCTCTTGCTGAGGAAGCTGCAATCAGAGCTGGGACTGTGGAGCTGGGGTTGGCCTTCTTGCTACCTAAGTTGATTAATACCACTAGTTCTTACTCTGTCTTGTGGTCTCCCAATTTCTCCCCACCTATGAAGACCTTGAATTCATGGTACTTATGAAATATAGTAGACAATGAGCAGATATATTAATTGAAAGCCTAGTGGAATAAATGAATGAATGAATGACAGGTGAGTTCAGAAACTAAATAATTTGAATGATTTACAGAGTTAATGTAAGAACCTGGCCTGTGGATGGAAATTAGACTGAGAAAGATCCTGAATGACTAGAAGAGAACCAGAACAGAAGCAGAGGCACTGAAGGTTTCTCAGTAGGGCAGGAACACAAGCAAAACACACTCTAGGAAGAATGTGGTCAGGAGTGATAAATCAAAATGAATATCTAACAGACATACCTAGACAATTATTCTCTCTTTTTATTTTATATTGTTCCTAAGTTATTTTGAAATGAGTTCAAGGTTAATCTGAAAAGGCTTTAAAATTTCAATGGAATTAAGGTAGTCTCCTTGAGCTTATATAAAAAAAATATTTTATAAATGATGTATTTCCATGGAAAAGAACATTAACATACGCTAAGGGTGCAACCTACCTAAAATAACACAGGTTATTGGTTAAACAGTATAACGATAAAAATTAGTGCTAACAATGAAATTATGATTCGTCCACTAGTTCAAGAATTTTAACATGTAGAAGACCTATTACTTTTTGTTTATTCTTTTGGAAACTATGTAATAGCTTTTTAAAAATGGATTTATTAAAGACATAATTAACATCCATAAAATTCATCCACCTAAAGTGTACAATTTAATGTTTTTTAGTGTATTCAAAGATGTACAAATATCAACACAATATCATTTTAGAAAGTTTTAATCACCCAAAAAGGAACCCCATGCCTATTAGCAGTCACTGTCCATCCCACCCCACACATCCCCAGCCCTAGGCAACCATTAATCTTTCTGTATCTAAATATTTGTCTATTGTGGAAATTTCATATAAATGGTATCATATGATACGTGATCTTCATGACTGGCTTCTTTCACTTAACATGTTTCTAAGCATCATCCAAGTTATAGGATGTATGAGCACTCATCCCATTTTATTGTTGAAAGGATTTCATTATATGAACATACCATTTTATTTATCCACTCATCAGTTTATAGACATTTGGGGGCTATTGTGAATAATGCTGCTGTAAATATCCATGTACAAGATTTTGTGTAGCTATAGCTTTTCTTTCTATTGGGTATATATCTGGCAAAATCATTTGGTTATATAGTAACCCTATGTTTAACATTTTGAGGAAGTGCCAACTGTTTTTCCATTTTTCATTCCTATCAGCTTTGTTTGGGAGTTCCAATTTTCACCCACATCCTTGCCAACATTTATTATTGTCTGTGTATTCAATTATAGTCATCCTAAGTGGGTGCAATGTGATGTCTTATGGTTTTGATTTGCATTTCCCTAATGGCTAATGATGCTGAGCATCTCTTCATGTGCTTATTGTTCATTGTATATCTCTGTGGAGAAATGTCTATTCATATCATTTGTCCATATTTAAAAAGTGATTTATAATTGACATATATTTTACTAGTTTCATGTGTACAACATAGTGATTCAATATTTTTATATGTTATATTACACAATATATATTACACTACATCACCTAAATAAGTCTAGTTGCCATCTCTCACTACATGAAATCATTATAATATTATGACATATTCCTTGTACAGTACTTTATATTTCTGGTGACCTATTTATTTCGTAATTGGAAGTTTATACCTCTTAATCCCCTTCACCATTTTTGCTCATTCCCCCAACTACTTCCTACTCTGGAAACCATCATATTGTTCTCTGTATTGATGAGTCCATTTCTGTTCTATTTGTTCATTTAGTTTGCTTTCTAGATTTCACATATAAGTGAAGTCATATGATATTTGTGTTTTTCTGACTTTTTTTACTAAGCATAATACCCTCTAGGTCCATCCAGGTTGTTGTGAATGGCAAGATTTCTTTTTTTTCGTTTATGGTTGAGTAATATTCTATTGTGGAATGGAATGGCTAGTTTTCCATGACATCTTCTTTATCCATTTATCTAATGATTGATGGACACTTAGGTTCCTTCTATATCTAGGCCATTGTAAATAATGCTGTAATGACACACCCTTAGGTGTGTATATCTTTTCAAATTATAATTTTCATTTCTTTTGGATGAATACCCAGAAGTGGAATTGATGGATTGTATGGTAATTCTATTTTTAATTTTTTGAGAAACCTCCATACTGCTTTCCATAGTTTCCCACCAGTTTACATTCCCACCAATAGTGCCTAAGGTTCCCTTTCCTTTCCTTTTTAAATTGGGTTATTCATCTTTTTATCATTTACTGTAAAGTCTCTTTATAAATTGTGGATACAAGTCCCTTAGCAGATATTTGATGTGAGTGTTCTTTCTCCTATTCTGTGAGTTGTTCTTTCACTTTCTTGATAATGCCCTTTGAAACACAAGTTTTTAATTCTGAGGAAGTCCAATCTACCTATTTTTGTCTTTTGTCACGTGTGTTTACATGTTGTATCTAACAAACTATGGCTTAAACCAAAGTCAGAAATACTTAGTACTACTTTTTCTTCTAAAAGTTGGTAGCTTTTGATCTTATATTTAGATCTATGTTCTATTTTCAGTTGGAGTCTATAAATGGTGTGAGGTACAAGTCCTTTGAGATGCTTTGGTTTCGTGGAGAGTTGAGTGCCAGCTTCATTTCTTACTAACTAACTGTGCGACTTTATGTAAGTTACTTATTATATTTGAGACTCAATATCCTTCTCTGCAAAAGATGGATAATGAAGCCTGCGGGAGGACTGAATTACAAACATAATTAAATGATTGCACTGAAAGGAAAGTTTGACTCCTACAAACCTCCAAGACATTCATCCAGGACATTTGCCGGGCAGCATTCTCCAGGTTTCCCATTGGCATGGAGATTCCATAAAGGGACCATCTCATTAGCGATGTGAAAAAATATTCTTCCCTGAAGAGGCACTCCCTGGTAGTATATAACAATTTTCTTCTCTGGAGTTACAGCTATGCTAAAAATCACCTATAACTCTTTTATTTCAGTTATAGGAAGTGAGTGCCTACAGTAAATGTTTCTTCATTAATACTAAGATTTTGTGTAGAAAGGATACCTTCTTTCTCTAGCTTATATTTTGCCTAAAATACAGCTGCTTCCTTGTGGCCCAGTTAAATGAAGATTTTGGACATGAGAAATCCATAGAAGTAAAAGAAAGAAAGGAAGGGAAGGGAGAGGACAAGAGAGAATGAGTGTCTGCACGGGGTGGTAGGTGTGTGTGTGTACAGTGGGGTGGAGTGAGGGTGGCTGCTTCATAGCTGTCTTTGCACCAAGTTAAACACCTCTCTTGTCCTATAATTAATGCAACTGCTTCTAAAGAGGGCGGGAACTTCCTGCTTACATAATCAGCCATAACTTTTGCAATTTCACATGCACTTTGAAACAAAAGGGTCTCAAAAGCCAGTGAAATTTGGAGAAAGGCTGAAAGCAGGGCTCTGCACTATTTTTATCTATCTAAATTGAACTGTAGAACTGCATTAAGGTCCCTGCCATCAATCATGTTCAAGTTGGGGATGAGAGTTCTGTGTATGCTCCAAAGCAATCTCCCACCCCACACTGCTGCAATTAAATATATAGATCTTCTGAATTTCCACCAAAAATGTATAATGTATCTGGCCTGTTCCCCTGAAAGCATTATTTTTCATATTTAGGTTGCATCTTTCCTAACAACAACAAAAACTTGTTAGGCAACATTTGCTTGCTGCCAAGTAATATCCAAGAATATCAAGACATTAAGAGACATGTGAGAAAATGCCTACTGGTTTTCTAATCCCAATTGCCATCCTTGAAAGACCCAACAGAGTGATTCACTGCTTTTTATGGGGAATATTACCAATCAACAGAAGAGCAAAATGAGACATGGAGGGATACAGTGTGGGCAGCTCCTGTTATGCTTTATGGCGGCTCCCAAGCAGAAGCTTCAAAAGATCGTGTCTGGACTTTGCATGACATGCTGGGAAGAGTACACAAATCAGCAGGGCCCGGGGCCGGGGCCGGTCTCCAAAGTTATAATGAAAAACAGGTGGGTCGACTTTAGTAGTTCTGAGAAGGAGAAAGAAGGGACATGAAATTTATGCATGTGAACTGATTTTGGGGGGTTTCCAGTGGAAGAAAATGAAAGAAACAAAGATAGGATAACAGTATTCCTTAGTTAGGAACTGGACTTTTTCTAAACTGGAAAGTCAAGAAATATGATGTACTGTTGTCCTTTCAAACAGAGCGGACTCGTATTCCACAAGCAATCAGCACCTTGGAATTTTACTGCAAAGGGCTGACACAGGAAATAGAGAAAGTTGTGAATCATAAAATCAAAATAAAGGTGTAGCCCCATTTCCAGTATGAAATGAACTGAGAGGCACATCCATTGTAGGTCCCAGGAGCCACTTAGTCCGCCTGAGGCCCTCTGCAAACCTTCCCTTCTTGTCCTGCAGTAAGAGGTGGGAGAGCTGGGCCCTGAGCAGAAAGGCCCAAGCTGCTGGCTGTGACTCTGGCATAAGGAGGAGGCCTGCCTCTCTGCACAGGCCTGACAGCCAAGCTTCCTGCAAGCAGTAGCTCTGAAGACTGAGGCCAAGAATGTTCAATGCAAACCCCACGCCCTTGAGTTAAATCCAATAAACCGTGCACAGCACCCTCTAACCAGAGGCACAGGCTTTGAGACTGAAGTTGCACAGGCAAAAGCCAGCAGGCACTCCGGGGAGCCCTGCTACCTGCTAGGAACGAGGTGATTCTGAGCCACCATCATCCCATGCACCGCTGACAGGGAAATGTCTGAGATGAATCTGTTGGCCTCACTCACAGGATGAAGCCTTGCTCCGACTCGGTGGGGATGTACCTTCCCCCTCTGAAGTGGTAAGGGAAGAATGGAGGGGCTCTCAACCCTGTGAGTGAAAAGAAGAATTTTCCAGTATTCTTTATCCGAACTGGGGAATACGACCACACAGCCAGGTTGATTCTAGTTTCACAGTCGCTGAGCTATAAAGATATTTCATATATTTTCAGTCTCAATTCTTCTAACATGTACAAATGATTAGTAGTGACAATTCTATTGCATCCAGACATTCATTTTTTTCCACTTTTTTTTTTACTTGGGACACATCCATTAGCCAGGAACAAAGAAAACACAGACCTCAATAGTTTTAAAAATTTGGTTTTGGTTCATCTTCTGCATCTGAACTCTGGTTTCATTTAGAACTAGAACATACACAGCAGTTTATACAAAGCCTTCAACCCTGCCAGGACAGTGGAGGCCCTAAGCAAGTCCTGTAATGACTGAGTCACATGGATTTGACCCAGGAACCCAACAGCCAGCAAGCTAGTCTTCTTCACCTTGAAAAATCTTAATCATTCAAACAGTATGTGAAATATTAAGCTACAACACTTTTATGAAATTCCACATCCAAATCAAAAGCTGGCAAGGGATTTGTTTAGGTATATAATTTCTAACCTAGGAAGAGTCTTTTCGCTGATGTTATGTAAAGTTTTTTGCCTACAGCATGTTTACTTTACAATCTATCATTCTGAGATGTCAAAAAAAATTAGAATGCTGGGAGCATATTTTCTTCTCTTTAAATAACTGGCCTTCATATGTGACTTTGAAAAATCGTTGTATCCTAGTTTCTCATAAATCCATAAAGAGTACAGCTTTTCCACAGGCCCATCAGTACTCTGGAAAGCAAAGGCTTATCCTGATTAACCCTAAACTCACACATTTCAGGGTTAGCCTGCCTTGAACCCAGCTGGAAATAATGCCCAGTTTTATCAAAACTATGTCTCTCTTCATATTTGATGAAGGAGGAGCCTGAAAGCAAACACTTAATATCTCTGTTCCCCCACCAACTTTGTGGAAGAAGCCAAGTCATTTTTCTAAAAGTTAAATGTGTGAGGTGAATTTTGGGGAACCCACTCCACACTCCTGTCACTCTACAGCTTCTGCAACCAGCAGACACATGTCAAACCCAATGACGTTCTTGAGTCAGAGTGTGATGGCGGCCACAAATTGGAGGAGAAAGGAAATGGGGACTCATTTACCACCTTTTAGTCCACTTCTCATCCACACGAGGAGTCTCCAAAGGGAAACAGGAAGCAAAAACTCAAACTTTTGTTTCTATTTTAATTTCATCTTATAAAAATGTATACATTTGGTATTTTTTAAATGTGATTAATATGTTAGAACAGTAGTGACACTTAATCCAAATGGATCTATTCCAAACAATGGGAAAGAAGTTCCTTTGCATACAGGACTACTTTTATAGGGAAGAACATCTTATTTATTTTCAAATGGATTTTGTTTGCTTTTCTAAACTGGCTTACTCCATTGAAAAAACGGAATATGACCTCTAGAAATTTTTTTCTAATGAAACTACAATAAACCATAATGTCTGAAAATTTTTAATAGAGTAAACCTTTTTCCCCATACATGTTTACATGCTCATATGGCCTAATGTACCAGGAATGTGCAGATCTTTATTATAAGCTGTGACCCTGGCAACAGTGTGTTTGACCTGATGAATTTAATAGCATCCAGTGACAGAGAGTGTGTCCTAAAAGCAGTCAGAAGAGCATTAAAATGCATGTCACCAAGTCAGTTGGGGGTGACTGTGATTTTCCTGTACTTCTTATTGCTCGAGGGTCAAGCTTCAGTTCTTTTAGAATACAAACTGAAGTACTTATAAAATCTTTCTTAAGTGGCATGTTTTAAAATGCCACAAGAAAAGAGTGGGGGGCAGGCATTCTGTTTTACATGTAATTATATTTTCCCTTAACCTACTGTAACACTCTAATGGAAAATGACAGAAAAACAGCTCCAGTAACCTGTCAAACAAAGACAAACCACAGTTCAAATAACCTCTGTGTGATCCCCTAACATTGACTTCATTCCTAAGCAGACGCGGTCTCAGGGAAAGGTATATGCCCACAATTGCTTTTTCTGATGGCTATATTTATATAATATTCATTCCCCCCAAAAAACACTTAGATCTTATGCTGATTGCCACAATTGCCAGAAGACACATAAATGGAATGCAAACTCTATGATGTTTCAACCAGAATACAAAAAATAAAATATTTAGTTTATTTGCTCCTGAATATTACAAGTATTAATTAACAATCCAGACCTCAAACCCATTTCCTAAGAGAAAACAGGGTGCACTGGGATGAAATTCTGTGCATGTTTAAAAACGTGTCTCTTTCAGTTTTCTCACAATGAAAGGCAAAGTCTATGAGAATCGAGATTCCTCTATGGGTCTGATAATTTTCCCTGTCGATAATCCAGCCCTGGGGGATTCAACTGGAGGCTGAGCCCCTACATAGCAGTTCATACCACAGTAGCTGCTGGATAAAGTAAGTTATAAGGTACTGTTTCCAGATAGGTTGCTAAAATTCCAGAAATTGAGTTAAACAAAGGGATTTAATCTTGGTGTCTTGATTCTGGGTTTAAAGGGCACAAGACCTACCAACTCATCTCTGTTGAGAACTCTTGTTCATGGACACTGAGATTTGTTGAATGACTTACAGGAACTCTAAACGATGTGTAATTTCTATTTACAACTCTATATAATAATGTTAGCTGTTGCCGTTTTATTGGAGACAAAACTTGAAGTTTAAGTACCTGTAGTCCGAGACCATGGAACTCAGACACAAGCACAGGGCACAGTCATCCATTGCTCTCTCCTGTGCTCCACACTATGCTGCCTTTACCTCTAATAAATGAACAACTTCAGTAGAATGCCTGCTCCAAGTACTGTGGAGAACACACACCCTGGGTGCACAGCAGTGAGTCAGTCTTGGGTAAACCCCTCCATTCACCCCCTTTGTTGAGTGTGGAACCTGTGATGGGCTTCTAACCATAGAATTTGAAAAGGTGAGAATGGGATGTCACTCCCATGATTAGGTTATGTCACATATGACTTGAATGACAGAGATTTCCTTGTCGGCTTTGAAGAAGTATGATGCCATGTGGGAAAAGGTCACGGGACAAGGAATTATGGGTACTTCTGGAGCTGAGAGAGGCCCCCAGCTGGCAGTCAGCGAGAAAATGAAATCTGTCAAAATCCTAAATGAGCTTGGAGGCAGATTTTCCCCTAGTCAAGCCTCCAGATGAGAATGCACTCAGCTGATACATTGACTGAGACCCTTAGCAGAGAGCCCAATGAAAATGAGTCCAGATTTGTGGCCCGGGAAAACTGAGAGATAATAAACAGCTTGTGCTAAGTCAATGAATTTGTAGTAATTTGTTACGCGGCGATAGAAAATAATACAAATATCATCTACCTACACGACAGATGGATTTTAGGCATGCAAGGTATAAGGTACTACATTAAACACTTGCAAAGATTAGAGTTAAATGGCTTTTTCTATGGTAATGTGCTTCTGAACAATGAGAGGTCAGTCTGCTTAATGATACTCATCTGTGCCAATGTATAAGGACCATCCTTTCCACTCTTTCAAGGAATGCTAATGAAAGATGAGTTTTTAAATGTGTCTCTATAGGGCATGCAAGTGTTTCAGAAGCAATCAGTAGTGTATTGGCATTGAAGGTTTCACCATGAATCCACAGGCTCTGAAGTTTGTTCGGAGGTCAGTACTCTTTGATTGTCAAGGTAGTAAGACAAGTCAGAGCTAAAAATGGCCCGTCTCCTCATCTCTTCTCTTCCTTCACCTCCCAAACTCAAATGTGTAATAAACATTTTCTTGCTTGCTTTTCGGAGTGAAGGTTATCTTGATCCTCACGAATTTTCCCTTTACCATATGATGCTGTGTAATCCTGCACAGACACCAATAATTGAGTCCAGGGCAACAGTTTTGGGGATTGTGTAGCAGCTGTTATGTGCTAAATGGCCAGTGTCTACATGGGAAAATCATCTGTCTGCTTTGGTAAGGATGACAAGATACCTGATCAATCAATTGGCAGCGACAGAGGCCCTGTCACTCTGTTTCCCTCCCTGAAACATCCATTTTCTGCCACAATAGTTTTAGAGTTGTCTTACCTCTCTGATAATGTAATATATTAGCTTGACAGCAAGATGAGCATAGAAAGAATAGTAATAACAAAGGCTCGTTCCCTGAAGCTACAAATTAGTTGTATCTGCCTATTTTGAAGACTTGGAGGGCTGATTAATTCAGTATTTGGAAAACACTGCTATTTGCTCTCATTCTCTGCTATGATGAGGGAGTTGCATAATGAGTGAAAGGTTTAGTTATAGAACTAGAAGGCAGATTTTGAGCCTGTAGTCTAGGCAAGGAACTAAGCTAGCATGTATGAGGGGCAAGGCTCTCAACTTTGGTTTCTCATGAAATCACCAGGGGAACTTTAAAAAATGATGATGCCTCAGTCTAGGAGATGGCCTAAGATTTAAAAAAAAAAAACCCCAGGTAATTCTAATATGCCCACAGGCAGAGAGTTAGTGGATAAGGGAAGAAACATGGGTATGGAATTAAATTTGGAGCCCTCAATAAACAATCAAAACACTTTTCCTTGAGCGGCTAATTGTATTTGGCCATCCTCTTTGCATCTTCCAAGCTGCTTTTCTCTGACAAGCAGGCAGTCTCCACCTTTGGGGGGCTAGTTCTCAGTGTCATCTTCTCCCTTCAGAATCCTGAAGATGTCCTGGGCAACTCCACCCTTTTTTGTGAAAAGGATATCAAAGAGCTCACCTGTTCATTCATCCAAAAAATATTACTGAACACCTGTTTCAGGCATTTTGTTAGGCACTGGGATACAAAACAAAAGGGTTTAATTCCTGCTCTTTAAAACTAGAAACTAGCAGGAAGATAGACACGACTTTAAACCATTAGCATACTTTTTACACTTTTCAAAGTAGGTGCAGAGTACAGGAGAAAAGTTACCAAAGGAGTCCTTCAGTCTGATTAGTAAGTTGAAGAATGCTTCACAGGTAGAAACTGTGCTAAACCTTGAAGGATAAATGTCACTTTGCCAAGTAAACAAAGGGAGTAGCTTCCCTTGGTTAGAATGAAAAACATACAAAACAGTGGAGGGATAGAAGAGTATTGGGAGTTCTGGACTTCATGCTGTGAGTCTGTGGGAGGAGAGGGTGCATGGAACAGAAGTGACCTGTGGACAGTCTCATACTAAACAACACCTTCAACATTTACTGGGTTCCTGGGAAGTGCCAAACATCGCACACTTTGCAAGTGTTCTCTTACTTAAATCAGGGCATGCATATGCACTAGGTATAATTATTTCCATTCACAAATGAGAGAATCCAGGCCCAGAGAGGTCAAGAGTATTGGTCCGGGTTTGCAAGCACAGGGCCAATTCTCACTTAGTCTGACTCCAGAGCTCACACATTAGCAGCTCTACAGTACTGCCTCCCTTTAGGGAGAACAATAGCTAAGCAGGTGCCAGATTTACAGCTGTGGAGCACCTTGGCCTCCCATGGAAACTCTTAGCCATTTCTTCACTGGAGTTATTATTCAATACTCTTTCCCCATAACAATTCCCTCTTACATGGGTCTTGGGCACGGTCCAGACATCAAGATTTTTAAAAACTCCCCCACGTAATTCTAAGGTGCATGCAAAAGTCTGACAATCAACAGACAGGGAACACAAAAATGGGTAAGGAAGCTCCTTAGGGAACTTGCAGATGGATTCGGGGACCATGTGCTCATAGAACTCCTGACCCCACTATGTCCCCTGAGATGCCACCAACCTCCACCAGGAGAAGATACTTCCTCTCATGGTCAAAAACCTCTCCAATCTGTGTGAAAGCAGTGGCATCATTTCTGAGCGATGATAGGGTATCTTTGGGGAAAATTCTGAGGTTGGATTCCCAGGGGGATTATAACAATTTTTAAATATGTTCCTGCTGCTGCAGCAGGGTGTGGTCCTTGTGACCACGGTCAAGAAATCACCTAGCAGGATGATGACATCAAGCAGTGACATTTTTTTTTCCTGTTAAGCTTTTATAGCAAAATTCATATTGTTTGGATGTTTACTGGACTGAAAAGAATTAAAAAGCAATGCACATTTAATTCTAAAGTTTTAAAATTTCTTCCAAATAGGAAGAGGTGAGGAGAAAAAGAAAAAAATAGTTGATACCAATCTGATATAACATTTATCTGGCTTTGAGTCAAAAAAATGAAGAAGAGGAAAAGGAAGAGGAGAAAAACAGAGGAGAAGGAAGGAGAGGAGGAAGTGGCAACTGCTTCATTTGGAAGAAACAAAAATGAGGAAAGATTCAGAGGCTACTTCTTCTCAACCATATGGGATAAGTGACAAAGAACAGGCTCTGCTGTTAATGAAAATAAGCTGCCAAAGTACAGGACCGTGCAGCAAATAACAGAGCATTTAATTATACAGTGCCAGTCACAGCGCTGGGGATTTCCCGGAGATGAATGGAGCAGCTGGGAAGAGTCGGTGGCCCTGGGGACAGCCAAAATGACCCCAGGCAACGAGTAATACCCAGGAAAAGCTTCCTGTGCGCTTGGGCCATTAAGCAGAAAATGGAGAGCTTGAGTGCTTGGTTTGTTCCCTTCTTTCTCTTCTTATTAACAAAAAAATTAACACGGGGGCTAGTTTGCTCTAAGTTTCCTACAGAGGTAATTAGACTGTCTAGGTCATCTGCCACTGGTCAAGGCCCTTAGCTATGGATAAAAGTTTCTACTACCCCAGGCTAAACAGGGAATTATGACCAAGATAATTTTTGAGGAGGTGGGAAGGGGGAAAAATAGACGTCATAAAAATCAAGCTTTCAAGTCAACTAGTAGGATTAAGGCGTTAAGTGTGAATCCTAAGTAGAAGACATTACTCTCTTTTTGAAGACCAACACTTACAACATGCCTGAGAGTCTGTTGCAAATGTATTCTAATAAATGCAGTATTTAGCACAAGCAAATGCTAAACATTAATATATTAATACAAAATTTAAGTATGATTTGACTGGCAACCAGAAAGTTCTTTATGTCTGGGGTCTTAGGTCTGTTACTAACTTGCTCATACTTCAGTGACCAGCTATAACTATAATAGCAAAATTAAATACCCTAAGAGCTTTCTTTGAGTTACGTTAGGAGAATTACATCCAAGTAAGACTTTATTATAATTTTATGGGACTACATATTGCTTCCCTCTGCATTATCAGGAAATAAACAAATACCAAAGACACTAGAACCTAGAAAATTTCTTCCCAAGGGAGTAAATAAGAATAGAGGACACAGGCTGGCTACAGAGTTCCAGAGCTAGAATGTGTTCCTTGACAGGCAGAAGTCTTCTGTTGAGGATGAAGATTACATGTCCAGAAAGATGGATTACTAACTTGCCCAAGGTCACAAGGCTAGTTAGTGGCAAAGTCAAGACCATAACTTCTGTCTCCCATCCCTACCCAAATCCAATGTTCATGTATTTCTGCAAGTGTTTTCTTTTTCTCATGCGGTCAGCTTTACTGCTCCCTTGGTGAAGAGATCTTTATCTTTCACGCTCTAACAGAAAAGGCTTTCAACAAAGGGTAAGAAAGCACACACTGCTCAAAGGTCCAAGCTTGGGCAACTGCTGTCACTTGTAGAAGGTCACAGTGTCTCTACACATGTATTAAGGGAGTTATACAAACACATATACAACAATTTCTAATCTGTTAGCATTCTTCTTTGATCAGCAAGCATGAAGAAATGCCTAGAAAGGAGGGAATATAAAGTATATAAATCAAAAGGGAATCGGTTTTGGGATCAGTTCTTGTTCCAGCACTTATTCCTACCCTGAGTATGTCATTGATCTTCTCTGAGTTTTGGCTTTATTAAGATATGGAAATGTAATTCATACATAGTTAGTGTGAAGATAAAAAATGAGACAACATTTAAATTGTATTTGCCATATAATGGGTGCTCAATAATAAGATTTCTCTTCTGTAAATGGATTTTCCAGCCAAACTTACAATTCTTAAAAACAAATACATGTTCCACTTGAGAGAAGAGGCAATCTATTATTCCATCCACAGCTTTCCATTCTCCACTGGCAGGAGTCAAGGGAACCCCCTGGCCCCCATGTGTTCTCAGAATAGGAAAGAGATCCCTTGCTCTCTTGACATCAGTCACCAGAAGAAACCAAGTTATCCTATATTGTCCCTCTTCCCAGGAAGTCAAATAGGACTTCCTGTGCTGTTGGCATGTTCTATACCTGCACGGTCTACCTGGGTTATTGAGATAGCCTTCTCTGTTCCTATCCTTGTTTTCGGTCTCTCCTCCCCAAAGGTACACCATATTGTATTCTTAGCATAGAAGTTGTAGTAGTACTATGAAAATGTAAGCCATATCATGTCATACCTCTACTTAAAATATTCCAATGGCCCTTTATCTCATTCCAGTAAGAGTCTTTACAGTGACCCATAAGAAGCTATTTGGTTTCACTACCCCCAAGAATCCCTCTGACCTCTTTCCCCTTCTCCACTCCTCTCCACAAAACTGGCCTTCCTCCCTGGTGTCCTCGCAGACACAAGACCTTTGTACTTATGTTCTCTTTTCCTGGAATGCTCTTTATTCAGATAACCACATGACCCACTCCCTCACTTTCTTCAGATCTTGGCTTAAATGAAGTCTTCTCATTGAAATCTTCTCTGACCACTTTGTTAAAAACTGCAGCCCTCAACACTATTTTATGCAGTTATCATCTGACATACATGTATGGTGAATGTCTGTTTTCTTATTGTATCTCTTCCCCTTTAGAATGTGAATTCCATTTTTTAAATTATTTTATTCATTGCCTAAAACAGTGCTATCACATAGTAAGTGGTAAATAAGCACTGGTTGAATAAATGATTCCATAGCTAAAGTTTTAAGAAGAAGTGGCTTCTGGGAGAGGAATTTGCACTACGTTCACTAAAAGTGAGGGCTAAGAAGTGGAGAGCTTGGTGAATCCCATTCTCACAGCCTCCAAGTTATCACCCACTTCAGCAAGGATACAAACCAGGGAGCTTGACATTAAGAAACCTGTATGATTTCTTAGACTCTGTGTACCCCAAATATGCGATTTTCATAATAACCTATCCATTTCCTAGTATGAATTTAGTGTTCTTTTTCTTATTAACAGTAAGACAGGGAGAAGGAATTGAGGGTACACTATACAGAGTTCAGTTTAGGGATGAGATTAAGGAGGGATCAAAGAACTCTAAGAATTACAGCAGATGATGACAATTTAAATAAAGCCTGGAAGCACCTTAAGTCCACAGTGTCTATGGTAAGGAACACAGGAGAGCGTGGGAAGTCAGCTTCGGTGTACAGTGGGTCCTCAGAGTTCAAACAGTAGGAAGATATTTGGGGAACCCCAATACTTGAAAGCAAATGTCTTTGGTGATGGGTTATGTACACATCATAGTTCTAGAGTTGTCCAAAGGTGGTAAGATGTTCCTTGATTCATAAGTTAACCCAGTCATGTTACTTGTGCTAAAAGAAGTTTTGATATTTGGAACATCTGGATTTAATAGCTGAAAACATAAGGATAGATAAAAATGAGAAGAAAAATCCGTGGCTTAAGACTCTGATAATGAACAGAGCTAAAGATAGGAGATAAGAATGAGAAAACAAAGGCATCTGGAGCAAGTATATTCATTTTCTGTTGATGAATAACAAATTGCCACAAATGTAGTGGCTCAAAATACCCTTGGTTATCTCATAGGTTAGTGGGTCACAAGTGTCAGCAGGCTGCCACCAAGTGTCAGTTGGGATTGCAGTCACAGCAGAGGCTTGACTTGGGAAAGATCCATTTCCAAGACTCTTCAGGTTGTTGGTAAATTCAATTCATCACAGTTGTAGGACCGAGATTCATTTTTTTGCTGGCTGTCAGCCAGGGGCCACTCAGCTCCTACAGATGACCTGTAATGTAGCCTCTCATAATGTGGCACCTTACTTCTTCAAAGCTAGCAAAGGGATCTTTCCCATTTCATCAGCTAAGGCAGAGTGTTATAGTTAATTTAATAACAGAAGTGGCATCCCATCACCCTTGCTTTTCTATTGGTTAGAAGCAAGTTATAGTTCCTGCCTCAACTCAAGGGGAGGGGACATGACTCCCTGGAGGCCCTCCTAGTGTGTCTGTCACACCTACACAAGCAACATCACAGATCTCCAGACAATCATATTTGAGTCACAGGTTACTGTCAGACATGATAGCATGATCTCTGTGTAGACTTAAAAATGATATACAGATTCTAGATTGAACATTCTAAATAGTAAATCCTCCCTGTCCCTCACCACCCTCATACAATCAATCATTAACTGATGTTGATTATACCTTCCTGAAATCTCTCAAATCTGTCTACTTTTCTTTAAAATGCTTGCCATTGTGTCAAGGTGACTGTCATCCCCTGCTGGAACTGCTGGAACTGCCTCCTGATTGGTCTCCCTGTCTCTCTGCCTCTGCCCCATTTCCCTTTATAATCTGTTCTTCTCAGGGAAGCCAGAGTAGTTTTTCTAAAATATAAATTCAATAACATTACTTGCTGATTAGAGCTCTTTACTAGATGGCCTCACATTTAGGTTAAGTCACAAACCTCTAAACATGACCTAGTTTTTGCGTACCTTTCAAGCTCCCCTTAAAATCCATGCCATGATCCAGCCAAGTTAACTGTTTCTTTGTTTCTTCAAAATGTTGTATTTTCTCTTGCCTCCACTCTTACTGTGCTGTGTCTTCTGCCTGAAATGTGCCTTTCCCCCTCCCCAAACAATCCTAACTTGGCTAATCCATACTGATCTTCAGCCTGTAATCTCTGATCCCCCAAGCCTCAGTTAGGTGTGGCTTCTGTATTTTGCCATCAGGCTATGTACTTCCTTCTTCGCGGCACTCATTGCTTTGTCAGGATTTATCTGGCTTATTAGCTGCTAAATCCCTGAGACTAACACAGTGATTCAACCTAGTGGCTGCTGAGTAGCTGCTGAATGGACAAATACCAAGTTTTATTGTAAACAGCGATCTTGCCACTGTCCCAGACACCTTACACTCATTTATCTTTCAGTGCTGAAGAGTATAGAGAGATAACTAAATACCACCTATGCAACAGCTTTTCTTTGGAGATAATTTGGTTTACAAAAGAGTTGCAAAAAGAGTGCAGAGAGTTCTATCGACTACCCACATTCATGTAGTTAGTATCTTACATAACCACAGTGATCAAAACTAGGCAACTAACATGGGTACAATACTGTTAACTGAATACAGATCTGGTTTGGGTTTCACCAGGTTTTCCAAGAATGTCCTTTTCTCTCTCCCAGGATACAATTCAGGGTCCCATGTTGTATGTGGCTGTTGTGTCCCCTTCATGTCCTCCAATCTGGGACAGTTCCTCAGTCTTTTCTTGTCTTTCTCAATCTTGACACTATTTTGTGTAACGTCCTCAGTTTGGGGCTTATCTAATGTCACTCCGCGATTAGATGGAGGTTATGCATCATTGGAAAGAACGCCACTGAGGAGATGTGTTCTTCTCAGTGCATCTTATCACCATGGAAATGCGCCTTCTTCCTAATGATGCTGACCTTTAGTACTTGGTTAAGGTGTCATCTGCTGGCTTTCTTCCCTGGAAAGTTACTATTTTCTCTTTATAATGAATAAATGCTTATTTTAGGGGAGATACATTGAGATTATATGAACATCTTGTTTCTGCTTAAACTTTCACTCACTAAATCCATTGATGGCTGCTGGCAGCAGTTATTACTGTGGTGTTCTAATGTTCTATTTCTCTCGTTCGTCCTAAACTTATTAATTGCAATTATTTTATAAGGACAATTTGTCATTTCTTCCCCTTTTATTTATTCAGTTATTTGTTCATATCAGTATGCATTCAAGGATACCCATTTTTCCCCTTGGGATATCATTACTACTTACTGGGTTTATGTTCATATTTATTTTGCTCAAAGTGTTCCAACTCTGGCAGTCGGGGGCCCTTTCTGCATGGTAGGTGTGTTGTTATCCCCTCTCACTTTTCAGCATTTTTCCCTTTCTGGCACTGCAAGATGCTCCAGGTTCATCTTTCATGGCCCGCCCCAGCCCTGGAGCCACTTCTCCAAGGAATTCTGGTTCGTCTCGTTAGAGAATTATACCTGCCTCTCTGAACACCATGACAGCCTTAACCCCACACCAATTCCCATGCTCCCCACTTCTGAAAATCCTCTCTTCTGTTTCCCTCAAAGATAAACAAAACGGCAGCTTTAGAAACTTATATGCATCTGTGACGTAATGGTGGACATACGGCAATACAGTATGGCAGAAACTTAGAGCTGGGAGACAGTCCTGGTCCTCTGGCATTTTGACTCTGGGTCTGGTTTGGATAGAAAAGAAATCGTAAGTAAGAGAAATTATAAATATCATTGCAAATGAGAGAAATCTGCCTATGAATACTTAGCTATTATTTCCCCTGCATGCGTTCTCATGTTCCAAAATTTCAATGGTAGGCAAACGATTCAGGTTATTATTATACTATAAAAGGAGTGACTCAGTGAAAAGAGGCTTGCTTCTTTTCATTCTGCCCTTTCCCACCCCTCCCCATGAAAGGATTTGAATCTGAGATTTCACTTTGCCAGCAGGAAAAAAAGTACCTTTACCAGAACAATCAAAACAGTGACTCACAAACTCTGTGCAAGGACTTGAGATTTTGCTTTTGAGAAACTTGGGGGGATTATGCTAAATCATATGCTGAGGGAGAGGGTGTGCAGCTGGGGGACGTCTAAACTTGCATGACACATATTCACAGGACCCAGGCTGGACTCACTAACAAATACTGACTTCTTTCAACAGCACATTCCAGGCCTGCTGTTCAGGGAACAAGGGCAAAAGACATATAAGTATGATCACAAATGATCATTCAGAAGTCACTGGAAACTGATCTCTTGAAGCATTCTTTTCCTGCTTTCTCACATGTTGTCTGCTGCTTCCAGTTCTCAAAATATATATGTTCTCCTTTTGGAACCTATGCTTTTGGAAATAGGTTTTATTAGACTGATTTCATAAAGAAAAAAAAGCTCAAGACTGATCTCTTGAAAAAGGTTGGTGTTCAGTGAAATCTGTACTAGGCATGCTTTTCTCTTTTACTAGAATTCCATGATCTCAGATTCACACACTGTGTATACAGTCTTGGTGCTGTTTAAACGCCTGGAGCCCATCTCTTCCAGGAACGCTTAACATGATGCCCAGTTCAAACTGGTCAAGGAGGGACTTCTATTCTGCTTTATCGGGAAAAGCAATTCTGTTGACAACAGCAGGGTCTCCAGCCTTGACCATTCTTCACTCTCTGGTTGCTGCTGTGGGATACTGGGTTGATTGTCTGACCACAGAGAATTTGTTGAAATTCACAGAGAAAATCTTACTGGTGGTGTTAGATTCTCCAGGTACAATATCCACAACCATCTCAAAATCCACTACCTCTGCAAGACCAATTTTAGGGTTGCCAGATAGCCTGTGGTTAAGTTACGCCAAGGATTCAGCCCTTTCTTTTCATTGAAAGTTGAGAAAGTTTTTGTTCGGTTTTTTAAAAAAGTCTGCGTATATTATCTCCCAGCACACACTTTGTAGAAAGGTTTGTATTACCCAGAAAGTTAGTTTATTAAATTAATACTTGCAGTGTGACTTGAGCCAAGCCCTTCTGAACATCGTTATAGTCATGGCTAATGAACAAATAACTGCTGAAATGGAAAAATTCTAACTAGCCACCTAGAGATGGTGGCAAAATTGAAGAGATTCCCACAGTGCCTTGAGGGTGCTGCTCTGGGTAAGGTCAGATATGGCTGAGGGTGAGCCTAGGTGGCAGGAAGAGGAAAAGATGCAATCTTTACAGGGCTACCTCACCTTCCCTGCTCACCCTGCACACAAGTGGCATTGCCTCAAAGGCTGAGTGTGCCTCATTAACAGAGAGAGGTCATTATTAATCCCTCAGTCTCTTCTGCCCACTCATTTTCTTCCTGCTAAGTAGGTGGCCTTCTCCCTGCCCCACAAATGATTGTGTATCCTGGTTCTGCAGGTACCCATGGAAAATCTCCTCTTACCTTGTTAATGCACAGAAACTTGGCTGTGTGTGTGTATGTTTAACCTGTTGGTTTAGTTAATTACTCACATCCATCAGCATTTATTTGTCTCAAGTTGAACTGAGGTCAAAAGAAAATCAGGAAGGTATGAGGAAATCAGTGTCAGCTGCCATATGGCACTAAAATAAGGAAACAGATACCTAGAAGTTGCATCACTGATGATAACGACAATGTTAATGCATCCTCCTCCTCCCCAGAGGCTCACAGCTCCAGTTCCTATCCTGTGCTCGTGCTCCCCAAATCATGGTTTAAATTGGATGCATGAACATCTTATGGTGAAGAGTTACTCAGTTGGATGATTTTCTGTTCTGTGTATCTTGAGATATTTACAAGCTGAATGGACAACCATGTGGACGGGACATAGCATCTCCCCATAATGGTCCATGGGCTGCAGCCATGCTCCAACCAAAGCGGCTATCAAAGATGAATCTGTGTAACCTTTGACTACCTAAGGAATATGATCCAGTGACCTTTCTCCTCCTTTCAGGACATTTGAAATCTGGGAAAGAGATGGCCGTTCCTCCACAAGTTTACATAAATGAGCCCTCTCTAAGTCAATGATTTATAGAGCAGGATTCATATAAAGTCAAATGACAAAGCAGCCCAGGTGTAGAGAGATAATGTGGGAATGAACACACCGTCCATCCCAGGGAAATGGTGTGGATACAGAGTTTTATTTATTTATGGAAAAAAGAACATTTCATTCTACCCAGGCACAGCTTTTCTGGCTGAAGAAATAGATTTGGCTTCCTGGACAGAGATAATCAACATTATCAGCTTGTACAAGGCTGGCATAAACATGCTAGGAAATGACACCTTGCCTTAATCTTCCTTTGCCCAGAGGAAGTGTTTCTCAGACATGCAATCTCAAGCTTGGACTTCATATTAGCAACTGTGCTTATGTTTAAAGTCCAGATGTACAGGACAGTCAGGTATCCTATGCTTTCAAGCTTGTGGACCTTGCACCAAAAAATATACTAAGGGTCAACACAAGTAAGCACATGAGTGAAGGGGAAGCATGTGATGACAGGTAAGCAATTAGTTTACCCTAAAATCAGAACGCATACCACCTCTCTTGGAGAAGAAATAATTTTAAAAGTCCTTTAAAAGTGGTGATTCCCAATTACTGTCAATGATGCATTCCGAGAAAGGCATTTTGTATATAATTTTACCAGAGAGCAAAGCCTATTCTTATACCTTCATAGCCCACTTTATATTTTTTAAATACTGTGTAATACTTCTTAGTTGCTGCCAGTGAAACAAAATCCCAGGTGAGAATGAGAAGAGAAACAAGAGAGGCCAGGAGTGAGGGACAAAGGTTCTAATCATAAAATAACCAAACCTCCTCACTGTTGGCATCTCAATGGACCACAGGCCTGGTCAGTCACAGAGAAAGGACTTCAATCTCCTGTAATAACAATAGCTGACATTGACTGATATTGACTAGTTGTCAGACACTGACTGTTCTGTATTACCCCACTTAATAAATACTGTTCAGGTATTACCCCACCTAATATTAAAATGACAGCAGGGCAGTCTTTTGTTCTCCACATAGTTATTGAGCACCCAAATGTGCCACTGGTCCAAACACACAAAAATGTCTGTATTTTGTAACTTTCATTCTGGTGCAGCCAGGATATGACTCCAAAAAGTCTGGCTACTGGGCTGTCAAATTATTATTAAGACATATCATAATGTTCAGTCTCTTTCTGAAGACTGTTCTCAGAAATCACAAGTAGTTAAATGTGACACAATAGGAAGATAGTTACACTCGGTGACATACTACCGGTTTGCCAAGATTGAGCTATTCTTGGTTGGAATAGTATGAACACAGCCTGAAACTGGGACAGCTAGCATTTGGACTCAGTACACCTGGGTTAAAGTTCTGGCTCTGAACTTGAACTTGAATTTATTATGTATATGCTTTGGGCATGTTGTTAAATCTTGCCGATCCTCAGTTTCCTCATCCGAAAAATACAGATCATAAAAAGACCTAGTTCATTGTGTTGTGGTGAGCTATTCAATGAGGTCTTATAAATAAAAATTCTTTGTATAGTGCCTGGTGTTATATAAAGTAAACCGTTTTTATTATTTGCTATTTATGGGCCATCACACCTAGAAAGTAGAATATGAGAAGCCAATTTAAGTCATCTTGGGAACGTGAGCCCTGCCCCTTATAAACTCCTGATTAAACAGATTGAGGCAGAACAGAGGTTTGTCCGCACTGTGCATGTGCATGGGGATGGGCAGTGCAGGGAGAAAGAAGGACCGGTTGCCCTGCATTAAGCAGGAGCGCCATTTAGCCGAACTCAGATGCTGAGCAACCTGTATCAAGAAGACTGGTGTTTTATCCTGTGTCCGCAGCTTTGCTTCCGTTTAGGCCTCTGCCCTCAGACTGGCCAGGTGGTCTAGGAACCACAGAGACCAAAGATGCAGAAGGATCACAAATTGCTTTGTCCACAAGGACGTCACCTGGTGTCTCCACATCTGCTGCCTCAGATCTCT